>NC_074688.1:39619925-39744925 GCF_029448725.1 Salvelinus fontinalis
AGTCTTCATTTATAATAGCCTTCATTTATAATAGTCTTCATTTATAATAGTCTTCATTTATAACAGTCTTCATTTATAATAGCCTTCATTTATAACAGTCTTCATTTATAACAGCCTTCATTTATAATAGTCTTCATTTATAATAGTCTTCATTTATAACAGCCTTCATTTATAATAGTCTTCATCTACTGTAGTAGCCTTCATTTATAATAGCCTTCATTTATAACAGCCTTCATTTATAACAGCCTTCATTTATAACAGCCTTCATTTATAACAGCCTTCATTTATAACAGCCTTCATTTATAATAGTCTTCATCTACTGTAGCCTTCATTTATAATAGCCTTCATTTATAATAGCCTTCATTTATAATAGTCTTCATCTACTGTAGTAGTCTTCATTTATAACAGCCTTCATTTATAACAGCCTTCATTTATAATAGTCTTCATTTATAATAGCCTTCATTTATAATAGCCTTCATTTATAATAGCCTTCATTTATAATAGCCTTCATTTATAATAGCCTTCATTTATAAAAGCCTTCATTTATAACAGCCTTCATTTATAATAGTCTTCATTTATAATAGCCTTCATTTATAATAGCCTTCATTTATAATAGTCTTCATTTATAATAGTCTTCATTTATAACAGCCTTCATTTATAATAGTCTTCATCTACTGTAGTAGCCTTCATTTATAATAGTCTTCATTTATAACAGCCTTCATTTATAACAGTCTTCATTTATAACAGCCTTCATTTATAACAGCCTTCATTTATAACAGCCTTCATTTATAATAGTCTTCATCTACTGTAGTAGTCTTCATTTATAACAGCCTTCATTTATAACAGCCTTCATTTATAACAGCCTTCATTTATAATAGCCTTCATTTATAATAGCCTTCATTTATAATAGCCTTCATTTATAATAGCCTTCATTTATAATAGCCTTCATTTATAACAGCCTTCATTTATAATAGTCTTCATTTATAATAGCCTTCATTTATAATAGCCTTCATTTATAATAGTCTTCATTTATAATAGTCTTCATTTATAACAGCCTTCATTTATAATAGTCTTCATCTACTGTAGTAGCCTTCATTTATAATAGTCTTCATTTATAACAGCCTTCATTTATAACAGTCTTCATTTATAACAGCCTTCATTTATAACAGCCTTCATTTATAATAGTCTTCATCTACTGTAGCCTTCATTTATAATAGCCTTCATTTATAATAGCCTTCATTTATAATAGTCTTCATTTATAATAGTCTTCATCTACTGTAGTAGTCTTCATTCATAATAGTCTTCATCTACTGTAGCCTTCATTTATAATAGCCTTCATTTATAACAGTCTTCATTTATAATAGCCTTCATTTATAATAGTCTTCATCTACTGTAGTAGCCTTCATTTATAACAGCCTTCATTTATAACAGCCTTCATTTATAATATTCTTCATTTATAATAGCCTTCATTTATAATAGCCTTCATTTATAATAGCCTTCATTTATAATAGCCTTCATTTATAATAGCTTTCATTTATAATAGCCTTCATTTATAACAGCCTTCATTTATAATAGTCTTCATTTATAATAGCCTTCATTTATAATAGCCTTCATTTATAATAGCCTTCATTTATAATAGCCTTCATTTATAATATTCTTCATTTATAATAGCCTTCATTTATAATAGTCTTCATCTACTGTAGTAGCCTTCATTTATAACAGCCTTCATTTATAATATCCTTCATTTATAATATCCTTCATTTATAATAGCCTTCATTTATAACAGCCTTCATTTATAATAGCCTTCATTTATAATAGACTTCATTTATAATAGCCTTCATTTATAATAGTCTTCATTTATAATAGTCTTCATTTATAACAGCCTTCATTTATAACAGCCTTCATTTATAATAGTCTTCATTTATAACAGCCTTCATTTATAACAGCCTTCATTTATAACAGCCTTCATTTATAACAGCCTTCATTTATAATAGTCTTCATTTATAACAGCCTTCATTTATAACAGCCTTCATTTATAATAGTCTTCATCTACTGTAGTAGTCTTCATTTATAACAGCCTTCATTTATAACAGCCTTCATTTATAACAGCCTTCATTTATAATAGCCTTCATTTATAATAGCCTTCATTTATAATAGCCTTCATTTATAATAGCCTTCATTTATAATAGCCTTCATTTATAACAGCCTTCATTTATAACAGCCTTCATTTATAATAGTCTTCATTTATAATAGCCTTCATTTATAATAGCCTTCATTTATAATAGTCTTCATTTATAATAGTCTTCATTTATAACAGCCTTCATTTATAATAGTCTTCATCTACTGTAGTAGCCTTCATTTATAATAGTCTTCATTTATAACAGCCTTCATTTATAACAGTCTTCATTTATAACAGCCTTCATTTATAACAGCCTTCATTTATAATAGTCTTCATCTACTGTAGCCTTCATTTATAATAGCCTTCATTTATAATAGCCTTCATTTATAATAGTCTTCATTTATAATAGTCTTCATCTACTGTAGTAGTCTTCATTCATAATAGTCTTCATCTACTGTAGCCTTCATTTATAATAGCCTTCATTTATAATAGTCTTCATTTATAATAGCCTTCATTTATAATAGTCTTCATCTACTGTAGTAGCCTTCATTTATAACAGCCTTCATTTATAACAGCCTTCATTTATAATAGTCTTCATTTATAATAGCCTTCATTTATAATAGCCTTCATTTATAATAGCTTTCATTTATAATAGCCTTCATTTATAACAGCCTTCATTTATAATAGTCTTCATTTATAATAGCCTTCATTTATAATAGCCTTCATTTATAATAGCCTTCATTTATAATAGCCTTCATTTATAATAGCCTTCATTTATAATAGCCTTCATTTATAATAGTCTTCATCTACTGTAGTAGCCTTCATTTATAACAGCCTTCATTTATAATATCCTTCATTTATAATATCCTTCATTTATAATAGCCTTCATTTATAACAGCCTTCATTTATAATAGTCTTCATTTATAATAGCCTTCATTTATAATAGACTTCATTTATAATAGCCTTCATTTATAACAGCCTTCATTTATAATAGTCTTCATTTATAATAGTCTTCATTTATAACAGCCTTCATTTATAACAGCCTTCATTTATAACAGCCTTCATTTATAACAGCCTTCATTTATAACAGCCTTCATTTATAACAGCCTTCATTTATAACAGCCTTCATTTATAATAGTCTTCATTTATAACAGCCTTCATTTATAACAGTCTTCATTTATAACAGCCTTCATTTATAACAGCCTTCATTTATAACAGTCTTCATTTATAACAGCCTTCATTTATAATAGTCTTCATCTACTGTAGCCTTCATTTATAATAGCCTTCATTTATAATAGCCTTCATTTATAATAGTCTTCATTTATAATAGTCTTCATCTACTGTAGTAGTCTTCATTTATAACAGCCTTCATTTATAACAGCCTTCATTTATAATAGTCTTCATTTATAACAGCCTTCATTTATAACAGCCTTCATTTATAACAGTCTTCATTTATAACAGCCTTCATTTATAATAGTCTTCATTTATAATAGTCTTCATTTATAACAGCCTTCATTTATAATAGTCTTCATCTACTGTAGTAGCCTTCATTTATAATAGTCTTCATTTATAACAGCCTTCATTTATAACAGCCTTCATTTATAACAGTCTTCATTTATAACAGCCTTCATTTATAACAGCCTTCATTTATAATAGTCTTCATCTACTGTAGCCTTCATTTATAATAGCCTTCATTTATAATAGCCTTCATTTATAATAGTCTTCATTTATAATAGTCTTCATCTACTGTAGTAGTCTTCATTTATAACAGCCTTCATTTATAACAGCCTTCATTTATAATAGTCTTCATTTATAATAGCCTTCATTTATAATAGCCTTCATTTATAATAGCCTTCATTTATAATAGCCTTCATTTATAATAGCCTTCATTTATAATAGCCTTCATTTATAATAGCCTTCATTTATAATAGCCTTCATTTATAATAGTCTTCATTTATAATTGTCTTCATTTATAACAGCCTTCATTTATAATAGTCTTCATCTACTGTAGTAGCCTTCATTTATAATAGTCTTCATTTATAACAGCCTTCATTTATAACAGTCTTCATTTATAACAGCCTTCATTTATAACAGCCTTCATTTATAACAGCCTTCATTTATAATAGTCTTCATCTACTGTAGTAGTCTTCATTTATAACAGCCTTCATTTATAACAGCCTTCATTTATAACAGCCTTCATTTATAATAGCCTTCATTTATAATAGCCTTCATTTATAATAGCCTTCATTTATAATAGCCTTCATTTATAATAGCCTTCATTTATAATAGCCTTCATTTATAATAGTCTTCATTTATAATAGTCTTCATTTATAATAGCCTTCATTTATAATAGCCTTCATTTATAATAGCCTTCATTTATAATAGTCTTCATTTATAACAGCCTTCATTTATAATAGTCTTCATCTACTGTAGTAGCCTTCATTTATAATAGTCTTCATTTATAACAGCCTTCATTTATAACAGTCTTCATTTATAACAGCCTTCATTTATAACAGCCTTCATTTATAATAGTCTTCATCTACTGTAGCCTTCATTTATAATAGCCTTCATTTATAATAGTCTTCATTTATAATAGCCTTCATTTATAATAGTCTTCATCTACTGTAGTAGCCTTCATTTATAACAGCCTTCATTTATAACAGCCTTCATTTATAATAGTCTTCATTTATAATAGCCTTCATTTATAATAGCCTTCATTTATAATAGCCTTCATTTATAATAGCCTTCATTTATAATAGCTTTCATTTATAATAGCCTTCATTTATAACAGCCTTCATTTATAATAGTCTTCATTTATAATAGCCTTCGTTTATAATAGCCTTCATTTATAATAGCCTTCATTTATAATAGCCTTCATTTATAATATTCTTCATTTATAATAGCCTTCATTTATAATAGTCTTCATCTACTGTAGTAGCCTTCATTTATAACAGCCTTCATTTATAATATCCTTCATTTATAATAGCCTTCATTTATAACAGCCTTCATTTATAATAGTCTTCATTTATAATAGTCTTCATTTATAATAGCCTTCATTTATAATAGACTTCATTTATAATAGCCTTCATTTATAACAGCCTTCATTTATAATAGTCTTCATTTATAATAGTCTTCATTTATAACAGCCTTCATTTATAACAGCCTTCATTTATAACAGCCTTCATTTATAACAGCCTTCATTTATAACAGTCTTCATTTATAACAGCCTTCATTTATAACAGCCTTCATTTATAACAGCCTTCATTTATAACAGCCTTCATTTATAACAGCCTTCATTTATAACAGCCTTCATTTATAACAGCCTTCATTTATAACAGCCTTCATTTATAACAGCCTTCATTTATAACAGCCTTCATTTATAACAGCCTTCATTTATAACAGCCTTCATTTATAATAGTCTTCATTTATAATAGTCTTCATTTATAATAGCCTTCATTTATAACAGCCTTCATTTATAACAGCCTTCATTTATAACAGCCTTCATTTATAATAGTCTTCATTTATAACAGCCTTCATTTATAATAGTCTTCATCTACTGTAGTAGCCTTCATTTATAACAGCCTTCATTTATAATAGTCTTCATTTATAATAGCCTTCATTTATAACAGCCTTCATTTATAACAGCCTTCATTTATAACAGCCTTCATTTATAACAGCCTTCATTTATAATAGACTTCATTTATAATAGCCTTCATTTATTATAGTCTTCATCTAATGTACCCTTCATTTATAATAGACTTCATTTATAATAGCCT
The DNA here is from genome assembly GCF_029448725.1 of Salvelinus fontinalis. NCBI lineage: Eukaryota > Metazoa > Chordata > Actinopteri > Salmoniformes > Salmonidae > Salvelinus > Salvelinus fontinalis. The sequence goes on from NC_074688.1 coordinate 39,625,821, forward strand.
TCATTTATTATAGTCTTCATCTAATGTAGCCTTCATTTATAATAGCCTTCATTTATAACAGCCTTCATTTATAATAGTCTTCATCTACTGTAGTAGCCTTCATTTATAACAGCCTTCATTTATAATAGCCTTCATTTATAATAGTCTTCATTTATTACAGCCTTCATTTATAATAGCCTTCATTTATAATAGACTTCATTTATAATAGTCTTCATTTATAACAGCCTTCATTTATAATAGACTTCATTTATAATAGTCTTCATTTATAATAGTCTTCATTTATAACAGCCTTCATTTATAATAGACTTCATTTATAATAGTCTTCATTTATAATAGTCTTCATTTATAACAGCCTTCATTTTTAACAGCCTTCATTTTTAACAGCCTTCAATTATAATAGCCTTCATTTATAACAGCCTTCATTTATAATAGTCTTCATTTATAATAGTCTTCATTTATAACAGCCTTCATTTATAACAGACTTCATTTATAATAGACTTCATTTATAATAGTCTTCATTTATAATAGTCTTCATTTATAACAGCCTTCATTTATAACAGCCTTCATTTATAACAGCCTTCATTTATAACAGCCTTCATTTATAACAGCCTTCATTTATAACAGCCTTCATTTATAATAGCCTTCATTTATAATAGTCTTCATTTATAATAGACTTCATTTATAATAGTCTTCATTTATAATAGCCTTCATTTATAACAGCCTTCATTTATTGTAGTCTTCATTTATAACAGCCTTCATTTATAGCAGCCTTCATTTATAGCAGCCTTCATTTATAGCAGCCTTCATTTATAACAGCCTTCATTTATTGTAGCCTTCATTTATAATAGTCTTCATTTATAATAGCCTTCATTTATAATAGTCTTCATCTACTGTAGTAGCCTTCATTTATAATAGTCTTCATTTATAACAGCCTTCATTTTTAACAGCCTTCATTTATAACAGCCTTCATTTATAATAGCCTTCATTTATAATAGCCTTCATTTATAATAGTCTTCATTTATAATAGACTTCATTTATAATAGTCTTCATTTATAATAGTCTTCATTTATAATAGCCTTCATTTATAACAGCCTTCATTTATAACAGCCTTCATTTATAACAGCCTTCATTTATAATAGTCTTCATTTATAATAGTCTTCATTTATAATAGCCTTCATTTATAACAGCCTTCATTTATAACAGCCTTCATTTATAACAGCCTTCATTTATAATAGTCTTCATTTATAACAGCCTTCATTTATAATAGTCTTCATCTACTGTAGTAGCCTTCATTTATAACAGCCTTCATTTATAATAGTCTTCATTTATAATAGCCTTCATTTATAACAGCCTTCATTTATAACAGCCTTCATTTATAACAGCCTTCATTTATAACAGCCTTCATTTATAATAGACTTCATTTATAATAGCCTTCATTTATTATAGTCTTCATCTAATGTACCCTTCATTTATAATAGACTTCATTTATAATAGCCTTCATTTATTATAGTCTTCATCTAATGTAGCCTTCATTTATAATAGCCTTCATTTATAACAGCCTTCATTTATAATAGTCTTCATCTACTGTAGTAGCCTTCATTTATAACAGCCTTCATTTATAATAGTCTTCATTTATAATAGTCTTCATTTATAACAGCCTTCATTTATAATAGCCTTCATTTATAATAGTCTTCATTTATTACAGCCTTCATTTATAATAGCCTTCATTTATAATAGACTTCATTTATAATAGTCTTCATTTATAACAGCCTTCATTTATAATAGACTTCATTTATAATAGTCTTCATTTATAATAGTCTTCATTTATAACAGCCTTCATTTATAATAGACTTCATTTATAATAGTCTTCATTTATAATAGTCTTCATTTATAACAGCCTTCATTTTTAACAGCCTTCATTTTTAACAGCCTTCAATTATAATAGCCTTCATTTATAACAGCCTTCATTTATAATAGTCTTCATTTATAATAGTCTTCATTTATAACAGCCTTCATTTATAACAGACTTCATTTATAATAGACTTCATTTATAATAGTCTTCATTTATAATAGTCTTCATTTATAACAGCCTTCATTTATAACAGCCTTCATTTATAACAGCCTTCATTTATAACAGCCTTCATTTATAACAGCCTTCATTTATAATAGCCTTCATTTATAATAGCCTTCATTTATAATAGTCTTCATTTATAATAGACTTCATTTATAATAGTCTTCATTTATAATAGCCTTCATTTATAACAGCCTTCATTTATTGTAGTCTTCATTTATAACAGCCTTCATTTATAGCAGCCTTCATTTATAGCAGCCTTCATTTATAGCAGCCTTCATTTATAACAGCCTTCATTTATTGTAGCCTTCATTTATAATAGTCTTCATTTATAATAGCCTTCATTTATAATAGTCTTCATCTACTGTAGTAGCCTTCATTTATAATAGTCTTCATTTATAACAGCCTTCATTTTTAACAGCCTTCATTTATAACAGCCTTCATTTATAATAGCCTTCATTTATAATAGCCTTCATTTATAATAGTCTTCATTTATAATAGACTTCATTTATAATAGTCTTCATTTATAATAGTCTTCATTTATAATAGCCTTCATTTATAACAGCCTTCATTTATAATAGTCTTCATTTATAATAGCCTTCATTTATAATAGTCTTCATCTACTGTAGTAGCCTTCATTTATAACAGCCTTCATTTATAACAGCCTTCATTTATAATAGCCTTCATTTATAATAGTCTTCATTTATAATAGCCTTCATTTATAATAGTCTTCATTTATAATAGTCTTCATTTATAATAGTCTTCATTTATAATAGTCTTCATTTATAATAGTCTTCATTTATAATAGCCTTCATTTATAATAGCCTTCATTTATAATAGCCTTCATCTACTGTAGCCTTCATTTATAATAGTCTTCATCTACTGTAGCCTTCATTTATAATAGCCTTCATCTACTGTAGCCTTCATTTATAATAGTCTTCATTTATAACAGCCTTCATTTATAACAGCCTTCATTTATAATAGTCTTCATCTACTGTAGCCTTCATTTATAATAGTCTTCATCTACTGTAGCCTTCATTTTTAATAGCCTTCATTTATAATAGCCTTCATTTTTAATAGCCTTCATTTATAATAGCCTTCATTTATAATAGCCTTCATTTATTGTAGCCTTCATTTATAATAGCCTTCATTTATTGTAGCCTTCATTTATAATAGCCTTCATTTATAATAGCCTTCATTTATAATAGCCTTCATTTATAATAGCCTTCATTTATAATAGCCTTCATTTATTGTAGCCTTCATTTATAATAGCCTTCATTTATAATAGCCTTCATTTATAATAGCCTTCATTTATAATAGCCTTCATTTATAATAGCCTTCATTTATAATAGCCTTCATTTACTGTAGCCTTCATTTATAATAGTCTTCATCTACTGTAGCCTTCATTTATAATAGCCTTCATTTATAATAGCCTTCATTTATAATAGCCTTCATTTATAATAGCCTTCATTTATAATAGCCTTCATTTATTGTAGCCTTCATTTATAATAGCCTTCATTTATTCTAGTCTTCATTTATAATAGCCTTCATTTATAATTGCCTTCATTTATAATAGCCTTCATTTATAATAGCCTTCATTTATAATAGCCTTCATCTACTGTAGCCTTCATTTATAATAGTCTTCATCTACTGTAGCCTTCATTTATAATAGCCTTCATCTACTGTAGCCTTCATTTATAATAGTCTTCATTTATAACAGCCTTCATTTATAACAGCCTTCATTTATAATAGTCTTCATCTACTGTAGCCTTCATTTATAATAGTCTTCATCTACTGTAGCCTTCATTTTTAATAGCCTTCATTTATAATAGCCTTCATTTTTAATAGCCTTCATTTATAATAGCCTTCATTTATAATAGCCTTCATTTATTGTAGCCTTCATTTATAATAGCCTTCATTTATTGTAGCCTTCATTTATAATAGCCTTCATTTATAATAGCCTTCATTTATAATAGCCTTCATTTATAATAGCCTTCATTTATAATAGCCTTCATTTATTGTAGCCTTCATTTATAATAGCCTTCATTTATAATAGCCTTCATTTATAATAGCCTTCATTTATAATAGCCTTCATTTATAATAGCCTTCATTTATAATAGCCTTCATTTACTGTAGCCTTCATTTATAATAGTCTTCATCTACTGTAGCCTTCATTTATAATAGCCTTCATTTATAATAGCCTTCATTTATAATAGCCTTCATTTATAATAGCCTTCATTTATAATAGCCTTCATTTATTGTAGCCTTCATTTATAATAGCCTTCATTTATTCTAGTCTTCATTTATAATAGCCTTCATTTATAATTGCCTTCATTTATAATAGCCTTCATTTATAATAGCCTTCATTTATAATAGTCTTCATCTACTGTAGCCTTCATTTATAATAGCCTTCATTTATAATAGCCTTCATTTATAATAGCCTTCATTTATAATAGCCTTCATTTATAATAGCCTTCATTTATAATAGCCTTCATTTATAATAGTCTTCATCTATAATAGCCTTCATTTATAATAGCCTTAATTTATAATAGCCTTCATTTATAATAGCCTTCATTTATAATAGTCTTCATCTACTGTAGCCTTCATTTATAATAGTCTTCATTTATAGTAGCCTTCATTTATAATAGTCTTCATCTACTGTAGCCTTCATTTATAATAGTCTTCATTTATAATAGCCTTCATTTATAATAGCCTTCATTTATTGTAGCCTTCATTTATAATAGTCTTCATCTACTGTAGCCTTCATTTATAATAGCCTTCATTTATAGTAACCTTCATTTACAATAGACTTAATTTATAATAGCCTTCATTTATAATAGTCTTCATTTATAATAGTCTTCATCTACTGTAGCCTTCATTTATAATAGCCTTCATTTATAATAGCCTTCATTTATAGTAGCCTTCATTCATAATAGCCTTCATTTATAATAGTCTTCATTTATAATAGCCTTCATTTATAATAGTCTTCATTTCTAACAGCCTTCATTTATAATAGCCTTCATTTATAACAGCCTTCATTTATAATAGACTTCATTTATAATAGCCTTCATCTTCTGTAGTAGTCTTCATTTATAATAGCCTTCATTTATAGTAGCCTTCATTCATAATAGCCTTCATTTATAACAGCCTTCATTTATAGTAGACTTCATTCATAATAGCCTTCATTTATAACAGCCTTCATTTATAATAGCCTTCATTTATAATTCATTTATCACTCATTCATATATCTTTATGTATGTATTCTTTATCCCTTTACACTTGTGTGTATAAGGTAGTAGTTGTGGAATTGTTAGGTTAGATTACTCGTTGGTTATTACTGCATTGTCGGAACTAGAAGCACAAGCATTTCGCTACGCTCGCATTAACATCTGCTAACCATGTGTATGTGACAAATAAAATTTGATTTGATTTATAATAGCTTTCATTTATAATAGCCTTCATTTATAATAGCCTTCATTTACTGTAGTAGCCTTCATTTACTGTAGTAGCTTTCATTTATAATAGCCTTCATCTACTGTAGTAGCCTTCATTTATAATAGCCTTCATTTACTGTAGCCTTCATTTACTGTAGCCTTCATTTACTGTAGTAGACTTCATTTATAATAGCCTTCATTTATAATAGCCTTCATTTACTGTAGCCTTCATTTATAACAGCCTGCATCTACTGTAGTAGCCTTAATTTATAATAGCCTTCATTTACTGTAGCCTTCATTCATAATAGCCTTCATTTACTGTAGTAGCCTTCATTTACTGTAGCCTTCATTTATAATAGCCTTCATTTACTGTAGTAGACTTCATTTATAATAGCATTCATTTTTAATAGCCTTCATTTACTGTAGCCTTCATTTATAATAGCCTTCATTTACTGTAGTAGACTTCATTTATAATAGCATTCATTTATAATAGCCTTCAGTTACTGTAGCCTTCATTTATAATAGCCTTCATTTACTGTAGTAGCCTTCATTTATAATAGCCTTCATCTTCTGTAGTAGTCTTCATTTATAATAGCCTTCATCTTCTGTAGTAGCCTTCATTTATAATAGCCTTCATTTATAATAGCCTTCATTTATAATAGCCTTCATTTATAATAGACTTCATCTTCTGTAGTAGTCTTCATTTATAATAGCCTTCATTTATAATAGCCTTCATTTATAATAGCCTTCATTTATAGTAGCCTTCATTTATAATAGCCTTCATCTTCTGTAGTAGTCTTCATTTATAATAGCCTTCATTTATAATAGCCTTCATTTATAATAGCCTTCATTTATAATAGCCTTCATTTATAATAGCCTTCATTTATAATAGCCTTCATCTATAATAGCCTTCATTTATAATAGCCTTCATTTATAATAGCCTTCATCTTCTGTAGTAGTCTTCATTTATAATAGCCTTCATTTATAATAGCCTTCATTTATAATAGACTTCATTTATAATAGCCTTCATTTACTGTAGCCTTCATTTACTGTAGCCTTCATTTACTGTAGCCTTCATCTACTGTAGACTTCATTTATAATATACTTCATTTATAATAGACTTCATTTATAATAGACTTCATTTATAACAGCCTTCATTTATAATAGCCTTCATTTATAATAGCCTTCATTTATAATAGCCTTCATCTTCTGTAGTAGCCTTCATTTATAATAGCCTTCATCTTCTGTAGTAGCCTTCATCTACTGTCGTAGCCTTCATTTATAATAGCCTTCATTTATAATAGCCTTCATTTATAATAGCCTTCATCTTCTGTAGTAGCCTTCATCTATTGTAGCCTTCATCTATTGTAGCCTTCATTTATAATAGCCTTCATTTATAACAGCCTTCATTTATAACAGCCTTCATTTATAATAGCCTTCATTTATAATAGACTTAATTTATAATAGCCTTCATTTATAATAGCCTTCATTTTTAAAAAAATACTGATGTTGGTGGTTTCACTTACAGCTCTATTTCTCTGCTCTTCTCTCTAGTTCTCTATTTTAGTTGTTCCCTTGAGTCTGAGGTTTATGGCAGGATATTAGTCCATGAAGTAGGAGACTTTTGTGTCCTGAGAAATGTTTGTTTACACTTAATACTTCCAACCACTGTATGTGTGTGTATGTGTGCGTGACGGCAGCGTGAGAGAGATGTGTTCTGGAAGCCTCTCCCAGGATTAACGAAGTGGTTAACCCTAGCTGGTCTCACACAGCCTTTCTTCATCGTACTCTATGTACACAGTAGACTTTATTACATTTGATAAAGTACACACTGTCCTGGGTCCCAGCCTATGTGTGTGTGTGATCTGCCTGACCCCTGACCCCTCTCTCTGTTCCAGGTCATTTGTCAGAAGGCTCCTAAGGACTCTGACCAGTATGAGACCTGTAAGAAAGCCCTCCAATCAGTCAGCAAGGTAAAAGGTCAACGGGGGGGTCAAACCCAAACTGATACCAGGTCAAAGCCCATCTCAACATGAGCTCAACAAAGAGCCTGTGTTTCCCTGGGGTCTATGTATGTGAGCCTGCATGTAACTGTGTGTGTGTGTGTGTGTGTGTGTGTGTGTGTGTGTGTGTGTGTGTGTGTGTGTGTGTGTGTGTGTGTGTGTGTGTGTGTGTGTGTGTGTGTGTGTGTGTTAGGTGGTGCGTAAGTGTAACGAAGGGGCTCGTACCATGGAGAGAACAGAGATGATGTACACCATCAACTCCCAACTGGAGTTTAAAATCAAGGTAAGGAGATGGGCTTGGAATTATGCAGTACAGTATGGTAACTCAATTCACCCCAGTGGAGCCTATAGCTGGGCTTTATGGGTAACTCAATTCACCCCAGTGGAGCCTATAGCTGGGCTTTATGGGTAACTCAATTCACCCCAGTGGAGCCTATAGCTGGGCTTTATGGGTAACTCAATTCACCCCAGTGGAGCCTATAGCTGGGCTTTATGGGTAACTCAATTCACCCCAGTGGAGCCTATAGCTGGGCTTTATGGGTAACTCAATTCACCCCAGTGGAGCCTATAGCTGGGCTTTATGGGTAACTCAATTCACCCCAGTGGAGCCTATAGCTGGGCTTTATGGGTAACTCAATTCACCCCAGTGGAGCCTATAGCTGGGCTTTATGGGTAACTCAATTCACCCCAGTGGAGCCTATAGCTGGGCTTTATGGGTAACTCAATTCACCCCAGTGGAGCCTATAGCTGGGCTTTATGGGTAACTCAATTCACCCCAGTTGAGCCTATAGCTGGGCTTTATGGGTAACTCAATTCACCCCAGTGGAGCCTATAGCTGGGCTTTATGGGTAACTCAATTCACCGCAGTGGGGCCTATAGCTGGGCTTTATGGGTGACTCAATTCACCCCAGTGGAGCCTATAGCTGGGCTTTATGGGTAACTCAATTCACCCCAGTGGAGCCTATAGCTGGGCTTTATGGGTAACTCAATTCACCCCAGTGGAGCCTATAGCTGGGCTTTATGGGTAACTCAATTCACCCCAGTGGAGCCTATAGCTGGGCTTTATGGGTAACTCAATTCACCCCAGTGGAGCCTATAGCTGGGCTTTATGGGTAACTCAATTCACCCCAGTGGAGCCTATAGCTGGGCTTTATGGTAACTCAATTCACCCCAGTGGGGCCTATAGCTGGGCTTTATGGGTAACTCAATTCACCACAGTGGAGCCTATAGCTGGGCTTTATGGGTAACTCAATTCACCCCAGTGGAGCCTATAGCTGGGCTTTATGGGTAACTCAATTCACCCCAGTGGAGCCTATAGCTGGGCTTTATGGGTAACTCAATTCACCCCAGTGGAGCCTATAGCTGGGCTTTATGGGTAACTCAATTCACCCCAGTGGAGCCTATAGCTGGGCTTTATGGGTAACTCAATTCACCGCAGTGGGGCCTATAGCTGGGCTTTATGGGTAACTCAATTCACCCCAGTGGAGCCTATAGCTGGGCTTTATGGGTAACTCAATTCACCCCAGTGGAGCCTATAGCTGGGCTTTATGGGTAACTCAATTCACCCCAGTGGAGCCTATAGCTGGGCTTTATGGGTAACTCAATTCACCCCAGTGGAGCCTATAGCTGGGCTTTATGGGTAACTCAATTCACCCCAGTGGAGCCTATAGCTGGGCTTTATGGGTAACTCAATTCACCACAGTGGGGCCTATAGCTGGGCTTTATGGGTAACTCAATTCACCCCAGTGGAGCCTATAGCTGGGCTTTATGGGTAACTCAATTCACCACAGTGGGGCCTATAGCTGGGCTTTATGGGTAACTCAATTCACCCCAGTGGAGCCTATAGCTGGGCTTTATGGGTAACTCAATTCACCCCAGTGGAGCCTATAGCTGGGCTTTATGGGTAACTCAATTCACCCCAGTGGAGCCTATAGCTGGGCTTTATGGGTAACTCAATTCACCCCAGTGGAGCCTATAGCTGGGCTTTATGGGTAACTCAATTCACCCCAGTGGAGCCTATAGCTGGGCTTTATGGGTAACTCAATTCACCGCAGTGGGGCCTATAGCTGGGCTTTATGGGTAACTCAATTCACCCCTGTGGAGCCTATAGCTGGGCTTTATGGGTAACTTAATTCACCCCTGTGGAGCCTATAGCTGGGCTTTATGGGTAACTCAATTCACCCCAGTGGAGCCTATAGCTGGGCTTTATGGGTAACTCAATTCACCCCAGTGGAGCCTATAGCTGGGCTTTATGGGTAACTCAATTCACCCCAGTGGGGCCTATAGCTGGGCTTTATGGCTGTAAAGCTACTGTATATACTGAAGAGCTGTCAAGGTACTATGGACCAGGGCTCTTCGACCCTACTATAGGATACTATGGACCAGGACTCTCCAACTCTACTATAGGATACTATGGACCAGGACTCTCCAACTCTACTATAGGATACTATGGACTGGGACTCTCCAACTCTACTATAGGATACTATGGACCAGGACTCTCCAACTCTACTATAGGATGCTATGGACCGGGACTCTCCAACTCTACTATAGGATACTATGGACCAGGACTATTCAACTCTACTATAGGATACTATGGACCAGGACTCTCCAACTGTACTATAGGATACTATGGACCGGGACTCTCCAACTGTACTATAGGATACTATGGACCGGGACTCTCCAACTCTACTATAGGATACTATGGACCGGGACTCTCCAACTCTACTATAGGATACTATGGACCGGGACTCTCCAACTCTACTATAGGATACTATGGACCAGGACTCTCCAACTCTACTATAGGATACTATGGACCAGGACTCTCCAACTCTACTATAGGATACTATGGACCAGGACTCTCCAACTCTACTATAGGATACTGTGGACCAGGACTCTCCAACTCTACTATAGGATACTATGGACCAGGACTCTCCAACTCTACTATAGGATACTATGGACCAGGACTCTCCAACTCTACTATAGGATACTATGGACCAGGACTCTCCAACTCTACTATAGGATACTATGGACCGGGACTCTCCAACTCTACTATAGGATACTATGGACCGGGACTCTCCAACTCTACTATAGGATACTATGGACCGGGACTCTCCAATTCTACTATAGGATACTATGGACCAGGACTCTCCAACTCTACTATGTGACGATGTGACAACAACAATTACGTGTGTTTCACTGCACTCTCCATAGAACAGAATATGTACTGCACATTTAGCAGCACCCTTCGCGACGCTCCTGACCGTTGGTCGTTAAAACAAACACACAACGAAGCGGTGGGGGGCGAACAGTGGTGCTGGTTCCTCTACTGAGGAGTCCCTCTTTAAGTGAAACGATAACAAAGGGGTCAAGCTGCCTCTTAAAGCGGAGGGATGGGGCTGGAGTAATGTAACTACTTTCAAATTCATAAACGGAGCTATGGATGCAATGACTGACCATCCATGATATCAAAATGATAGTTTTAGCTATGGTTTGAGGCTTTACAGTTTGTTTACATGTACGTTATTTACAAACATTTGGAGGTAAACAAGATGATATTTTGGGTTCTGACGGTGTACGACAGTTGAACTAAGCTCATGAAGCATTTATAAGTGATATTCTTTAAGAATCAATGGGCATATATCATTAAGTTCAAAAATGTATGTTGCAACTAAGGACTGTATCTTTTAAGCCCGTACCATGAGGTACTGTGAAGACATTACCATTAGCTGTCTGTCTGCTTTTGAGGAATATTTGGGAGTATACCTGGTCACACCTGACATTTCCCAAGCGGTCTCCCAGGTGAGAGACACACAGTGAGGCAACATGAGGTTTCTCTACTGGTGTGAAATGTAGAGGAATCATGGTCCTATTTAACTGTTGCATTACAGAGTAAAACACACACGCATAAACACACACATAGTGTTATCTTCTGTACACATGTTCACACGGTCTTTTCCCAGCGTCCTCTTTGAATCACACTCCATTTCCATTTCTTTGGACATTGTGTCAGAAATGCTCACATTTCTCTCTCACACAGACACACACACACACACACATACAGTACCAGACACACCTACTCATCCAGGGTTTTTCTTTATTTTTTATATTTTCTACATTGTAGAATAATAGTGAGGACATCAAAACTATGAAATAACACATGGAATCTTGTAGTAACTAAAAAATTGGTAAACAAATCTAAATATATTTTATATTTGAGATTCTTCAAAGTAGCCACCCTTTGCCTTGATGACATCTTTGCACACTCTTGGCATTCTCTCAACCAGCTTCATGAGGTATTCACCTGGAATGCATTTCAATTAACAGGTGTGCATTGTTTAAAGTTCATTTGTGGAATTTCTTTCCTAGCATTTGAGCCAATCAGTTGTGTTGTGACAAGTTAGGGATGGTATACAGAAGATAGCCCTATTTGGTAAAAGACCAAGTCCATATTATGGCAAGAACAGCTCAAATAAGCAAAGACAAACAACAGTCTATTATTAATTTAAGACTTGAAGGTAAGTATATGCGGAAAATGTCAATAACTTTGAACGTTTCTTCAAGTGCAGTTGCAAACACCAAGCGCTATGATGAAACTGGCTCTCATGAGGAAAGGAAGACCCAGAGGATATATTCATTAGAGTTACCAGCCTCAGAAATTACAGCCCAAATAATTGCTTCACAGAGTTCAAGTAACAGACACATCTCAACATCAACTGTTCAGAGGAGACTGCGTAAATCAAGCCGTCATGGTCTATTTGCTGCAAAGAAACCAGTATTAAAGGACACTAATAAGAAGTGGACACTTGCTTGGGCCAAGAAACATGAGCAAGGGACATTAGACTGGTAGAAATCTGTCCTTTGGTCTGATGAGTTCAAATTCAAGATTTTTGGTTCCAACGTGTCTTTGTGAGATGCAGAGTAGGTGAACGGATGATCTCTGCATTTGTGGTTCCCACCATGAAGCATGGAGGTGTAATGGTGTGGGGGTGCTTTGCTGGTGACACTGTTGGTGATTTATTTAGCATTCAAGGCACACTTAACCAGCATACCCATCCCATCTGGTTTGCGCTTAGTGGGACTATCATTTGTTTTTCAACAAGACAATGACCCAACACACCTCCAGGCTGTGTAAGGGTTATTCGACCAAGAAGGAGAGTTGCTGGAGGGCTGTATCAGATGACCTGACCTCAACCCAATTGAGATGGTTTGGGATGAGTCGGACCGCAGAGTGAGGGAAAAACAGCCAACAATGGCTCAGCATACGTGGGAACTCCTTCAAGACTGTTGGGAAATCATTCCAGGTGAAGCTGGTTGAGACAATGCCAAGAGTGTGCAAAGCTGTCATCAAGGCAAATCTAAAACATATTTTGATTTGTTGAACACTTTTTCTTGGTTACTACATAATTCCATGTGTTATTTCATAGTTTTGATGTCTTCACTATTCGTGTACAATGTAGAAAATAGTACAAATAAAGAAAAACCCTTGAATGAGTAGGTGTGTCAACCTTTGACTGACACTGTATATATGTGCATGTGTGTATAAACAGGTTCTCATACACACATTTGTGGACACACTTTGTCAGACAGGCACATTTGTTGTAGTGATGTGGGAAAGTGCTGTTGGCACATATGGGCCTAACAGATGTCTGCAGGGCTGTGAACATACATTCTGCCGTCATAGCCAGCTGTTCACACACACACACACACACACACACACACACACACACACACACACACACACACACACACACACTGGAATGTCTGGAGCACATTCCATTTGTATGCCTTGATATTGATTGTCTTTGTGTCCCTCTCCCCCCCAGCCCTTCCCACTGGTGTCGTCCTCTAGGTGGATGGTGAAGAGAGGGGAGCTCACCGCCTTCGTGGAGGAGAACGGCATCTTCTCTAAGAAGACGTCACGGCAGCAGGTCTACTTCTTCCTCTTCAACGACGTCCTCATCCTCACCAAGAAGAAGAGGTGGGTCCACAGTCTCACTAGCCAATCACAGTCAACTCCAGTCTCAATAACCAATCACAGCTAACTCCTACAGTCTCGCTAGCCAATCACAGTGAACTGCACATTTTCGCTAGCCAATCGCTGCCAATTCCACAGATAGTGGAGGGTGGTGGTGATGATGATGAAGGAAAGTTTAGGTATGGTCAATATGACCATGGCAAGCTCAGATTCTCTGTAGGTCATTGCGACAGAGTTATGGGCGGGAAACTCTGTTGTTCATGAATTGTCTCTCTGGTATGAGTCAAGTGTGACTTTGGAGTGTGGGCCGTTTCCCAGAACACACCTCAGCACCCTGTCCCAACATGGTGACAGTGGAAGTGTAGCCACGTGGCTCCAGTAACAGGGTGTGTCTTCTTATTTTTATCTTTCACTTTCTCATAAGATCTGGGCCCGTTTCTGGGGAATGAGCCTGGCAGGCTCTCTGGTTGATTTAGTAGAGGGACTCATGACAGCTCTTAGTAATGAAAACGAACCACTTCAGTCAGTTCAACTGTGACGTCAACTACTGGAAGAAGCAGAGGAACCTTTAGCGCAGGTGTATGTTAGCAGGTGTAATGGCCTGGCCGAAAATACAAACCTGTCTCTATTGGTGTGCTCACAATCTGTGTGTATTTGGTGTGTGTCTGTACATGTGTCTGTGTATCTCTACTAAGCCTATGGGTCTGTGTATCTCTACTAAGCCTATGGATCTGCACATTGTCAGCAGGATCAGAACGAAAGCTTTTCACCCGGGAAAAAAAAAACATTTCAGGAACATTCTGCCCGCCATCAATAAAGAATGACTTCCTGGAAACCAGATGGCTCTCGTTCATTCGTGGGTGTGCTTCTCATTTCGCCAAATCTCTTTTTTTCCATCTCCAGCTGTGTCTGAGACGGATTGTTCTCTCTCTTTCTGTACATGACTGAAACCTTTTTGTTTCTGGGAATTTGATCCACAGCAGCTCCAGCGGAATGGTTTCCAGAACTCTGACTATTTGGGTATTGGATACGTGTAGGTGTGTGGTTTGTGTGGAATCGGTTCTGCTGTGGTACCTATACCTCTCTCTCTTTCTCTCTCTATCGGTTTCTCTCTTTCTCTCTCGCTTTCTCTCTCTCTATCGGTTTCTCTCTCTCTCTCTCTTTTTCTCTCTATCGGTTTCTCTCTTTCTCTCTCTCTTTCTCTCTCTCTTTCTATTTCTCTTTCTCTGCATGAACAGAAATAAAAGCACTGGCTAGACTAATTGGAAGCTAGGTCACGGTACATTAGGTCAACAGTAGAGCTTGACAGGGGGAGCATAGCCAACGTTAACCCTGGACTCCATGCTACTGGCCGGTCCCTCTTGGACTACCTATCCTCATAGCCTCGTCTAGCCAGGGTGATTCTACTGCTGTTTGACCTGGAGAGGAGATGGTTCTGATGTGCGGTTCACCTGCCCATCTACCGATGTGTATTGTTGATTAACAAACAACTGTAAGTCGCTCCAGATCAGAGGATCTGCTAAATGACATAAAATGTAAGAATGTAACAAATTAAACAATTGTTTTGGAGAGATGCATTGCTGAGTGACACTACATACCCTACATTACTCATCTCATATGTATATACTGTACTCTATACCATCTACTGCATCTTGCCGCACGGCCATCACTCATCCATATATTTATATGTACATATTCTTATTCATTCCTTTACACTTGTGTGTGTATAACGTAGTTGTGAAATTGTAAGGTTACTTGTTAGATATTACTGCACGGTCGGAACTAGAAGCACAAGCATTTCGCTACACTCGCATTAACATTTGCTAACCATGTGTACGTGACAAATAAAATTTGATTTTATTCTCTGTTAAGGAAAACCCTGACCCACAGGAACACTTGTGTAACGATTCACCACTACTACACAGCAGCTGGCCTCTCCTCTTCTCCCCCACCCTCTCCTCTTCTCCCCCACCCTCTTCTCCCCTTCCTCTCCCTCACTTTCGTCACCCTCTTCCTCTCCTCTTCTCCACTTCCTCTCCTCTTCATCCCCTATTCTCTCCCTCACCCTCTTTTCTCCCTCACCCTCTTCTCTTCTCCCCTTCCTCTCCTCATCCCCTCTTCTCTCCCTCACCCTCTTCCTCTCCTCATCATCTCCTTTCCCTCACCCTCCTCTTCATCTTCTCCTCTTCTCTATCCTCACCCTCCTCTCACTCACCCTCTTCTCATCTTCCTCTCCCTCACCCTCCTCTTTTTTTTCCCTCTCACCTTTCCTTCCCTCCTTCTGCTTTTTTCCCTCTGTCTTCTCTCTTCCAAGCTTAATCTTCCATCTTTGTTTGTTTGAGCTCTGTGGGTCTGACATCTTTTGACTATTTTCGTATTATAAGGAGGATGGGATCCACCCAAATAATTTGGGGTTTTGGATCCTTTCACAGCGTTATAAGGCTGTGTTGAGACAATGACAATGTACGTTATCCCAGGGGTGTTGGAAGATACAGTATTATTAAATACTGTTAAAGGAATATGGCTACAGATTCATCTGCCTCACCTGATAATGTGTAAAATGCTTGATAATGTATGTGATATCAACAGAGGTATATTTTCTGGGTGGTTTTTAAATATTGACTGGCCCACTCAAGAAAAAGCTTTTAAACTGTAACCAGTGCCTGCAACCTGGTTCAGGTCATCAGTCTACCTACCAGGGTAGTGGCAGGAACTAATGGGGATACATCATAAATACATACCTGGTTCAGGTCATCAGATTACCTACCCGGGTAGTGGCAGGAACTAATGGGGATACATCATAAATACATACCTGGTTCAGGTCATCAGTCTACCTACCCGGGTAGTGGCAGGAACTAATGGGGATACATCATAAATACATACCTGGTTCAGGTCATCAGTCTACCTACCAGGGTAGTGGCAGGAACTAATGGGGATACATCATAAATACATACCTGGTTCAGGTCATCAGTCTACCTACCAGGGTAGTGGCAGGAACTAATGGGGATACATCATAAATACATACCTGGTTCAGGTCATCAGTCTACCTACCCGGGTAGTGGCAGGAACTAATGGGGATACATCATAAATACATACCTGGTTCAGGTCATCAGTCTACCTACCCGGGTAGTGGCAGGAACTAATGGGGATACATCCTAAATACAACATCTCAGGATTCCTACTTAGCACCAGGACATTCTTCTCTCTCTCTCTCTCTCTCTCTTCTCTCTTCTCTCTTCTCTCTTCTCTCTTTCTCTCTTCTCTCTCTCTCTCTCTCTCTCTTTCTCTCTTTCTCTCTTTCTCTCTTCTCTCTTCTCTCTTCTCTCTTCTCTCTTCTCTCTTCTCTCTTCTCTCTTCTCTCTTCTCTCTTCTCTCTTCTCTCTTCTCTCTTCTCTCGCTCTCGAGAGCGACATAAACGTATGTTTACATTGCCAAAGCAAGATAAATAGACAGGAAATAAACCTTTTTTTTCTCCCAGTAATCATTACACTCACATTAAAATAAAATAAATAGTAATATAGACATTTAAAATATGACATTATTGGCTATGTACACTGTTATAACAGTGTGCAAATCGTTGAAATAAACAGATAAATATATATTTATAATTGTGTTTGTTCTCCACTGGTTACCCTTTTCTTGTGGGAACAGGTCACACATCTTGCTGCTGTGATGGCCCTACAACTTCAGTCTGCCAACAGATGACACTCTCCCTTTCGCTCTCTGTCTCTCATTCTCCCTCTCGCTCTCTGTCTCTCATTCTCCCTCTCGCTCTCTCTCTCGTTCTCCCTCTCGCTCTCTCTCTCATTCTCCCTCTCGCTCTCTCTCTCATTCTCCCTCTCGCTCTCTCTCTCATTCTCCCTCTCGCTCTCTCTCTCATTCTCCCTCTCGCTCTCTGTCTCTCAGTGAGGACAGCTACACAGTGATAGACTACGCTCTGAGGGGCCAAATTTGGGTGGGACCCTGCCAGGCCGAGGATGTCAACCTATCACCCGTCAGAAGCACCTCTGGAATGATGACATCACGGCAGCCTGGTGCCAGCCACCTCTTCCGCCTGCGTTTCCGTAGCAACCACTCCGGAGACAAGGTGCCCATGGTCCTGGGGGTGGAGCTAATGTAAGTGTCACCTTCTAGTGTGCGACCCTTGACCTTTGTATCTGTGTGTTTCTTTCTATCACTCTCTCCGTGCTGGGTCCTATCTGTGTCCTCCTCTCTCTGACTTGGGTCCCCTCTCTTTGTCTGAGCTGGGTCCTATCTGGATCCTCTCTCTCTCTCTCTCTCTCTCTCTGAGCTGGGTCCTATCTGGATCCTCTCTCTCTCTCTCTCTCTCTCTCTCTCTCTCTCTGAGCTGGGTACTAGCTGGGTCCTCTCTCTCTCTCTCTCTCTCTCGCTCTCTCGCTCTCTCGCTCTCTCGCTCTCTCGCTCTCTCGCTCTCTCTCTCTCTCGCTCTCTCTCTGAGCTGGGTACTAGCTGGGTACTAGCTGGGTCCTCTCTCTCTCTCTCTGAGCTGGCTACTAGCTGGGTCCTTCACGATCTGTCTCTTTTCTACATTGTTTCCTATTCACTTCATACTTCTGTCAGTTGGGTCAAAGATGAGGTGCCCTGTGAGTGTGTAGGCATGTGTGTGTTCCATCAGGAAGATGAGGTGCTCTGTGAGTGTGTAGGTATGTGTGTGTTCCATCAGGAAGATGAGGTGCCCTGTGAGTGTGTAGGCATGTGTGTGTTCCATCAGGAAGATGAGGTGCCCTATGAGTGTGTGTTCCATCAGGAAGAGGTTTCTATATATACAGTTGAAGTCAGAAGTTTACATTTACATTTAAGTCATTTAGCAGACGCTCTTATCCAGAGCGACTTACAAATTGGTGCATTCACCTTATGATATCCAGTGGAACAGCCACTTTACAATAGTGCATCTAAATCTTTTAAGGGGGGGGGGGGGGGGGGGTTTACATACACTTAGGTTGGAGTCATTAAAACTCGTTTTTCAACCGCTCCACACATTTCTTGTTAACAAATTGTAGTTTTGGCAAGTCGGTTAGGACATCTACTTTGTGCATGACAAGTAATTTTTACAACAATTGTTTACAGACAGATTATTTAACTTATAATTCACTGTATCACAATTCCAGTGGGTCAGAAGTTTACATACATTAAGTTGACTGTGCCTTTAAACAGTTTGGAAAATTCCAGAAAATTATGTCATGGCTTTAGAAGCTTCTGATAAGTAAATTGGAGGTGTACCTGTGGATGTATTTAAAGGCCTACCTTCAAACTCAGTGCCTCTTTGCTTGACATCATGGGAAAATCAAAAGATATCAACCAAGACCTCAACAAAACGAATTTAAGACCTCCACAAGTCTGGTTCATCCTTGGGAGTAATTTCAAAATGCCTGAAGGTACCACGTTCATCTGTACAAACAATAATATGCAAGTATAAACACCATGGGACCACGCAGCCGTCATACCGCTCAGGAAGGATATGCATTCTGTCTCCTAGAGATGAACGTACTTTGGTGAGAAAAGTGCAAATCAATCCCAGAACAACAGCAAAGAACCTTATGAAGATGGTGGAGGAAACAGGTACATAACCTGAATGGCAACTCAGCAAGGAAGAAGCAACTGCTCCAAAACCGCCATAAAAAAATCCAGACTATGGTTTGCAACTGCACATGGGGACGAAATGTCCTCTGGTCTGATGAAACAAAAATACAACTGTTTGACCATAATGACCAACGTTTTGTTTGGAGGAAAAAGGGGGAAGCTTGCAAGCCGAAGAACACTATCCCAAACGTGAAGCACGGGGGTGGCAGCATCATGTTGTGGGGATGCTTTGCTGCAGGAGGGACTGGTGCACTTCACAAAATACATAGCATCATGAGGAAAGAAAATTATGTGGATATTTTGAAGCAACATGTCAAGACATCAGTCAGGAAGTTAAAGCTTGGTTGCAAATGGGTCTTCCAAATGGAAAATGATCCCAAGCATACTTCCAAAGTTGTGGCAAAATAAGTCAAGGTATTGGAGTGGCCATCACAAAGCCCTGACCTCAATCCTATAGAAAATCTGTGGGCAGAACTGAAAAAGTGTGTGCGAGCAACGAGGCCTACAAACCTGACTCAGTTATACCAGCTCTGTCAGGAGGAATGGGCCAAAATTCACCCAGCTTATTGTGGGAAGCTTGTGGAAGGCTACCCGAAACGTTTGACCCAAGTTCAACAATTTAAAGGCAATGCTACCAAATACTAATTGAGTGTATGTAAACTTCTGACCCACTGGGAATGTGATGAAATAAATAAAAGCTGAAATAAATAATTCTCTCTACTATTTTTCTTAAAATAAAGTGGTGATCCTAACTGACCTACGACAGGGATTTTTTACTTGGATTAAATGTCAGGAATGCTGAAAAACTAAGTTTAAATGTATTTGGCTAAGGTGTATATAAACTTCCGACTTTAACTGTATGTCCCTCAGTGAATACATGTAATGGGATGGGCGTATTCAATCCCACAATGCCTTGATTGTGTGTTTAGTGTGTGTGTGTGTGTGTGTGCGCGCGCACAAGTCACTCAGATCAAAGTCTACTCTGAGTTTATAGAGCCCACTTTTCTCTCGCTCTCGCTCTCGCTCTCTCTCGCTCTCTCTCACACACGCACACTGATCAAAGTCCCCTGGTATCAGCGTTTCCAGCCACCGCTCCTCACAGCATTTCATTGACCCGCTCTACTCTGAGTTTATAGAGCCCACTTTTCTCTCTCTCTAAGACCCACTCTCACACACTGATCAAAGTCCCCTGGTATCAGCGTTTCCAGCCACCGCTCCTCATTACCCCGCTCTACTCTGTTTTCTAAGTCCTCAGGGTTAATGTTTAGCCAAATACCTCACCTACAGTAGGTAGAAAACATCTGAGCTTGGCCTTACAGATTTCTGCCTCTAATGGAATCATTTTCCCCTCAGCAAACACTGGCTATATAGGGAATCGTTTCCCAATGATGTAGCAGCCTATTTTGGGCAATAGTTTTACATCACCCAGACCCATTCTATAATTGAAGATAGTAGCTGGGGGCTCTTCCTGTGTATGGTAATGGAGAATGCAGTCAGTTGAGTTCCAAGTGTAACAGAGGAATGGAAGTAGATGCAGACTTCCTGGTTTAGATTTATAGACACTTATACATTCCACTACTGAAGTCCAGTCATCTTTTAAGTCATTTTTATTTGTGAACTTTCTCTCAATTCAAGAGGCTTTATTGTCATGGGAAACATATGTTTACATTGCCTAAGCAAGTGAAATAGGTAATAAACAACAGTGAAATCAACAGTAAAAAGTGATCAGTAAATATTACTCACAAAAGTTCCAAAAAAATATAGACATTTCAAATGTCATATTATGTCTATTTACAGTGTTGTAATGATGTGCAAATAGTTAAAGTACAAAAGAGAAAATAAATAAACATAAATATAGGATGTATTTACAATGGTGTTTGTTCTTCACTGGTTGACCTTTTCTTGTGGCAACAGGTCACAAATCTTGCTGCTGTGATGGCACACTGTGGTATTTCACCCAGTAGATATGGGAGTTTATCAAAATCGGGTTTGTTTTTTTTCAAATTCTTTGTGGATCTGTGTAATCTGAGGGAAATATGTGTCTCTAATATGGTCATACATTGAGCAGGAGGTTAGGAAGTGCAGCTCAGTTTCCACCTCATTTTGTGGGCAGTGTGCACATAGGCAGACCTGGCTCTCAAGAGAAGACAGGCTATGGTGGCCTTTCTTAATAGCAAGGCTATGCTCACTGAGTCTGTACCACAGGAGGTTGGTGGCACCTTAATTGGGGAGGACGGGCTCGTGCTAATGGCTGGAGCAGAAATTGTTGAATGGTATCAAACACATGGTTTCCATGGTTTCCATGAGTTTGATAACATTCCATTCTCTCTGTTCTAGCCATGTATTATGAGTCGTTCTCCACCCAGCAGCCTCCACTGGTCTGTCAAAGCTTTCCTTCATTTTGGGTCAGTCACAGTTGTAGAGCAGCCCCCGACGGGACGTATCAACTGTATGCAATCATTTCCTCGGTGTTGTCTCTCCAGCCCCCATTGTCTCACCTCTGAGATAGAGGTTACATCCTGATTGTCTGATGTCAGATCGGAGGTTCATTTTACAGTAATACTATTGGTCAACAACTCAGATTTCTCTCTCTCGCGCTCTCTATCTCTCGCTCTCATTTCATTTCAAGGGCTTTATTGGCATGGGAAACATATGTTTACATTGCCAAAGAAAGTGAAACTAGATAATAATAATCAACAGTAAAAATTCCTAAATAATAGAGACATTTCAAATGTCATTATGTCTACATACAGTGTTGTAATGATGTGCAAATAAAGAGGGGAAAAAAACATTTTATTTACCCTTTTTTTAACTAGGCAAGTCAGTTAAGAATAAAATCTTATTTACAATGACGGCCTACCCCTGGCCAAACCTGGACGACGTTGTGCCAATTCTGTGCCGCCTGATGGGACTCCCAATCACGGCCAGATGTGAGGCAGCCTGGATTCGAACCAGGTACTGTAGTGACGTCTCTTGCACTGAGATGCAGTGAGCTCGAGTGGCACAGTTAACTTCTCTGGGATAGGTGGGACGCTAACGTCCCACTTGGCCAAAAGCCAGTAAAAATGCAGCGCGCCAAATTCAAATAAAATACTATAAAAATTAATCTTTCATGAAATCACACATGAAAGACACCAAATTAAAGCTACACATGTTGTGAATCCAGCCAACATGTCTGATTTCAAAAACGATTTACGGCGAAAGCACACCAAACGATTATGTTAGGTCAGTACATTTTCCCAGCCAAAGATAGGAGTCACAAAAAGCAGAAATAGAGAGAAAATGAATCACTAACCTTTGATGATCTTCATCAGATGACACTCATAGGACATCATGTTACACAATACATGAATGTTTTGTTCGATAATGTGCATATTTATATCCACAAATCTCAGTTTACATTGGCGCCATGTTCAGAAATGCCTCCAAAATATCCGTAGAATTTGCAGAGAGCCACATCAAATAACAGAAATACTCATCATAAACTTTGATGAAAGATACATGTTTTACATAGAATTAAAGATACACTTGTTCTTAATGCAACCGCTGTGTCAGATTTCAAAAAGACTTTACGGAAAAAGCACACCATGCAATAATCTGAGATGGCGCTCAGATATAAAAAAAACATTTCTCTGCCATGTTGGAGTCAACAGAAATACGAAATTACATCATAAATATTCCCTTACCTTTGATGATCTTCATCAGAATGCACTCCCAGGAATCCTAGTTCCACAATAAATTGTTGTTTTGTTCGATAATGTCCATTAATTATGTCCAAGTAGCTACTTTTGCTAGCACGTTTAGTGCACATGTCCAAACGCTCGCGCAGGTCCAGGCGAACGTCGGACGACAACTTCAAAAAGTTATATTACTGGTCGAATAAACTTGTCAAACTCAGTAGAGAATCAAACTTCAGGATGTTGTTATCATAAATATTCAATAACGTTCCAACCGGAATGGGAATCGCTTCCTTTTAGGTGGTTGTAGAATTTAACGGCTCTTTTCTGGATTTTGATAATTAGCGGGTATCGGCCTAATTCTGCTCTGAATGCATTATTTGTTATTCTACGTTGTACACAGAGGATTTTTTTGTAGAATTCTGCATGCAGAGTCTCAATTTGGTGTTTGTCCCATTTTGTGAGTTATTGGTTGGTGAGCGTACCCCAGACATCACAACCATGAAGGGCAATGGGTTCTATACCTGATTTCAAGTTTTTTTAGCCAGATCCTAATTGGTATGTCGAATGTTATGTTCCTTTTGATGGTCTAGAAGGCCCCTCATGCCTTGTCTCTCAGATCGTTCACAGCTTTGTGGAAGTTACCTGTGGCGCTGTTGTTTAGGCTGAGGTATGTATCGTTTTTTTGTGTGCTCTAGGGCAACGGTGTCCAGATGGAATTTGTATTTGTGGTCCTGGCAACTGGACCTTTTTTGGAACACCATTATTTTTGTCTTACTGAGATTTACTGTCAGGGCCCAGGTCTGGCAGAATCTGTGCAGAAGATCTAGGTGCTGCTGTAGGCCCTCCTTGGTTGGGGACAGAAGCACCAGATCATCAACAAACAGTAGACATTTGACTTCCGATTCTAGTAGTGTTAGGCTGGTTGATATGTATGCGTTCTCTCTGTCTCCCTGTCTCTCTGTCTCTCTGTCTCCTTGTCTCTATGTCTCTCTCTCTGTTTGATTATATAACTCACTCGCACAAAGACGCCTGCTTTTCACTGGCCTTCATAAAAAGGACGTGTTCACTTCCTTTGTCAGCGAATGGGGAGTGCTTACATACAGGCGTACACCACACACACACACACACACACACACACACACACACACACACACACACACACACACACACACACACACACACACACACACACACACACACATACATACACATACACATACACACACGCAAGGCCAGATCTCCCTCATTCCTCTATCTGTTTAGGTTAACCTCCCTTTCTAATCACATTCTCTACAGATCCTAGCATAAACATACCATTAACTTCAACTACTCTGAGTCAAATACCTATCTTGGCTAAACGTATCCATAACAACTAGAATGCCTTGCAGACTCGGTCTGTCTGTATCCAGTGTCATGTGTGACTGACTGGAGGGCTTTTCCAGGCTATATGCTAGCCACCACATGCCATGACTCATGCTGCCCAGTCAGCTGCATTAACCTGGCTCCCCCTCTCCCTGAGTGTCTCTTCAGAGGCCTGCCTGCCTGCCTGCCTGCCTGCCTGCCTGCCTGCCTGCCTGCCTGCCTGCCTGCCTGCCTGCCTGCCTGCCTGCTTGTAGTGTGTGTGTGTGTCTGTGTCTGTTTGGAAAGCCCCCAGATTCCCCCTCTAAGAGCGTGGGTCAGGACCCCTGCTGTAATGTAATGACTTAATAATAGTGATGTCTTTGTGTATCTTGCTTTGTCTTGTGTGTGTGTGTGTGTGTGTGTGTGTGTGTGTGTGTGTGTGTGTGTGTGTGTGTGTGTGTGTGTGTGTGTGTGTGTGTGTGTGTGTGTGTGTGTGTGTGTGTGTGTGTGTGTGTGTGTGTGTGTGAGCATTTTGCCCCTCACTCACTGTAGTCGCCCAGGGAATGATCTGGAGTAGAGAGTCCCCGGCAACCAGCCATTGTTACAGTGGTTGCTACGCATTGTGACACTGGTTGCCTAGCAGTAAACCCGTTGTTGAATTGGCTTGTTCCCACGATTCACACACTAACCCCCTCGTTCCCCTTCATCCCTCTCTCGTCACCCCAGTCTTCTCTCTCTCCTCACCCCCATTTATCCAGTCCTGTATCTCGTCCTTCACTCTGTGTTATTGTAGACCAGAACAGAGGCTGAAACACTCATCTTGGAGGGAGAGAGAGACTACTTTACATGTATAAAACAGTCCATATTGTGCACAGGAAGCCCTCATTCATGCTTTTCTCTACCTGTGTTTGTGTGTGTATAGACGTGCATATATCCCTGTAGACTACCTGTATCTGTTGGGGCTGTGTGTGTGTGTGTGGGCCTATAGACTACCTGTATCTGTTGGGGCTGTGTGTGTGTGTGTGGGCCTGTAGTCTACCTGTATCTGTTGGGGCTGTGTGTGTGGGCCTATAGACTACCTGTATCTGTTGGGGCTGTGTGTGTGTGTGTGTGTGGGCCTATAGACTACCTGTATCTGTTGGGGCTGTGTGTGTGTGTGTGGGCCTATAGACTACCTGTATCTGTTGGGGCTGTGTGTGTGTGGGCCTATAGACTACCTGTATCTGTTGGGGCTGTGTGTGTGTGTGTGGGCCTATAGACTACCTGTTTCTGTTGGGGCTGTGTGTGTGTGGGCCTATAGACTACCTGTATCTGTTGGGGCTGTGAGTATGTGTTGCCACAGTGAACTTTCCCACCCCGGTCTGTAGAGTGGAATGGAGCTACTATAAACCAAATCAAAGTTTATTTGTCACGTGTACTGAATACAACAGGTGTAGTAGACCTTACAGTGAAATGCTGAATACAACAGGTGTAGTAGACCTTACAGTGAAATGCTGAATACAACAGGTGTAGACCTTACAGTGAAATGCTTATTTACAGGCTCTAACCAATAGTCCAAAAAATGTGTTAGGTGAACAATAGGTAAGTTAAGAAATAAAACAACAGTAAAAAGACAGGCTATATAAGGTAGCGAGGCTGTAAAAGTAGCGAGGCTACATACAGACACCGGGTAGTCAGGCTGATTGAGGTAGTATGTACATGTTGAAGTGACTATGCATATATGATGAACAGAGAGTAGCAGTAGCATAAAATAGGGGTTGGTGTGTGGTGGGTGGCGGGACACAATGCAGATAGCCCGGTTAGCCAATGTGCGGGAGCACCGGTTGGTCGGCCCAATTGAGGTAGTATGTACATGAATGGTTAAAGTGTATAGTTAAATATAGTTAAAGTGAATATGCATATATGATAAACAGAGAGTAGCAGCAGCGTAAAAAGAGGGGTTGGGGGGGACAAACAGAGACAGACCAACTGGCAGGCGGAGACGGACGGACCGACTGGCAGGCGGAGACGGACGGACCGACTGGCAGGCGGAGACGGACATTACTCTCTGACTATGAGTGAGAATATACTGTACAGTTCCTCTGTGTGTGTGTGTGTGTGTGTGTGTGTGTGTGTGTGTGTGTGTGTGTGTGTGTGTGTGTGTGTGTGTGTGTGTGTGTGTGTGTGTGTGTGTGTGTGTGTGTGGGGTTTATCTGATGTTATCGGGACTTGATCTGAAATGAACTGGGTTGAGCTCTGCTGTTACTGGTCCAGTCTCTCTGCTAAACTCCAGTCAGTCCAGCTCCAGTCTCTCTGCTAAACTCCAGTCAGTCCAGCTCCAGTCTCTCTGCTAAACTCCAGTCAGTCCAGCTCCGGTCTCTCTACTAAACTCCAGTCAGTCCAGCTCCAGTCTCTCTGCTAAACTCCAGTCAGTCCAGCTCCAGTCTCTCTACTAAACTCCAGTCAGTCCAGCTGCAGTCTCTCTACTAAACTCCAGTCAGTCCAGCTCCAGTCTCTCTACTAAACTCCAGTCAGTCCAGCTCCAGTCTCTCTACTAAACTCCAGTCAGTCCAGCTGCAGTCTCTCTACTAAACTCCAGTCAGTCCAGCTGCAGTCTCTCTACTAAACTCCAGTCAGTCCAGCTGCAGTCTCTCTACTAAACTCCAGTCAGTCCAGCTCCAGTCTCTCTACTAAACTCCAGTCAGTCCAGCTGCAGTCTCTCTACTAAACTCCAGTCAGTCCAGCTCCAGTCGCTCTACTAAACTCCAGTCAGTCCAGCTCCAGTCTCTCTACTAAACTCCAGTCAGTCCAGCTCCAGTCTCTCTGCTAAACTCCAGTCAGTCCAGCTCCAGTCTCTCTACTAAACTCCAGTCAGTCCAGCTCCGGTCTCTCTGCTAAACTCCAGTCAGTCCAGCTCCGGTCTCTCTGCTAAACACCAGTCAGTCCAGCTCCGGTCTCTCTACAAAACTCCAGTCAGTCCAGCTCCGGTCTCTCTACTAAACTCCAGTCAGTCCAGCTCCGGTCTCTCTACTAAACTCCAGTCAGTCCAGCTCCAGTCTCTCTACTAAACTCCAGTCAGTCCAGCTCCAGTCTCTCTACTAAACTCCAGTCAGTCCAGCTCCGGTCTCTCTACTAAACTCCAGTCAGTCCAGCTCCGGTCTCTCTACTAAACTCCAGTCAGTCCAGCTCCGGTCTCTCTACTAAACTCCAGTCAGTCCAGCTGCAGTCTCTCTACTAAACTCCAGTCAGTCCAGCTCCAGTCTCTCTACTAAACTCCAGTCAGTCCAGCTGCAGTCTCTCTACTAAACTCCAGTCAGTCCAGCTCCAGTCTCTCTACTAAACTCCAGTCAGTCCAGCTCCAGTCGCTCTACTAAACTCCAGTCAGTCCAGCTCCAGTCTCTCTACTAAACTCCAGTCAGTCCAGCTCCAGTCTCTCTGCTAAGCTCCAGTCAGTCCAGCTCCAGTCTCTCTACTAAACTCCAGTTAGTCCAGCTCCAGTCTCTCTACTAAACTCCAGTCAGTCCAGCTCCAGTCTCTCTACTAAACTCCAGTCAGTCCAGCTCCAGTCTCTCTACTAAACTCCAGTCAGTCCAGCTCCAGTCTCTCTACTAAACTCCAGTCAGTCCAGCTCCGGTCTCTCTACTAAACTCCAGTCAGTCCAGCTCCGGTCTCTCTACTAAACTCCAGTCAGTCCAGCTCCAGTCTCTCTGCTAAACTCCAGTCAGTCCAGCTCCAGTCTCTCTACTAAACTCCAGTCAGTCCAGCTCCAGTCTCTCTACTAAACTCCAGTCAGTCCAGCTCCAGTCTCTCTACTAAACTCCAGTCAGTCCAGCTCCAGTCTCTCTACTAAACTCCAGTCAGTCCAGCTCCAGTCTCTCTACTAAACTCCAGTCAGTCCAGCTCCAGTCTCTCTACTAAACTCCAGTCAGTCCAGCTCCAGTCTCTCTACTAAACTCCAGTCAGTCCAGCTCCAGTCTCTCTACTAAACTCCAGTCAGTCCAGCTCCAGTCTCTCTACTAAACTCCAGTCAGTCCAGCTCCAGTCTCTCTACTAAACTCCAGTCAGTCCAGTCTCACTATGTTCATAACAAGTACTTTCCACATGGAGCTTTTTCTCCATTTAATTTCTGTCTCATTGTGAAACATGAACCTCTCACAGCAGTTTGGATTCCCGTCTCATGGTGTTTCCATATAGTGATGACATGTATAGTCTGATGTTGTATTCATTCAAATGACGGATGAGGTGTAGAAGGAACAAAGAGCTTGTTACACACACAGAGAGAGAGAGAGCTTGAGGGTCTGTGCCTTCCTCTCCACACATTAAATCATGGTGCACATATGATGCCTGTTTGTGTTCCAACAGGAATGCCTTAATGTATTTAACCTTGTTATTTAACCTTGTTATTTAACCAGGCAAGTCAGTTAAGAACAAATTCTTATTTACAATGACGGCCTACCCCCGGCCAAACCCGGACGGCGCCTCTTGCACAGCTGCGATACTCGGGAGCCCTGTGTGTGTGTGTGTGTGTTTGTGTGCGTCCAACTGCCAAGGCCAGCAACGAACAGATGTCATTCCCACATGTCTCCCTTAGACTCAGACAGCCACACAAACGTTCAGTCAGTCAGAGACACACACCTGTGTGTCTTCTCTCCTGTCCTCCAGTGTGTCATGACTCAGTACAGGTTCACCTGAGGGCAGCCAGGGAACCAACCCTGTGTATCTCCCTCAGTCCCTGAAGCCTAGTTAACACACTATTACAGTTTCCATTCACTGTGACCCGGTGGACAGATAAGGGTGTATCACATCAACCACCTCGGACCATCTAAAGAATGCTTGATCGTGGAGAAATGTCCTGAATGATAGGTGTGGTCCTATTGAGCCTCCGACCTCTGACCCCTGGTGAGGTCACCCTCACGTCTCTACCGTTGGTGACCTCACCAGGGTGATAATGGTAGAGACGACCCCTACGTAACAGGTCACCAGGGTGATAACGGTAGAGACGACCCGCTATGTAACAGGTCACCAGGGTGATAACGGTAGAGTCGACCCCTACGTAACAGGTCACCAGGGTGATAACGGTAGAGACGACCTCTACGTAACAGGTCACCAGGGTGATAACGGTAGAGTCGACCCCTACGTAACAGGTCACCAGGGTGATAACGGTAGAGACGACCTCTACGTAACAGGTCACCAGGGTGATAACGGTAGAGACGACCCCTACGCAGCAGGTCACCAGGGTGATAACGGTAGAGACGACCCGCTACGTAACAGGTGACTTCACCAGGGTGATAACAGTAGAGACAACCCGCTACGTAACAGGTCACCAGGGTGATAATGGTAGAGACGACCCCTACGTAACATATCACCAGGGTGATAACGGTAGAGACGACCCCTACGTAACAGGTCACCAGGGTAATAACGGTAGAGACGACCCCTACGTAACAGGTCACCAGGGTAATAACGGTAGAGACGACCCCTACGTAACAGGTCACCAGGGTGATAACGGTAGAGACGACCCCTACGTAACAGATCACCAGGGTGATAACGGTAGAGACGACCCCTACGTAACAGGTCACCAGGGTGATAACGGTAGAGACGACCCTCTACGTAACAGGTCACCAGGGTGATAACGGTAGAGACGACCCGCTATGTAACAGTTCACCTCACCAGGGTGATAACGGTAGAGACGACCCCTACGTAGCAGGTCACCAGGGTGATAACGGTAGAGACGACCCCTACGTAGCAGGTCACCAGGGTGATAACGGTAGAGACGACCCGCTACGTAACAGGTGACTTCACCAGGGTGATAACAGTAGAGACAACCCCTAAGTAACAGGTCACCGGGTGATAACGGTAGACGACCCCTACGTAACAGGTCACCAGGGTGATAACGGTAGAGACGACCCCTACGTAACAGGTCACCAGGGTGATAACGGTAGAGACGACCCCTACGTAACAGGTCACCAGGGTGATAACGGTAGAGACGACCCCTACGTAACAGATCACCAGGGTGATAACGGTAGAGACGACCCCTACGTAGCAGGTGACTTCACCAGGGTGATAATGGTAGAGACGACCCCTACGTAACAGGTCACCAGGGTGATAACGGTAGAGACGACCCCTACGTAACAGATCACCAGGGTGATAACGGTAGAGACAACCCCTACGTAACAGATCACCAGGGTGATAACGGTAGAGACGACCCCTACGTAACAGGTCACCAGGGTGATAACGGTAGAGACGACTCGCTACGTAACAGGTCACCAGGGTGATAACGGTAGAGACGACCCCTACGTAATAGGTCACCAGGGTGTTAACGGTAGAGACGACCCTCTACGTAACAGGTCACCAGGGTGATAACGGTAGAGACGACTCGCTACGTAACAGGTCACCAGGGTGATAACGGTAGAGACGACCCCTACGTAACAGGTCACCAGGGTGATAACGGTAGAGACGACCCGCTACGTAACAGGTCACCAGGGTGATAACGGTAGAGACGACCCGCTACGTAACAGGTCACCAGGGTGATAACGGTAGAGACGACCCCTACATACGAACACCATTCTTTAGAGAGTCACTAAAACTTTGCAGGGGAATTGGTCTTGTTAATTACACTGTTTTTTACCAACTATGGAGTTAAATTAATTGTGAATGATTATTCAGGTGGTATGAGCAGATTTATATAATGTTGAGACATGAAATTGCTGTCCTGGACAGTTGTGGGCTGACACTGTGTTTTTAGGGGGGGTGATTCCCGAATTAAGCTGGAACAGAACTGGAATGGGAACCAGAATAATGGAATGATGGAAGTCTGAGTCATGGAGCTCTTTGTTCAGATTCTCCACACAGACTCCATTCACTCTGCCTGGTGTGACCTGTGGTGATGTTCTGGGTCAGTATCTCTGAGTCTGGCTGCAACACAAAGTGCACCCTTTTCCCTACATACAGCACTACGTTTGACCAGAGTCCTTTGAGGCCTGGTCAAAGTCAATGCACTATATAGGGAATATGGTGCACTTTGTGCCGCAGCCTCTGAGTCCACTGGTCCTGGCTGGCTGTCCACGGTGGGGGTGAGACAGAGACTGGTCCTGGCTGGCTGTCCACGGTGGGGGTGAGACAGAGACTGGTCCTGGCTGGCTGTCCACGGTGGGGGTGAGACAGAGACTGGTCCTGGCTGGCTGTCCACGGTGGGGGTGAGACAGAGACTGGTCCTGGCTGGCTGTCCACGGTGGGGGTGAGACAGACTGGTCCTGGCTGGCTGTCCACGGTGGGGGTGAAGGGGTGAGACAGAGACTGGACCTGGCTGGCTGTCCACGGTGGGGGTGAAGGGGTGAGACAGAGATTGGTCCTGGCTGAAGGGGTGAGATAGAGACTGGTCCTGGCTGTGCAGGGTGAAGGGACGAGACAGAGACTGGTCCTGGCAGTCTACGGTGGGGGTGAAGGGGCGAGACAGACTGGTCCTGGCTGTCCACGGTGGGGGTGAAGGGGCGAGACAGACTGGTCCTGGCTGTGCAGGGTGAAGGGGTGAAGGGGCGAGACAGACTGGTCCTGGCTGTGCAGGGTGAAGGGGCGAGACAGAGACTGGTCCTGGCTGTGCAGGGTGAAGGGGCGAGACAGAGACTGGTCCTGGCTGTGCAGGGTGAAGGGACGAGACAGAGACTGGTCCTGGCAGTCTACGGTGGGGGTGAAGGGGCGAGACAGACTGGTCCTGGCTGTCCACGGTGGGGGTGAAGGGGCGAGACAGACTGGTCCTGGCTGTCCACGGTGGGGGTGAAGGGGCGAGACAGACTGGTCCTGGCTGTGCAGGGTGAAGGGGTGAAGGGGCGAGACAGAGACTGGTCCTGGCTGTGCAGGGTGAAGGGGCGAGACAAAGACTGGTCCTGGCTGTGCAGGGTGAAGGGGCGAGACAGAGACTGGTCCTGGCTGTGCAGGGTGAAGGGACGAGACAGAGACTGGTCCTGGCTGTCCACGGTGGGGGTGAAGGGGCGAGACAGACTGGTCCTGGCTGTGCAGGGTGAAGGGGTGAAGGGGCGAGACAGACTGGTCCTGGCTGTGCAGGGTGAAGGGGCGAGACAGAGACTGGTCCTGGCTGTGCAGGGTGAAGGGGCGAGACAGAGACTGGTCCTGGCTGTGCAGGGTGAAGGGACGAGACAGAGACTGGTCCTGGCAGTCTACGGTGGGGGTGAAGGGGCGAGACAGACTGGTCCTGGCTGTGCAGGGTGAAGGGGTGAAGGGGCGAGACAGACTGGTCCTGGCTGTGCAGGGTGAAGGGGCGAGACAGAGACTGGTCCTGGCTGTGCAGGGTGAAGGGGCGAGACAGAGACTGGTCCTGGCTGTGCAGGGTGAAGGGGCGAGACAGAGACTGGTCCTGGCAGTCTACGGTGGGGGTGAAGGGGCGAGACAGACTGGTCCTGGCAGTCTACGGTGGGGGTGAAGGGGCGAGACAGAATGGTCCTTGCTGTGCAGGGTGAAGGGGCGAGACAGAGACTGGTCCTGGCTGTGCAGGGTGAAGGGGTGAAGGGGCGAGACAGACTGGTCCTGGCTGTGCAGGGTGAAGGGGCGAGACAGACTGGTCCTGGCTGTGCAGGGTGAAGGGGCGAGACAGACTGGTCCTGGCTGTGCAGGGTGAAGGGGCGAGACAGACTGGTCCTGGCTGTGCAGGGTAAAGGGGAGAGACAGAGACTGGTCCTGGCTGTGCAGGGTGAAGGGGAGAGACAGAGACTGGTCCTGGCTGTGCAGGGTGAAGGGGCGAGACAGAGACTGGTCCTGGCTGTGCAGGGTGAAGGGGTGAAGGAGCGAGACAGACTGGTCCTGGCTGTGCAGGGTGAAGGGGCGAGACAGAGACTGGTCCTGGCTGTGCAGGGTGAAGGGGCGAGACAGAGACTGGTCCTGGCTGTGCAGGGTGAAGGGGTGAAGGGGCGAGACAGACTGGTCCTGGCTGTGCAGGGTGAAGGGGTGAAGGGGCGAGACAGACTGGTCCTGGCTGTGCAGGGTGAAGGGGCGAGACAGAGACTGGTCCTGGCTGTGCAGGGTGAAGGGGCGGGACAGACTGGTCCTGGCTGTGCAGGGTGAAGGGGTGAAGGGGCGAGACAGAGACTGGTCCTGGCTGTGCAGGGTGAAGGGGCGAGACAGACTGGTCCTGGCTGTGCAGGGTGAAGGGGCGAGACAGACTGGTCCTGGCTGTGCAGGGTGAAGGGGCGAGACAGACTGGTCCTGGCTGTGCAGGGTAAAGGGGAGAGACAGAGACTGGTCCTGGCTGTGCAGGGTGAAGGGGAGAGACAGAGACTGGTCCTGGCTGTGCAGGGTGAAGGGGCGAGACAGAGACTGGTCCTGGCTGTGCGGGGTGAAGGGGTGAAGGAGCGAGACAGACTGGTCCTGGCTGTGCAGGGTGAAGGGGCGAGACAGAGACTGGTCCTGGCTGTGCAGGGTGAAGGGGTGAAGGGGCGAGACAGAGACTGGTCCTGGCTGTGCAGGGTGAAGGGGTGAAGGGGCGAGACAGACGGGTCCTGGCTGTGCAGGGTGAAGGGGCGAGACAGACTGGTCCTGGCTGTGCAGGGTGAAGGGGCGAGACAGACTGGTCCTGGCTGTACAGGGTGAAGGGGTGAAGGGGCGAGACAGACTGGTCCTGGCTGTGCGGGGTGAAGGGGCGAGACAGACTGGTCCTGGCTGTGCAGGGTGAAGGGGCGAGACAGAGACTGGTCCTGGCTGTGCAGGGTGAAGGGGTGAGACAGAGACTGGTCCTGGCTGTGCAGGGTGAAGGGGTGAAGGAGCGAGACAGACTGGTCCTGGCTGTGCAGGGTGAAGGGGCGAGACAGAGACTGGTCCTGGCTGTGCAGGGTGAAGGGGCGAGACAGAGACTGGTCCTGGCTGTGCAGGGTGAAGGGGCGAGACAGAGACTGGTCCTGGCTGTGCAGGGTGAAGGGGCGAGACAGAGACTGGTCCTGGCTGTGAAGGGGTGAAGGGGCGAGACAGACTGGTCCTGGCTGTGCAGGGTGAAGGGGCGAGACAGACTGGTCTTGCCTGTGCAGGGTGAAGGGGCGAGACAGACTGGTCCTGGCTGTGCAGGGTGAAGGGGCGAGACAGACTGGTCTTGCCTGTGAAGGGGCGAGACAGACTGGTCCTGGCTGTGCAGGGTGAAGGGGTGAAGGGGCGAGACAGACTGGTCCTGGCTGTGCGGGGTGATGGGGCGAGACAGAGACTGGTCCTGGCTGTGCAGGGTGAAGGGGCGAGACAGAGACTGGTCCTGGCTGTGCAGGGTGAAGGGGTGAAGGGGCGAGACAGACTGGTCCTGGTTGTGCAGGGTGAAGGGGTGAGACAGAGACTGGTCCTGGCTGTCCACGGTGGGGGTGAAGGGGCGAGACAGACTGTACCCCTCTATCACCTCTCCCTCCTGTTATGTTTCATTCTCATCCCACACAGGCTTTTTCTCTCCATCCGTCAATCTAGCTCACTCCTTCTCTATCAATCCCTATATTCTACCTGTTTCTGGCTCTTTCGTTCTTTCATTCTTTCTTCCTTTCTTTCTCTAAATCAGTCTTTTCTTTCCCTCCTTGGTGTGGACAGGTGAGGTGGCAGGTAGAGTTACCTGGTGAAACCTGACCTGTGTCCCTCCTCCCATTCACCAGAGACACAAACCAAAAGACACTCTGTTCCATTCCTGTGAATTAGCCTCTGTCCCTGTTCAACTGAATCAAAACTCTGTTCTCCTTATCTCTCTCTCTCACGGACAAGGACTGGGGGGGAGAGGACTGGGGGGGAGAGGACTGGGGGGGAGAGGACTGGGAGGGAGAGGACTGGGAGGGAGAGGACTGGGAGGGAGAGGACTGGGAGGGAGAGGACTGGGAGGGAGAGGACTGGGAGGGAGAGGACTGGGAGGGAGAGGACTGGGAGGGAGAGGGGCGTGAGAGGACTTGGAGGGAGAGGGAAGGATGGAGATGAGAGAGGGATAACAACATGCACATTTCTCCCTTAGTGGACTAATAAAGCTGTTGACTTCCTCTCTGTGGACTAGTGTGTGGGGTATTGACTTCCTCTCTGTGGACTAGTGTGTGGTGTATTGACTTCCTCTCTGTGGACTAGTGTGTGGTGTATTGACTTCCTCTCTGTGGACTAGTGTGTGGTGTATTGACTTCCTCTCTGTGGACTAGTGTGTGGTGTATTGACTTCCTCTCTGTGGACTAGTGTGTGGTGTATTGACTTCCTCTCTGTGGACTAGTGTGTGGTGTATTGACTTCCCCTCTGTGGACTAGTGTGTGGGGTATTGACTTCCTCTCTGTGGACTAGTGTGTGGGGTATTGACTTCCTCTCTGTGGACTAGTGTGTGGTGTATTGACTTCCTCTCTGTGGACTAGTGTGTGGGGTATTGACTTCCTCTCTGTGGACTAGTGTGTGGGGTATTGACTTCCTCTCTGTGGACTAGTGTGTGGTGTATTGACTTCCTCTCTGTGGACTAGTGTGTGGGGTATTGACTTCCTCTCTGTGGACTAGTGTGTGGGGTATTGACTTCCTCTCTGTGGACTAGTGTGTGGGGTATTGACTTCCTCTCTGTGGACTAGTGTGTGGGGTATTGACTTCCTCTCTGTGGACTAGTGTGTGGGGTATTGACTTCCTCTCTGTGGACTAGTGTGTGGTGTATTGACTTCCTCTCTGTGGACTAGTGTGTGGTGTATTGACTTCCTCTCTGTGGACTAGTGTGTGGTGTATTGACTTCCTCTCTGTGGACTAGTGTGTGGGGTATTGACTTCCTCTCTGTGGACTAGTGTGTGGTGTATTGACTTCCTCTCTGTGGACTAGTGTGTGGGGTATTGACTTCCTCTCTGTGGACTAGTGTGTGGGGTATTGACTTCCTCTCTGTGGACTAGTGTGTGGGGTATTGACTTCCTCTCTGTGGACTAGTGTGTGGTGTATTATGTGTTTCTCTGATGGTGCTTTGTGTGATCGTGTTTCAACAACCATGACTGACTGTTGTTCATGCATCTTATTCTAAGTGAATTGAATCAGAAACAAAGGACATAATGAGAGAGGTGTCATCAGTCCACTACTATGTTGTTATTTGTTTTGCGATGCCGTGGTTGGTGCCTGACGCAGTGGTTGGTGTCTGACGCCGTGGTGAGGTGGTTGGTGTCTGACGTCGTGGTGAGGTGGTTGGTGTCTGATGCCTTGGTGAGGTGGTTGGTGTCTGATGCCGTGGTTGGTGTCTGACGCCGTGGTGAGGTGGTTGGTGTCTGACGCTGTGGTGAGATGGTTGGCGTCTGACGCTGTGGTGAGGTGGTTGGCGTCTGACGCCGTGGTGAGGTGGTTGGCGTCTGACGCCGTGGTGAGGTGGTTGGCGTCTGACGCCGTGGTGAGGTGGTTGGCGTCTGACGCCGTGGTGAGGTGGTTGGCGTCTGACGCCGTGGTGAGGTGGTTGGCGTCTGACGCCGTGGTGAGGTGGTTGGCGTCTGACGCCTTGGTGAGGTGGTTGGCGTCTGACGCCGTGGTGAGGTGGTTGGCGTCTGACGCCGTGGTGAGGTGGTTGGCGTTTGACGCCGTGGTGAGGTGGTTGGCGTCTGACGCCGTGGTGAGGTGGTTGGCGTCTGACGCCGTGGTGAGGTGGTTGGCGTCTGACGCCGTGGTGAGGTGGTTGGCGTCTGTCGCCGTGGTGAGGTGGTTGGCGTCTGACGCCGTGGTGAGGTGGTTGGCGTCTGACGCCGTGGTGAGGTGGTTGGCGTCTGACGCCGCGGTGAGGTGGTTGGCGTCTGACGCCGCGAGGTGGTTGGCGTCTGACGCCGCGGTGAGGTGGTTGGCGTCTGACGCCGCGGTGAGGTGGTTGGCGTCTGACGCCGCGGTGAGGTGGTTGGCGTCTGACGCCGCGGTGAGGTGGTTGGCGTCTGACGCCGCGGTGAGGTGGTTGGCGTCTGACGCCGCGGTGAGGTGGTTGGCGTCTGACGCCGCGGTGAGGTGGTTGGCGTCTGACGCCGCGGTGAGGTGGTTGGCGTCTGACGCCGCGGTGAGGTGGTTGGCGTCTGACGCCGCGGTGAGGTGGTTGGCGTCTGACGCCGCGGTGAGGTGGTTGGCGTCTGACGCCGCGGTGAGGTGGTTGGCGTCTGACGCCGCGGTGAGGTGGTTGCTGTCTGACGCCGCGGTGAGGTGGTTGGCGTCTGACGCCGCGGTGAGGTGGTTGGCGTCTGACGCCGCGAGGTGGTTGGCGTCTGACGCCGCGAGGTGGTTGCTGTCTGACGCCGTGGTGAGGTGGTTGCTGTCTGACGCCGTGGTGAGGTGGTTGCTGTCTGACGCCGTGGTGAGGTGGTTGCTGTCTGACGCCGCGGTGAGTTGGTTGCCGTCTGACGCCGTGTGATGCTGTGAGGTTGCATCCCAATACGTCCCCTGCTTGTCCTCTGGATTGTATCCTATGTCACGCTGAAAGAAAAGAGTCTCTGCTTAATGACTGAAATGTAAATGTCAAATGGATTGATGAGTTTCCTGAAACAGGCCGTGTTGATACTATCAGCTAAAGGAAAGGCGACGTGAAGTTGTGTTTTTTCTGCAGTGATATTATAAACCGCCATGTTGACCACATGACTTTCTATATTGTTATGGTGCTAATTTACTCATTAATATGTAAGAGAAAAAGTATTGTAAAGTGATGTTGTCTGTCCCACAGGAATGAGCGTGCTCGCTGGATCAGTGCTCTGGGCCAGAGCAGCAATGACGAGAAGAACAAAGACCGAACCAGTGAGTTCAGCACCACACACACACCTTCACTCAGACATCACTATCAAACATGGCTGGTCAGTGGAACATGTACACACACAGCACCACCTGGTGGTGGAGTAGTACAACTGTCTCCCAATCACTGTGTCAAATCAAAGTTTATTTGTCACGTGTGCCGAATACAACAGGTGTAGACCTTAGTGACATGCTTACTTACAGGCCCTAACTAGCAGTGCACTTTTTATGTAAAAAATAGGTATTAGGTGAACAATAGATAAGTAAAGAAATAAAAACTACAAATAATAGCAGGAAGGCTATATACAGTAGTGAGGCTATATACAGTAGTGAGGCTATATACAGTAGTGAGGCTATATACAGTAGTGAGGCTATATACAGTAGAGAGGCTATATACAGTAGTGAGGCTATATACGGTAGGGAGGCTATATACGGTAGAGAGGCTATATACGGTAGAGAGGCTATATACGGTAGAGAGGCTATATACGGTAGAGAGGCTATATACGGTAGAGAGGCTATATACGGTAGAGAGGCTATATACGGTAGAGAGGCTATATACGGTAGCGAGGCTATGTACGGTAGCGAGGCTATATACGGTAGCGAGGCTATATACGGTAGCGAAGCTATATACGGTAGCGAGGCTATATACAGTAGCGGGGCTATATACAGTAGCGGGGCTATATACAGTAGTGAGGCTATATACAGTAGTGAGGCTACATACAGTAGAGAGGCTATATACGGTAGCGGGGCTATATACGGTAGCGAGGCTATATACAGTAGAGGGGCTATATACAGTAGTGAGGCTATATACAGTAGTGAGGCTATATACAGTAGAGAGGCTATATACGGTAGCGAGGCTATATACGGTAGCGGGGCTATATACGGTAGCGGGGCTATATACAGTAGCGAGGCTATATACAGTAGAGAGGCTATATACGGTAGCGAGGCTATATACGGTAGCGAGGCTATATACGGTAGCGGGGCTATATACGGTAGCGGGGCTATATACGGTAGCGGGGCTATATACGGTAGCGGGGCTATATACGGTAGCGGGGCTATATACGGTAGCGGGGCTATATACGGTAGCGGGGCTATATACGGTAGCGGGGCTATATACGGTAGCGGGGCTATATACGGTAGCGGGGCTATATACGGTAGCGGGGCTATATACGGTAGCGGGGCTATATACGGTAGCGGGGCTATATATGGTAGCGGGGCTATATACAGTAGCGAGGCTATATACAGTAGCGGGGCTATATACAGTAGTGAGACTATATACGGTAGCGAGGCTATATACGGTAGCGAGTCTATATACGGTAGCGAGTCTATATACGGTAGCGAGTCTATATACGGTAGCGAGGCTATATACGGTAGCGAGGCTATATACGGTAGCGAGGCTATATACAGTAGAGGCTATATACGGTAGTGAGGCTATATACGGTAGCGAGGCTATATACGGTAGCGAGGCTATATACAGTAGCGAGGCTATATACAGTAGAGGCTATATACGGTAGTGAGGCTATATACGGTAGTGAGGCTATATACGGTAGCGAGGCTATATACGGTAGCGAGGCTATATACAGTAGCGAGGCTATATACAGTAGCGAGGCTATATACAGTAGAGGCTATATACGGTAGTGAGGCTATATACGGTAGCGAGGCTATATACGGTAGCGAGGCTATATACGGTAGCGAGGCTATATACGGTAGAGAGGCTATATACGGTAGAGAGGCTATATACGGTAGCGGGGCTATATACGGTAGCGAGGCTATTTACGGTAGCGAGGCTATATACAGTAGCGAGGCTATATACAGTAGCGAGGCTATATACAGTAGCGAGTCTATATACGGTAGCGAGTCTATATACGGTAGCGAGGCTATATACGGTAGCGAGGCTATATACAGTAGCGAGGCTATATACAGTAGCGAGTCTATATACGGTAGCGAGTCTATATACGGTAGCGAGGCTATATACGGTAGCGAGGCTATTTACGGTAGCGAGGCTATATACAGTAGCGAGGCTATATACGGTAGCGAGGCTATATACGGTAGCGAGGCTATATACGGTAGAGAGGCTATATACGGTAGCGAGGCTATATACAGTAGCGAGGCTATATACAGTAGCGAGGCTATATACAGTAGCGAGTCTATATACGGTAGCGAGTCTATATACAGTAGTGAGGCTATATACAGTAGCGAGGCTATATACAGTAGCGAGGCTATATACAGTAGAGGCTATATACGGTAGTGAGGCTATATACAGTAGCGAGTCTATATACAGTAGTGAGGCTATATACAGTAGCGAGGCTATATACAGTAGTGAGGCTATATACAGTAGAGGCTATATACGGTAGTGAGGCTATATACGGTAGTGAGGCTATATACGGTAGCGAGGCTATATACGGTAGCGAGGCTATATACGGTAGAGAGGCTATATACGGTAGCGAGGCTATATACAGGCACCGGTTAGTCGGCCCAATTGAGGTAGCATGTACATGTAGGTATAGTTAAAGTGACTATGCATAGATGATAAACAGAGAGTAGCATCAGTGTTAGAGGGTTTGGTTGGTTGGGGGGGGGGGGGGACACAATGCAAATAGTCCGGGTAGCCATTTAGTTACCTGTTCAGGAGTCTTATGGCTTGGGGGTAAAAGCTGTTGAGAACATTTTTGGTCCTAGACTTGGTGTTCCGGTACTGCTTGCCGTGCGGTAGCAGAGAGGACAGACTGTGTCTTTGAGGGGTCTGGGGGCGTCTACAGTAGGACAGGGGTATTCACATCCAAGCCTCTAGGTCTAGAGTACTGCTGCTTTTCTGTTATATCTGATCATTCATTCCAGATGTAAATCAGTCCTTAAAGGGATACTTCTGGATTTTGGCTATAAGGTTCTTTATCTACTTCCGCAGAGTCAGATGAACACATGGATGCCATGTTTATGTATCTGCATCCAGTATGAAGGAAGTTACAGGTACTTTCCTGAGCCAATGCTAACTAGTGTTAGCACAATGACTGGAAGTCTGCAGGAACAGCTGCTCCCGTTGTAAACTCTGTTGTCTGTATTGTCCCAGGGTTAGAGTGTAAACTCTGTTGTCTGTATTGCCCCAGGGTTAGAGTGTAAACTCTGTGTTGTGTCTGTATTGCCCCAGGGTTAGAGTGTAAACTCTGTGTTGTGTCTGTATTGCCCCAGGGTTAGAGTGTAAACTCTGTTGTCTGTATTGTCCCAGGGTTAGAGTGTAAACTCTGTTTTCTGTATTGCCCCAGGGTTAGAGTGTAAACTCTGTGTTGTGTCTGTATTGTCCCAGGGTTAGAGTGTAAACTCTGTGTTGTGTCTGTATTGCCCCAGGGTTAGAGTGTAAACTCTGTGTTGTGTCTGTATTGCCCCAGGGTTAGAGTGTAAACTCTGTGTTGTGTCTGTATTGTCCCAGGGTTAGAGTGTAAACTCTGTGTTGTCTGTATTGCCCCAGGGTTAGAGTGTAAACTCTGTTGTCTGTATTGCCCTAGGGTTAGAGTGTAAACTCTGTGTTGTCTGTATTGCCCCAGGGTTCGAGTGTTAACTCTGTTGTCTGTATTGCCCCAGGGTTAGAGTGTAAACTCTGTTGTCTGTATTGCCCCAGGGTTAGAGTGTAAACTCTGTGTTGTGTCTGTATTGCCCCAGG
This sequence comes from Salvelinus fontinalis, assembly GCF_029448725.1. Lineage (NCBI taxonomy): Eukaryota > Metazoa > Chordata > Actinopteri > Salmoniformes > Salmonidae > Salvelinus > Salvelinus fontinalis. The sequence goes on from NC_074688.1 coordinate 39,667,266, forward strand.
GTTAGAGTGTAAACTCTGTGTTGTGTCTGTATTGCCCTAGGGTTAGAGTGTAAACTCTGTTGTTTGTATTGCCCCAGGGTTAGAGTGTAAACTCTGTGTTGTCTGTATTGCCCCAGGGTTAGAGTGTAAACTCTGTTGTCTGTATTGCCCCAGGGTTAGAGTTTTAACTCTGTTGTCTGTATTGCCCCAGGGTTAGAGTTTTAACTCTGTTGTCTGTATTGCCCCAGGGTTAGAGTGTTAACTCTGTGTTGTCTGTATTGCCCCAGGGTTAGAGTGTTAACTCTGTGTTGTCTGTATTGCCCCAGGGTTAGACTGTAAACTCTGTGTTGTCTGTATTGCCCCAGGGTTAGAGTGTAAACTCTGTGTTGTGTCTGTATTGCCCCAGGGTTAGAGTGTAAACTCTGTGTTGTTTGTATTGCCCCAGGGTTAGAGTGTAAACTCTGTGTTGTCTGTATTGCCCCAGGGTTAGAGTGTAAACTCTGTGTTGTTTTTGTGCTGCCCCAGGGTTAGAGTGTTAACTCTGTTGTCTGTATTGCCCCAGGGTTAGAGTGTTAACTCTGTGTTGTCTGTATTATCCCAGGGTTAGAGTGTAAACTCTGTTGTCTGTATTTCCCCAGGGTTAGAGTGTAAACTCTGTGTTGTCTGTATTGCCCCAGGGTTAGTGTAAACTCTGTGTTGTCTGTATTGCCCCAGGGTTAGAGTGTAAACTCTGTGTTGTGTCTGTATTGCCCCAGGGTTAGAGTGTAAACTCTGTGTTGTGTCTGTATTGCCCCAGGGTTAGAGTGTAAACTCTGTGTTGTGTCTGTATTGCCCCAGGGTTAGAGTGTAAACTGTGTTGTGTCTGTATTGCCCCAGGGTTAGAGTGTAAACTCGGTGTTGTGTTTGTATTGCCCCAGGGTTAGAGTGTAAACTCTGTGTTTGTATTGCCCCAGGGTTAGAGTGTAAACTCTGTGTTGTGTCTGTATTGCCCCAGGGTTAGAGTGTAAACTCTGTGTTGTGTCTGTATTGCCCCAGGGTTAGTGTAAACTCTGTGTTGTTTGTATTGCCCCAGGGTTAGAAAGTAAACTCTGTGTTGTGTCTGTATTGCCCTAGGGTTAGAGTGTAAACTCTGTGTTGTGTCTGTATTGCCCCAGGGTTAGAGTGTAAACTCTGTTGTCTGTATTGCCCCAGGGTTAAAGTGTAAACTCTGTGTTGTCTGTATTGCCCCAGGGTTAGAGTGTAAACTCTGTGTTGTCTGTATTGCCCTAGGGTTAGAGTGTAAACTCTGTGTTGTGTCTGTATTGCCCCAGGGTTAGTGTAAACTCTGTGTTGTCTGTATTGCCCCAGGGTTCGAGTGTTAACTCTGTTGTTTGTATTGCCCCAGGGTTAGAGTGTAAACTCTGTGTTGTGTCTGTTTTGCCCCGGGGTTAGTGTGTTAACTCTGTGTTGTCTGTATTGCCCCAGGGTTAGAGTGTAAACTCTGTGTTGTGTCTGTATTGCCCCAGGGTTAAAGTGTAAACTCTGTGTTGTGTCTGTATTGCCCCAGGGTTAGAGTGTAAACTCTGTTGTTTGTATTGCCCCAGGGTTAGAGTATAAACTCTGTGTTGTGTCTGTATTGCCCCAGGGTTAGAGTGTAAACTCTGTGTTGTGTCTGTATTGCCCCAGGGTTAGAGTGTAAACTCTGTGTTGTGTCTGTATTGCCCCAGGGTTAGAGTGTAAACTCTGTTTTGTGTCTGTATTGCCCCAGGGTTAGAGTGTAAACTCTGTTGTCTGTATTGCCCCAGGGTTAGTGTAAACTCTGTGTTGTCTGTATTGCCCCAGGGTTAGAGTGTAAACTCTGTGTTGTCTGTATTGCCCCAGGGTTAGAGTGTAAACTCTGTTGTCTGTATTGCCCCAGGGTTAGAGTGTTAACTCTGTTGTTTGTATTGCCCCAGGGTTAGAGTGTAAACTCTGTGTTGTGTCTGTATTGCCCCAGGGTTAGAGTGTAAACTCTGTGTTGTGTCTGTATTGCCCCAGGGTTAGAGTGTAAACTCTGTTTTGTGTCTGTATTGCCCCAGGGTTAGAGTGTAAACTCTGTTGTTTGTATTGCCCCAGGGTTAGTGTAAACTCTGTGTTGTCTGTATTGCCCCAGGGTTAGAGTGTAAACTCTGTGTTGTCTGTATTGCCCCAGGGTTAGAGTGTAAACTCTGTTTTGTGTCTGTATCGCCCCAGGGTTAGTGTAAACTCTGTTGTCTGTATTGCCCCAGGGTTAGTGTAAACTCTGTGTTGTGTCTGTATTGCCCCAGGGTTAGAGTGTAAACTCTGTGTTGTCTGTATTGCCCCAGGGTTAGAGTGTAAACTCTGTGTTGTGTCTGTATTGCCCCAGGGTTAGAGTGTAAACTCTGTGTTGTCTGTATTGCCCCAGGGTTAGAGTGTAAACTCTGTGTTGTGTTTGTGTTGTCCCAGATGCCATGCAGGTGGAGGTGACGAGGACATACACAGCCAAGCAGCCTGATGAGCTGTCACTGCAGGTGGCTGACGTGGTCCTGGTGTCACAGACTGTGGAGGATGGTACGTTACACTATTACTCTCTCTGTCGCTCTCTCTACCTTTTCTCTCCCTGTCCTCACTCTTTCACATCTGTTCTCTCTCTCGTTCCTCTTTCGCCCCGTCTATTTTTCTCCTCCTTGGGGGATCATTGAAAGAGATGTATCGGTGTAGCATCTGACCAGAGGTGTTTGATGATGCGTATACACAGTCACACTCTTAAGGTGAAAGGTAATTTCCCATTGTGTCTCCATGGCAACCATCTCTTTTATGTGAAAGGGCATCCTAACACAGACAGAATAGAGCATCAAACAGATGTCATTTAAGAGTCCAACAGTGGGCTGAGAGCTCACTTCCTGTTTTGAAGAGGAAACTATTTTCTCCAGGCCTATGAAGTGAATTTCTGATGGATTAATGAAGGAATATAGAGTGGTGTGTCTCTCTTTCAGGCTGGTATGAGGGCGAGCGACTCCGTGATGGCGAGAGGGGTTGGTTCCTGTCAGAATGTGCTGAACCAATCATGTGCCAGGCCACTATTGAGCGCAACATGCAGAGGATGGACCGCCTCCAGGGGCTGGAAACCAATGTGTGAGCTGGAACTGCAGGCTCCACCCATTAAATACACCAGTGACCTGCCTTCAATCAGACACACCAATGAGTGAGCTTTATGCCCTGCGACAGCCCTCCACTGAATACACCAATAGAAAGTCTCCTTGGTCAACAGATCAATGTGTGAGATCTTTCTGCCAGCGACTGAATACACCAATGAGCCGCCTTCAAGCAATGAGAGTGCCACTAAATGCACCAATAGAATCCCTCTGTGGTCAACAGACAAATGTATGTATGCCAGCTGACTGCATCTATTAGAATGGGTTTTGGGGTCCAGGGATTGTTACCCATGCAGTCTAACGTTCTCCGTCTTCTACCAATCTCTATGGTAAGGAAGTTTGACCCTATGACCTGTCAACAACACGTTGACTCCTCCCACTGATGGAAGACTGTCCAGCTTTTTGGCCCCGAAGGACATCCCACTTGGACACATAACGTGCTGGGGTCAAAGTTTAAAACTGCCCCGTACAGAGTGGATGGGTCACCTATAATAACAGAGGTTGCATTACAACATGTATTCATTTCAGGAATGAAGCTTACCTTCTGTACTACATAACTAACATTTTATATCAGTCTATTTTTTGTCATGCTTTTTAAAGTGCCAGGTTGTCGTGATGTGACTGTTCAGTTTCACTTCTGCTCTGTGGTCAGGTTATAGTGTGTGATGAGACTGTTGGGGAAGAGGCTCATTGTAGACACACAAATTACACTGTACGTTAGATTTATGTGTGTGGCTAGGAGGCCTTTTGTAATGTAACTGAATGTGACGACGGTCCAAAATGGCCAAATAAACGGATCATTTCTAGACTTCCCTGTGTGGCCAGTAGGAGGCTGTGTGACTGCTGAAGAGGCTGAATGTAAGGAGCCAAAATGGCAGAATGACCAGTCCAGATTCCTGACCTCCCTCTGGTTAGAAGGTACAGTATAGTGAGGCTGAATGATATGATGGCCTACAAAGTAAAGAAGAAACTCCCACATTCATGCGCTAACCCCGGTTCCCAACACCCCCTAACCCCGGTTCCCAACACCCCCTAACCCCGGTTCCCAACACCCCCTAACCCCGGTTCCCAACACCCCCTAACCCCGGTTCCCAACACCCCCTAACCCCGGTTCCCAACACCCCCTAACCCCGGTTCCCAACACCCCCTAACCCCGGTTCCCAACACCTCCTAACCCCGGTTCCCAACACCCCCTAACCCCGGTTCCCTACACCTCCTAACCCCGGTTCCCAACACCTCCTAATCCCGGTTCCCAACACCTCCTAACCCCGGTTCCCAACACCCCCTAACCCCGGTTCCCAACACCCCCTAACCCCGGTTCCCAACACCTCCTAACCCCGGTTCCCAACACCTCCTAACCCCGGTTCCCTAGCCATTTTAGATACCTTAAAACTATTGAACAGGTATTAGCAGTATGGGCATAGCTTCACCTTGCACTCTGCTGAGGCGTGGGTTAAATTGAACCATGGTTACATATGCAGTTCGTTCAGCGTTGCACACTGCCTAGGGTCTGGAAGTTGATCTGTAATTGGGCACTTTATCTCCATCTTAATGTCACCTTACATAAACGGAGACATTTCCGTCCCACAAACCTCCGTCAGTCCTGCCTCTGGCTGTGATGATGCCCTGGGGGGGCTTTTAGAAGACCCAGAGCTGGAAGTAAAAAAAAAAAAAAAAAAAAAAAACATGATTTCTGTGACGAGCGGCAGGAGAGAAAATGAAACGTTGCGACGCTCTCTGCCAAGGTTTTAACAGGATTGTCCGGGCGTGATTCATCTGTTAAGTGTGTAATGTTGTCTTGCATTGCTAGAGGAAATAAATAATGGCCTGATCAGCTTCCTGTTGTAACACCGTTCATCAAACCAGACCACTACTCTACATCTGGTCTGAACCAGACAAAAAAACGTTTCATTTGCACTCAGGGAGAAACTGTGATGACACGCATTTAACCCATGTAAATATGTAACTTCTGTTTTACACGTATGTAATCCACAGCTATAGATTTATATTGCAGATGATGTCGTTTAGATATTTCATCTAACTATTGTTAATAAAAGTGCTATGGTGTATTTGCAATCTGTTTCTTTCAGAATGCTGGTAAATTTAGGGGAACAGACATCTGTTATGGCTGGGGACCGGGGAACAGACATCCGTTATGGCTGGGGAACAGACATCTTATGGCTGGGGAACAGACATCTGTTATGGCTGGGGAACAGACATCTGTTATGGCTGGGGAACAGACATCTGTTATGGCTGGGGAACAGACATCTGTTATGGCTGGGGGACAGACATCTGTTATGGCTGGGGGACAGACATCTGTTATGGCTGGGGGACAGACATCTGTTATGGCTGGGGGACCGGGGAACAGACATCTGTTATGGCTGGGGAACAGACATCTGTTATGGCTGGGGAACAGACATCTGTTATGGCTGGGGGACAGACATCTGTTATGGCTGGGGGACAGACATCTGTTATGGCTGGGGGACCGACATCTGTTATGGCTGGGGGACAGACATCTGTTATGGCTGGGGGACCGGGGGACAGACATCTGTTATGGCTGGGGGACAGACATCTGTTATGGCTGGGGGACCGGGGAACAGACATCTGTTATGGCTGGGGGACCGGGGAACAGACATCTGTTATGGCTGGGGACCGGGGAACAGACATCTGTTATGGCTGGGGGACCGGGGAACAGACATCTGTTATGGCTGGGGACCGGGGAACAGACATCTGTTATGGCTGGGGGACCGGGGAACAGACATCTGTTATGGCTGGGGGACCAGGGAACAGACATCTGTTATGGCTGGGGGACCGGGGAACAGACATCTGTTATGGCTGGAGACCGGGGAACAGACATCTGTTATGGCTGGGGGACCAGGGAACAGACATCTGTTATGGCTGGGGGAACAGACATCTGTTATGGCTGGAGACCGGGGAACAGACATCTGTTATGGCTGGGGACCAGGGAACAGACATCTGTTATGGCTGGGGGACCAGGGAACAGACATCTGTTATGGCTGGGGGACCTGGGAACAGACATCTGTTATGGCTGGGGAACAGACATCTGTTATGGCTGGGGGACAGACATCTGTTATGGCTGGGGGACAGACATCTGTTATGGCTGGGGGACAGACATCTGTTATGGCTGGGGGACAGACATCTGTTATGGCTGGGGGACAGACATCTGTTATGGCTGGGGGACAGACATCTGTTATGGCTGGGGGACAGACATCTGTTATGGCTGGGGGACAGACATCTGTTATGGCTGGGGGACAGACATCTGTTATGGCTGGGGGACAGACATCTGTTATGGCTGGGGAACAGACATCTGTTATGGCTGGGGAACAGACATCTGTTATGGCTGGGGGACCTGGGAACAGACATCTGTTATGGCTGGGGAACAGACATCTGTTATGGCTGGGGGACCAGGGAACAGACATCTGTTATGGCTGGGGAACAGACATCTGTTATGGCTGGGGGACAGACATCTGTTATGGCTGGGGGACAGACATCTGTTATGGCTGGGGGACAGACATCTGTTATGGCTGGGGGACAGACATCTGTTATGGCTGGGGGACAGACATCTGTTATGGCTGGGGGACAGACATCTGTTATGGCTGGGGGACAGACATCTGTTATGGCTGGGGGACAGACATCTGTTATGGCTGGGGAACAGACATCTGTTATGGCTGGGGGACCTGGGAACAGACATCTGTTATGGCTGGGGGACCAGGGAACAGACATCTTAGGGCTGGGGGACCAGGGAACAGACATCTGTTATGGCTGGGGAACAGACATCTGTTATGGCTGGGGGACAGACATCTGTTATGGCTGGAGACCGGGGAACAGACATCTGTTATGGCTGGGGGACAGACATCTGTTATGGCTGGGGAACAGACATCTGTTATGGCTGGGGGACCGGGGAACAGACATCTGTTATGGCTGGGGGACCGGGGAACAGACATCTGTTATGGCTGGGGGACCGGGGAACAGACATCTGTTATGGCTGGGGGACCGGGGAACAGACATCTGTTATGGCTGGGGGACAGACATCTGTTATGGCTGGGGGACCGGGGAACAGACATCTGTTATGGCTGGGGGACCAGGGAACAGACATCTGTTATGACTCCGGACCAGTCTGAGAGAGAATGGGTTTGGTTTTAATTGGTAACATTCACTGCTGTATCTGTACCTCCTGTTAAGAGATTAGACCGATGGATACATAAATATCAAGATGTTCAAGATAACACATGGATTCTATTAAAGACATGCTCCGGTACTTTGGCGACTAAGTATTTTTTAAACCTCCCGCTTTGGGCTGTATGTAGTTCATACTCATCTATGAGCAGAATTACAGTTTTACCTCAGCCACAAAATCCCTAGTTTGAAAGAGACTTTTCTGGAAGATGTGCCATTTCCCCCCATGTGGGCCTGCCCCCTAGCGATTTGAGATTCAGCCCCTCGCCATTTGAGTGACAACCAATGAAATTCAGCCCCTCGCCATGTGAGTGACAGCTGGCAAGAATCACACACAGCAATGACATGGTGCACATGTAATTATCACTTTTGGCATGTGGGGCTACTTTCAGGACTACTGGCTAAAAAGTATACAAAATTGCCAGAGAATCCCTTTAATGTAGGATTTCATGTGGTTTAGGTACCAGGTAGCCTAGTGGTTAGAGCGTTGGACCAGTAACTGAAAGGTTGCCAGATCGAATCCCTGATCTGACAAGGTAAAAATCTGTCTTTCTGCCGTTTGAACAAGGCAGTTAACCCACTGTTCCTAGGCTGTCATTGAAAATAAGAATTTGTTCTTGACTGACTTGCCTGGTTAAAGGTAAAAAGTTAGTTGATAATGCAATGTACATTTTAATAAAGACCCAATTCAGGAAAGTTTTCAATTCTGGAATATGTGTTACAGCTTATACTTCATTCCGATCGGCCCTTTTCGGCTATGCACCTCAAAGGTAATATTTCCACGTTCGTAGAGATCGCATTCATGGTAAATGCTGCAGATGGCAGCTCAGTTGGAAATTACCTTTAAATGTCAAGCACGCCATAATGCGAAACCAGGCCTTAATCTCTCCCACTTCACACCACACTAGAAAAGACTAACGTCACACTGCAATAAGGTCAGCTTTAATGGTTCAGCTTCAGGGAGAAGTTTCAAATATTTGAACAAAAACTGAATAGAAAACAACGACAAGTGACCCATTGGTCAGCCAAGTAGGCCATTTGACAACATGAGAATGTCAAGCAATATCAACAAAACAGCATTCCATACCAATTAGTTTCACATAATTGTTCTTAACAAATGCAAAAATACATGCTCAGCCTTTTCCAGTTGGCTTATAGAATTAAATTCAAATAGTTGGCGTTCGGGGACTTTTTCTTCACATACCAACCTGACTGGACTCATATCCAATAGAAATGTATAGAGATGTCTACTTGGAAACAATTTTGCATGGACATTGACGGCTTCCACCATTTTAAAGTAGTCAACTGGGTGGGGGATTCCTATGGGAATGACCAAAGCATGGTCTTCAAATTGGTTTGCCTAGTTGGTAAATGGCGTTAAGCTATATCGCCAAAATAACACACTACGCAATATTTAGTTTAAGACTCCAGCTCTGCAAGTGTCGGTAAATCACCAACATTAGCTTGACACTTTGTTCAAACGGAGATAGCATGGGCAGCGCCATTATGGCACAGATACAAAGTGGAGACCTCTTTCCATCTCTATGGACTGAGCTTTTCTCTGGGTTGAGAAGAGATGCAGCAGTTCTAGTACTGGTCACCACCATCATCGTTGTTGTAATACTGGTGACGTCCTCTAGGGGCAGTGTTCCTCGCGTTAACGTTGGGCCTCTCCTGGGTGGTGATGAGGTCTATGATGGCTGTGATGACAGCACAGTCTTTGGATTGGCGGTTGCTCCAGTCCACAGGGGCGGGGCTTCGGATCTTCTCTTCCAATAGAGAGTCCAGCTCCTTCTTCAGATTCTACAGAGAGAGGCAGATAAGGAAAACGGTCCGGTGTGTGTGTTTGTTTGCGTGTGTGTGTGTGTGTTCGTGTACCTTGACGAGGTGAGCGATGCGTCCGTGGGACTGGAAGACGATCCACTCATCCACAGCGATGGTCTCCTGGTCCTGATCCATCTGGATAGTGACGTCACCTCCAAAGAACAGCAGGGAGAACGGAGACACCTCAGTACAGTCGTACAGGAAGATCTGGGGTCAGACATGGATACAGCATTAATACATACAGGAAGATCTGGGGTCAGACATGGACACAGCATTAATACATACAGGAAGATCTGGGGTCAGACAGGGAGATCTGGGGTCAGACATGGACACAGCATTAATACATACAGGAAGATCTGGGGACAGACAGATACAGCATTAATACATACAGGAAGATCTGGATACAGCATTAATACATACAGGAAGATCTGGATACAGCATTAATACATACAGGAAGATCTGGGGTCAGACATGGATACAGCATTAATACATACAGGAAGATCTGGGGTCAGACATGGATACAGCATTAATACATACAGGAAGATCTAGGGTCAGACATGGATACAGCATTAATACATACAGGAAGATCTGGGGACAGACAGATACAGCATTAATACATACAGGAAGATCTGGATACAGCATTAATACATACAGGAAGATCTGGATACAGCATTAATACATACAGGAAGATCTGGGGTCAGACATGGATACAGGATTAACACATACAGGAAGATCTGGGGTCAGACATGGATACAGGATTAACACATACAGGAAGATCTGGGGTCAGACATGGATACAGGATTAACACATACAGGAAGATCTGGGGTCAGACATGGATACAGGATTAACACATACAGGAAGATCTGGGGTCAGACATGGATACAGGATTAACACATACAGGAAGATCTGGGGTCAGACATGGATACAGGATTAACACATACAGGAAGATCTGGGGTCAGACATGGATACAGGATTAACACATACAGGAAGATCTGGGGTCAGACATGGATACAGGATTAACACATACAGGAAGATCTGGGGACAAATGAAATCATTTTATTTGTCACATGCTTGGTCAATAACAGGTGTAAACCAACAGTGAAATGCTTACTGACGGGCTCTTCCCAACAATACAGAGACAAAGAAAACAAATAGAAAAATGTATAACAAGGAATAAATCCACAATGAGTAACAATAACTTGGCTATATACACATGGGGCACCAGTACTTGGCTATATACACATGGGGCACCAGTACTTGGCTATATACACACGGGGCACCAGTACTTGGCTATATACACACGGGGCACCAGTACTTGGCTATATACACACACGGGGCACCAGTACTTGGCTATATACACACGGGGCACCAGTACTTGGCTATATACACACGGGGCACCAGTACATGGCTATATACACACGAGGCACCAGTACTTGGTTATATACACACAGGGCACCAGTACTTGGCTATATACACACGGGGCACCAGTACTTGGCTATATACACCAGTACTGAGTCAATGTTCAGGTGTATGAGGTAATAACTTGGCTATATATACCAGTACTGAGTCGATGTGCAGGTGTATGATGTAGATATGTACATATAGGTAGGGATAGTTGAGGTAGATATGTACATATAGATAGGGATAGTTGAGGTAGATATGTACATATAGATAGGGATAGTTGAGGTAGATATGTATATATAGATAGGGATAGTTGAGGTAGATATGTACATATAGATAGGGATAGTTGAGGTAGATATGTACATATAGATAGGGATAGTTGAGGTAGATATGTACATATAGATAGGGATAGTTGAGGTAGATATGTACATATAGATAGGGATAGTTGAGGTAGATATGTACATATAGATAGGGATAGTTGAAGTAGATATGTACATATAGATAGGGATAGTTGAGGTAGATATGTATATATAGATAGGGATAGTTGAGGTAGATATGTATATATAGATAGGGATAGTTGAGGTAGATATGTACATATAGATAGGGGGTAAAGTGACTAGATAACACAATAGATAAACAGTAACAGCAGTGTATGTGATGGGTCAAAATAGTGCAAAGAGGGTAAATGCAGATAGTTCACCAATAGCTACCCAGACTAACTAAGCTCCGGTGCAGTAGCAGAGAGAACAGTCTATGACTTGGGTGGCTGGAGTCTGATCATTTTTAGGGCCTTCCTCTGACACCGCCTGGTATATAGGCCCTGGATGGTAGGGAGTTCGGCCCCAGTGATGTACTGGGCCGTACTCACTACCCTCTGTAGCACCTTGCAGTCGGATGCCAAGCAGTTGCCATACCAAGCGGTGATGCAGCCAGTCAAGAAGCTCTCGATGGTGCTGTCAAAGAAATTCTATAGGAAGAGAGACTGCAGATTCTTTCAAACAACATTTTATTATAAGATTTGCAAAAATGAAGCAATCAACCATCACTAAGAAGAGTCAGATTTGAAAAGCTTAATGAACAGAGCTGTCTTCCACCTCTTGTAGAAACGACATCCTATCTTTGTGACAGTCGTGTGCAGAAACAGGCCCTGGGAACAGAGCTCGTTGGTGTAGACCAAGATAGCTGACATCCACCATTTGTCTGTTCTTCCCTGCACTTCCCACATTGAATTATCCATTGTTATATGTTAGTATTTCTGCTGATACAGGCTTGTCTTGTATGAATCTGAGCGTACGGATTTATGAGCTGCTTGGATGTGACAGCAGTATGTGACCACCTGTGTTTACAATCGGCAGGAATTGCACCAAGTAAAAACAGCATAGTATGTCTAATTAAACAGCATAGTATGTCTAAATAAACAGTATAGTATGTCTAATGAATGGTATGTCTAAACAGTATAATTAGACATACTATACTGTTTAATAAGACATACTATTAATTAGACATACTGTTAAACTGTTAAACAGTTTAGTATGTCTAATTAAACAGCATAGTATGTCTAATTAAACAGCATAGTATGTCTAATTAATAGTATGTCTAATTAAACAGTATAGTATGTCTAATTAATAGTATGTCTAATTAAACAGTATAGTATGTCTAATTAATAGTATGTCTAATTAAACAGTATAGTATGTCTAATTAATAGTATGTCTAATTAAACAGTATAGTATGTCTAATTAATAGTATGTCTAATTAAACAGTATAGTATGTCTAATTAATAGTATGTCTAATTAAACAGTATAGTATGTCTAAATAAACAGCATAGTATGTCTAATTAAACAGTATAGTATGTAATGAATATTACATTTCCACCACAGTGCAGTTGGAGAACCTTTTGAGGATCTCAGGGCCCGCCCCTTGGTCGACCATGATTACTACAAGTTTAGATAGCTGGCCATTAGACTAACTTAATCTGAAACATGTTAGCTGACATGACTAATTGAGTGACTGACAAAACAAGAGAAACTGCTGATGCACAACCATATAGCCTTTTATTTTTTTTTACTTTTACCCCAATTTCGTGGTATCCAATTGGTAGTTACTGTCTCATCGCAGCAACTCCCGTACGGACTCGGGAGAGGCAAAGGTCGAGAGCCGTGCGTCCCCCGAAACACAACTCAACCGAGCCGAACTGCTTCTTGACACAATGCCTTAACCCGGAAGCCAGCCGCACCAATGTGTCAGAGGAAACACCGTACACCTGGCGACCGTGTCAACATGCATTTCGCCCCGCCGCCACATGAGATGGGACAAGAACATTCCTGCCGGCCAAACACTCCCTTAACCCAGATGACGCTGGGCCAATTGTGCGCCGCCCCATGGGTCTCCCGGGTCGCGGCCGGCTGCGACAGAGCCTGGACTCGAACCAGGATCTCTAGTGGCACAGCTAGCACTACGATGCAATGCCTTGTGCCACGCAGGAGGCACAACCATATTTCTAAATTGCACCTTGTGTATTCTACTATTCTAACTCGCAACAGTAAGTTGAGATCCTGACTGAGTTCCTAAAACACATTTCCACAGCCAGTAACCCATCCCTCCTCTCACTGATAACATTCAGTACGGCAGGGTAGAGAGAGGACAGAGAAGCTGGCATTGACTGTTGTGACTGTTCCTCTACCCTGGTACTGTCTGGGAGCTTGGGTGTGCCAGGGACTTTTGGGAGGGAGTTGAAAGCCACTGGTTTAATCAAATATTAATCACGTCTAAAAATATGACCAGAGTTAACCTTTACCCACCCACTCAGTGAAACGGTCACAAACACTCTGGAACTCACAACCATCCATCCAAGTCCATATCTCTCACCCTCTGGTGTGTGTATCCTACTACATGAATGTATTCCCTATCCCTCACTCTCTGGTGTGAGTATCCTACTACATGAATGTATTACCTATCTCTCACCCTCTGGTGTGTGTATCCTACTACATGAATGTATTACCTATCCCTCACCCTCTGGTGTGAGTATCCTACTACATGAATGTATTCCCTATCTCTCACCCTCTGGTGTGAGTATCCTACTACATGAATGTATTACCTATCCCTCACCCTCTGGTGTGAGTATCCTACTACATGAATGTATTACCTATCCCTCACCCTCTGGTGTGAGTATCCTACTACATGAATGTATTCCCTATCTCTCACCCTCTGGTGTGAGTATCCTACTACATGAATGTATTACCTATCCCTCACCCTCTGGTGTGAGTATCCTACTACATGAATGTATTACCTATCTCTCACCCTCTGGTGTGAGTATCCTACTACATGAATGTATTACCTATCTCTCACCCTCTGGTGTGAGTATCCTACTACATGAATGTATTACCTATCCCTCACCCTCTGGTGTGAGTATCCTACTACATGAATGTATTACCTATCTCTCACCCTCTGGTGTGAGTATCCTACTACATGAATGCATTACCTATCTCTCACCCTCTGGTGTGTGTATCCTACTACATGAATGTATTACCTATCTCTCACCCTCTGGTGTGAGTATCCTACTACATGAATGTATTACCTATCTCTCACCCTCTGGTGTGAGTATCCTACTACATGAATGTATTACCTATCTCTCACCCTCTGGTGTGAGTATCCTACTACATGAATGCATTACCTATCTCTCACCCTCTGGTGTGTGTATCCTACTACATGAATGTATTACCTATCTCTCACCCTCTGGTGTGAGTATCCTACTACATGAATCAGGATGTATTACCTATCTCACCCCCTCTGGTGTGTGTATCCTACTACATGAATCAGGATGTAGTACCTATCTCTCACCCTCTGGTGTGAGTATCCTACTACATGAATGTATTACCTATCTCTCACCCTCTGGTGTGAGTATCCTACTACATGAATGTATTACCTATCTCTCACCCTCTGGTGTGTGTATCCTACTACATGAATGTATTACCTATCCCTCACCCTCTGGTGTGAGTATCCTACTACATGAATGTATTACCTATCTCTCACCCTCTGGTGTGTGTATCCTACTACATGAATGTATTACCTATCCCTCACCCTCTGGTGTGAGTATCCTACTACATGAATGCATTACCTATCTCTCACCCTCTGGTGTGAGTATCCTACTACATGAATGCATTACCTATCCCTCACCCTCTGGTGTGAGTATCCTACTACATGAATCAGGATGTATTACCTATCTCTCACCCTCTGGTGTGAGTATCCTACTACATGAATGTATTACCTATCTCTCACCCTCTGGTGTGAGTATCCTACTACATGAATGCATTACCTATCCCTCACCCTCTGGTGTGAGTATCCTACTACATGAATCAGGATGTATTACCTATCTCTCACCCTCTGGTGTGTGTATCCTACTACATGAATCAGGATGTATTACCTATCTCTCACTCTCTGGTGTGTGTATCCTACTACATGAATCAGGATGTATTACCTATCTCTCACCCTCTGGTGTGTGTATCCTACTACATGAATCAGGATGTATTACCTATCCCTCACCCTCTGGTGTGAGTATCCTACTACATGAATGTATTACCTATCTCACCCTCTGGTGTGAGTATCCTACTACATGAATGTATTACCTATCTCACCCTCTGGTGTGAGTATCCTACTACATGAATGTATTACCTATCTCTCACCCTCTGGTGTGAGTATCCTACTACATGAATGTATTACCTATCCCTCACCCTCTGGTGTGAGTATCCTACTACATGAATGTATTACCTATCTCTCACCCTCTGGTGTGAGTATCCTACTACATGAATGTATTACCTATCTCTCACCCTCTGGTGTGAGGATCCTACTACATGAATCAGGAACATGCATGAATCAAAAGAATCATACTAATTTGCAATAGGAAAAAAAGTACTGACAAACTGTGATTTTCGAGTGAACCATCTCTGTAAGGTTAATTTGTGGCAAATGGTGCAACATTGTTGTATGTATGTATGCTGTACTGTGTATGTATGCTGTACTGTGTATGCATGCTGTACTGTGTATGCATGCTGTACTGTGTATGCATGCTGTACTATGTATGTATGCTGTACTATGTATGTATGCTGTACTATGTATGTATGCTGTACTATGTATGTATGCTGTACTGTGTATGTATGCTGTACTATGTATGTATGCTGTACTGTGTATGCATGCTGTACTGTGTATGCATGCTGTACTATGTATGTATGCTGTACTGTGTATGCATGCTGTACTGTGTATGCATGCTGTACTATGTATGTATGCTGTACTATGTATGTATGCTGTACTGTGTATGTATGCTGTACTATGTATGTATGCTGTACTGTGTATGCATGCTGTACTGTGTATGCATGCTGTACTATGTATGTATGCTGTACTGTGTATGCATGCTGTACTGTGTATGTATGCTGTACTGTGTATGTATGCTGTACTGTGTATGTATGCTGTACTATGTATGTATGCTGTACTATGTATGTATGCTGTACTGTGTATGTATGCTGTACTATGTATGTATGCTGTACTGTGTATGTATGCTGTACTATGTATGTATGCTGTACTATGTATGTATGCTGTACTATGTATGTATGCTGTACTGTGTATGCATGCTGTACTATGTATGTATGCTGTACTGTGTATGCATGCTGTACTGTGTATGTATGCTGTATGTATTGTAACAGTTTTGTCTTGTGGTTATTGTTTGTTGGGGTGCCAGGTAGGTTGTGCCTACCAGAGAAAATAGATTTCTCCTTTTGGTTTGGGAGGGAATGAGTCCCTTCTGGTCCGCCAAGTCCACACCAACACAAAGGACTCATGTAAAAGTCAGTCTGGAAATTCACTTTTCATAAACCCTTAAAACATTGGAAATAACTTCAAAACAACTTATTTTGCAGGGGTTGTATTACCAATATAAATGATCACACACACACAATAATATAACAAACAATGAGCTCTGGTTCCTCCAGAAAAGTCCCGTGCCTCAGGCCTAAAATAGTCCAGCCCAGTAAAAAGTTCAGTGAACTCAAGTGACCTTAATCACGCAATGTTTGTCCGTTCATAAAAGTGTAGCGTAAACCCAGTCTCAATCATACAATCAAAATATCAAAAACTCTTTTAACATACAACCATAAACACTATCAAATCTTAGTTGTCTTCAACTACAACTGACCACAAATCAACACGGTATAAATCACACTCATACAAATGAAATAAGGTCAAAACAACGGAGACCAAATGAGATGTGTCCAAAGGAAGAAATTAGTGGATCCGATCCTGGTTAAACTTAAGACAAGGCTACAAAGCACACTTTTAAATACAACAAAACAAACGGAGTGAAGAAGCTTCGGAACTGAGGGTTGAACACATCCTCATTCGCACCACCATGACAACCCCACTTTTGAGCAGCTGATGCTGGCTATTTAATAGGGCATTAAAGGGGAAACGTCCTATTGGTAAGAGAAGCATTGAGACAGTTCAGACAAATTCAGGGCCGTCATAAACCCCCTCTCCTGGAAAAAGCCAACCATTGCCCTGGAAGGCACATCTTGGTCTGGGAAACCGAGAAAAGTCTTTATCACTTTCCTCTACAAAAATATTCATGACTTTGTGGCGCTCAAGCTCCTCAGCTGAGGGGTAACAGGCCTTACGGCGTGAGACATGGACAACGCGCATATCTTCACCAGTGTCTTCTTTCACCACTCGGTAGTTCAAAGGGCCCATCTGCTCCACAATCCTATATGGTCCTTGCCATTTAGGAGCGAGCTTGGCCAAGAAGAGTTGTTCAGCTTTTGAGTAATGATGAGAGCGAAGCCACACCCGATCACTAACCTGGAACTGCATGTCTCGTCTCTTTTTATCATAATTTCCCTTCTGCTTGAGTCGGGCCTGGATCATGTTCTTTGAGACAAGAGCTCTCAAGTCGTGGAGATGGACTACCTGGTCATAGCAGGCAGAGTCTGGAGTAACCTGCTGGGGCTGTAGCACCATATCCAAGGGTCCTCGGAGGGGGACGACTTAGGTTCAGCTCTGCAGGGGTGACTCCAGTGGACTCTTGCACAGCAGAATTCAGGGCAAATCGAAACTCGTGGTGCTTGTCCCAGCGTTTGTGCTGGGTCCCTACATATAAAGCAACCATTGTCTTCAAGGTTTGAAGACAATGCCCACACAAAGGAAGGAATGGTCAGTGACCACAGTGAAGTGTCTTCCCTCCAGGTAGTACCTCCACTTTTCCAAATCCCAGACAACTGCAAGGCACTCTTGCTCGGTTGTGGAGTAGTTCTGTTCTGCTCCATTCAATGTCCGACTGGCGGACGCTAGCACTTCTTCAATGCCAAGTCCAGTCTGTTGGACTAGGACAGCACCAAGTACAACATCACTTGCATCAGTGTAAACAACAAAAGGGCAGTCAAAGTTGGGATGACCCAAAATGGGAGGTGTTGACATGGTGTCGTTTCAGGGTTTCAAAGGATGTCTGGAACTCTGCCGTCCATCGGAATTTCACTCCTTTTCGCTTTAATGCGTTGAGTGGTTCTGCCACCTGGGAGAAGTTTAACACAAACCGATGGTACCATCCAGCCATCCCAAGTAACCGTTGAAGGGCCTTGTGGGTGGTTGGCACAGGGAAGTCTTCTACAGCCTTTGTCTTTTCAGGATCCACATGAATGCGTTCAAAAGATACAATATGGCCAAGGAACTTCAGGGAGGTTTGGCAGAAGTTGCTCTTCCTCATGTTGAATGTCAGACCAGCTTCTCTTAGCTTGTCCAACACTGCTTGAAGATCTTGAAAGTGTTGTTCCCTGGTCTGGGAGTAGATAATTATATTGTCCAGGTAGACAAAACAGATCTTCCCTTTGAGCTCAGCTAACGCAATCTCCATCAGTCTTTGGAAAGTGGCAGGTGCATTCTTTAATCCAAAAGGCATCACTTTAAAAGGAAAACAGGCCCTCAGCACAAAAGCAGTCTTGTCCTTGCTTTCCTGGTCCATCTCAACCTGCCAATAGCCACTATTGAGGTCAAGGGTAGTGAACACAACAGCACCAGACAATGACTCCAGGATCTCTTGGATGGTGGGAAGAGGATAGGCATCAGTCTGGGAGACATTGTTGGTCTTCCTATAGTCCACACAAAATCTAAGACCACCAGTCTTTTTGGGGGATGAGGACAATAGGAGCAGTCCAGGGAGAGGAGGAATGTTCAATTATATCAACATATCATTAATGAGTCCCTTTTGGATGATTAGATTCGCTGGGGACAAACAATATGGCTTCTACTTGATCGGCACTTCCTGTGTAAGGAATATTTTGTGCTTCAGGAGCCCGGTGCTTCCCTGCCTTGAAGTAAATACATCAGCATTATTCTGCAGCTGTTCCAACAGCCTTAACTTCTCTGGCTGTTCCAGCTGAGCTCTTCTCACAGCCTGTATGGACAGGGGTAACACCAGTTGGTGCGGTATTAACTGAAAGGAAGGGGATGTCGGCGGGGGGGGGGCGTAGGCAGTGACTCTTAGGGTTTCAGCTTTGGTCAAAGCACCCAGAGTAGGATGGTCGTTCCTGCGAAGTGTGTTAGGCGTGTTGGCCTGTTGTGATTTGTGGTTTCTGGAAGGGTTTACTTGATACTGATTTGGACATGTAGCTGAAGAATGTCCCTTTTGGCCACATCTCCAACAGAACATGGGAGGGGTCTTGGCTGGAGACTCTGGCTGTTGTTGATGGTCTGGCTTGGGTAACTGTTTGGGTGTCTGTTTCGTTCTCTGTTCATGTTGCTGTTGGCATTCTCTGTCCTTCTGGAACTGCTGTCCCAGGCAAACCAGTCCATTGACAGTGATGACTCTTTCTCTGTTCATATTGCTGTTGGCATTCTCTGTCCTTCTGGAACTGCTGTCCCAGGCGAACCAGTCCATCGACAGTGGTGACTCTTTCTCTGAGTTGACTGGCTAGTAGAGGGTTGGATGTTCTTCAAGATCAACTTAATGACCTCTTACTCTTTAATGCCAGGTTGCCACCGTCTGCACAGGGAGTGGTAACCGTATGCAGTCACGGATACTCGTTCTCTCTCTTTGCACTCGATTCCTGACTCTGTCTGCCAGCTCACCTGTGTAGTCCTCAGACAGAAATGCATATGAAAAGTTGGCCTCAAAGTCAGCCCAGGAAGTAGTGGTGAGACATGCGAGATTTTGGAGATGTTGTTGAGTCCGACGAATATCAAGGATGTCACCTTGAAGTTGTAAGACTACAACCTCTGGAGATAAACTAGAATAATGGAGGAAGGTTGGGTGTCAGAGGGAGGGCTAGCTCAGTACTTTCACACAGATCCATGTCAATAAGTGAGTAACTAGTTAGACTTATTAAGTTAGACTAGTTAGACTTCCTGTGGCCTGTGGTCCAGACCGAGCATTCAGATTCCCAGAGCTCTGGCCCAAATCAACTCCATTATCTCCATTCACATTATGATGTGTATTGTCAGCTCGAGGGTCAGAATGACCCTGTGTATTCCCATTGACAGGTAATGATATGGATGAGCACATCTGCTTGAGTTTAATCCATTGTTTTAAATAACACACAATCCGCACAAAAATATTTGCTTTGGTTATTTCTCAAAATGTTGAAAGAGGTCCCATCCGGGGTGCCATTTTCTATGTAACAGTTTTAACTTGAGGTTGTTGTTTGTAGGGGTGCCAGGTAGGTTGGAAGGAGAAGCACTGAGACGCTTCAGACAAATGCAGGGCCGTCACAGTATGCTGTATGTATGCTGTATGTATGCTGTACTGTATGCTGTACTGTATGCTGTACTGTATGCTGTACTGTATGCTGTACTGTATGCTGTATCTATGCTGTATGTATGCTGTATCTATGCTGTATCTATGCTGTATCTATGCTGTATGTATGCTGTACTGTATGCTGTACTGTATGCTGTACTGTATGCTGTATCTATGCTGTATGTATGCTGTATCTATGCTGTATGTATGCTGTATCTATGCTGTATGTATGCTGTACTGTATGCTGTATCTATGCTGTATGTATGCTGTACTGTATGCTGTACTGTATGCTGTATCTATGCTGTATGTATGCTGTATGTATGCTGTACTGTATGCTGTATCTATGCTGTATGTATGCTGTATCTATGCTGTATGTATGCTGTATCTATGCTGTATGTATGCTGTACTGTATGCTGTATCTATGCTGTATCTATGCTGTATCTATGCTGTATGTATGCTGTACTGTATGCTGTACTGTATGCTGTATCTATGCTGTATCTATGCTGTATGTATGCTGTATCTATGCTGTACTGTATGCTGTTTCTATGCTGTATGTATGCTGTATGTATGCTGTATCTATGCTGTATGTATGCTGTACTGTATGCTGTACTGTATGCTGTACTGTATGCTGTACTGTATGCTGTACTGTATACTCACACTGCTGGTCCTCATCTTGAGGTGATAGATGAGCCATGTGTAGTTAAACTGGGTCTCCTCAGCATTCACTGACTTGGGGTGAATACACACCTTCCCATCAGTTTTAGTATACACCCTCACCCTGGAGAGGAGAGAGGTGGGGAGGGGGACATTAGTGTGTGTGTGTGTGTGTGTGTATACATCCTTTACAGACAGATGTGTGTGGTATTGTCCATAGCAACAGAAAGTTTTATGACTTTTGATATTTGGCCAAAGTTTGAATCTTTAATACTGTTTTTAAACAATATCTGTGCACTGCCTCTAGGCTTGATCGTAGGTCTATTTTGCAGCTGTCTGCTACGTGTTATGATGAGTTATTGATGCATCTGTCTGGCTGGAATGGGTTTAGGGCTTATGGTCTGCCATCCATCGTGAGCTGGGGGGGGGGGGGACCTTCTCAGGTATAAATCAATGGGAAGTTGACAGAGTACTTTTCAGATCTGAGTGAATTTCACTTCCTCTGCAGAATCTGGGGTGTCCTCTTGTCATTGCCAGTGTCTGTCTGTACTAGTGCTGAGCGATTAGTGCTTTCGCTTCAGTTTTGGTTTGATTTCTATTTATTTTTTATAACCATGGTTTTCGGTTTTGATTATTATTATTTTTTTTAAACATTAAATGCTTACCGTGTTGCGTCGTGCATAAGAACAGCCCTTAGCCGTGGTATATTGGTTATATACCACAGCCCCTTGGGCCGTATTGCTTAATTAACATTCATTTATTCACTTTAATTAAATATTTCAGTGTTGTGTATATTACATTAGTTTTATTTGATGACTTTATTATTCTTTCCCAAGTCCTTATCTGATCTCTATAGAGCTGCTGTCTGACAAAACCACTATTTGTTGTTGTTCTTCAATGTAAATAAGACATACTTTAATGACTGCTGAATAGCAACTATCAGTCACTTAGATCATGTATTTTCAGGTAGAAATACCTGGCGAAGAAACAGCTGCTCTCTATATCCCCTCATGATCGCGCGCTCTTCCCTCTTCAATAGTAGCAGGTTTAAAATAAACACACACCGGACACGTAGATGCGCAACGGATTATGGTCATTGTAGTTAATTACAATGTGTTATGTGCTAAACTATGTAGAATATTGGCCTGTTGGAAACTACAATTCCCTACTGAATCACACAGTTCAGGCTGGATCTAATTTATATCTGGAGAAACTGTGCCATGGGTGTATTGAGCTTACCGATAAAAACAGAACGAAATGCAAATAATTTGACCAAAATGTTGGTTAGGGTTATCAGCACTTGTCCCTATTTGCTAATGGGTGTTATATGTGAGTCCTAATAGATATTATTGAGACACACACACACACACACACACACACACACACACACACACAAACACAGTTGAAGTCGGAAGTTTACATACACCTTAGCCAAATACATTTAAACTCAGTTTTTCACAATTCCTGACACTTATTAATCCTAATAAGAATTCCCTGTCGTAGGTCAACTAAGATCACCACTTCAGAACAATAGTAGAGAGAATGATTTATTTCAGCTTTAATTTATTTCATCACATTCCCAGTGGGTCAGAAGTTTACATACACTCAATTAGTATTTGGTAGCATTGCCTTTAAATTGTTTAACTTCGGTCAAACGTTTCGGGAAGCCTTCCACAAGCTTCCCACAATAAATTGGGTGAATTTTGACCCATTCCTCCTGACAGAGCTGGGGTAACTGAGCCAAGTTTGTAGGCCTCTTTGCTTGCACATGCTTTTTCAGTAGGATTGAGGTCATGGTTTGTGATGGCCACTCCAATATCTTTACTTTGTTGTCCTTAAGCCATTTAGCCACAGCTTTGGAAGTATGCTTGGGGTCATTGACTAAGCTTTAACTTCCTGACTGATGTCTTGAGATGTTGCTTCAATATATCCACAATTTTCCTTTCCTCATGATGCAATCTATTTTGTGAAGTGCACCAGTCCCTCCTGCAGCAAAGCACCCCCCGCAACATGATGCTGCCACCCCCGTGCTTCACAGTTGGGATGGTGTTCTACGGCTTGCAAGCCTCCCCCTTTTTCCTCCAAACATAATGATGGTCATTATGGCCAAAGAGTTTCATCAGACCAGAGGACATTTCTCCAAAAAGTACGATCTTTGTCCCCATGTGCAGTTGCAAACTGTAGTCTGTCATTTTTATGGCAGTTTTTGAGCAGTGGCTTCTTCCTTGCTGAGTGGCCTTTCAGGTTATGTCGATATAGGACTCGTTTTACTGTGGATATAGATACTTTTGTACCTGTTTCCTCCAGCATCTTCACAAGGTCCTTTGCTGTTGTTCTGGGATTGATTTGCACTTTTCGCACCAAAGTACGTTCATCTCTAGGAGACAGATCGCGTCTCCTTCCTGAGCGGTATGACGGCTGCGTGGTCCCATGGTGTTTATACTTGTGTACTATTGTTTGTACAGATGAACGTGGTACCTTCAGGCATTTGGAAATTGCTCCCAAGGATGAACCAGACTTGTGGAGGTCTTAAATTTGTTTCGTTGAGGTCTTGGTTGATTTATTTTGATTTTCCCATGATGTCAAGCAAAGAGGCACTGAGTTTGAAGGTAGGCCTTGAAATACATCCACAGATACACCTCCAATTGACTCAAACTATGTCAATTAGCCTATCAGAAGCTTCTAAAGCCATGACATCATTTTCTGGAATTTTCCAAGCTGTTTAAAGGCACAGTCAATTTAGTGTATGTAAACTTCTGACCCACTGGGATTGTGATACAGTGAATGATAATTGAAATAATCTGTCTGTAAATAATTGTTGGAAAAATTACTTGTGTCATGCACAAAGTAGATGTCCTAACCGACTTGCCAAAACTATAGTTTGTTAACAAGACATTTTTGGAGTGGTTGAAAAACAAGTTTTAATGACTCCAACCTAAGTGTATGTAAACTTCTGACTTCACCTGTATATATATATATATATATATATGCTACTGTAGGTCCAGGCTGACTCACGGTCTCTTCTTGCTCCCGCTGGGTTTGATCATGGCCACTTTGGGGTAGAGACCTGCCACTATCACTGCCTTGATCAGCTTCTCATTCTCTGAGGGAGAGAGACACAGAGATAGACAGAGATAGAGAGAGAGTGAGACATGGAGAGAGAGAGGAGCGAGAGAGAGGATTGAGAGAAAAGTGTGAGAGATGGAGAGTAAGACATGGAAAGAGAGAGAGGAGTGAGAGAGACTAGCAAATTGTAGAAAAATACATCCAATCAGTTCACCTGAGTTGATGTTAGAGTCGGGGTCTTTGTGGTTCTTGCTGCTGATGAAGCCAGCCCCCAGCAGGTGCTCAGCAAACTGACCCTTCATGCTGTGCAGCATCTACAGACAGACAGACACAGACATGTTAAATACTAATCTCAATATGAAGCCAAGGCTGCATCCCAATGGTGGTTTGAGCGTGATATCTGATTGGTGGACCATAAGAATCACCTGGAGTGTATTGGCTGACAGGAAGTTGTCCCAGCAGAACTCTCGTTCAAACTTGTAGCCGCGTCGCTTAGCTTCCTCCCAGCCCTGACAGATGAACACACAGTCAAGTTAGCAACCCGTTAAACAGAATGAACCATTGATATTATTCCATTGAGGAGATGAGAGAGATCTCTAATGATGTAGGAGGGAAAAGATGATCTTACTGTGAAGGCATAGATGATGGTGAGGTGGTCACTCTTTGAGTCTCTGGACAGAGTTCTTCTCCTAAAGTCTGCAATCTTCTCCTTACCCTGAGAGAGAGAGAGAGAGAGAGAGAGAGAGACAGAGAGAGGGAGAGACAGAGAGAGAGACAGAAAGAGAAAGAGAGAGAGAGAGAAAGAGAGAGAGAGAGAGACAGAAAGAGCGAGAGAGACAGAGAGAGATATTTGAGTACCTAAAATGTGTGTGAGTGTGTGTGCCTGCGATCGTGCGTATGATTACCATTGGTATGAAGAAGGGGTCCTTGAAGCTGAGAGAGGCGGCGATAGTGAGGACAGGGTCCAGACAGCCCAGCAGAGCTCCAAACAGGATCAGCTTTCCGATGTGAGGCTCTACAGGCAGCCTGGCCAGGTGGAACCCTAACGGGGTCAGAGCCTCTGAGCGGTCCAGAGCGTTGAGGTCCATCAGGTGTGTGATGGCCAGAGTGACAGCCTCCTCTGTGGGAGGATCCAGAGCTTTCATCAGGAACTTTGCTATTGGACCCAGCTTGAGGATCTAGAAGGAGTGGGGAGAGAGAGTTAGACAAACTACATTAAAAACTACGTAGGGAAAAGTCAACAGCTTGACTTGATCAGAAACAAATGGGAAAGAGACCTGTCTAAGTGTCAGACCGGGAAATCCATCTGGACACAGAGAGCAGTGAGTCAACTCTTCACTACCAGATAGACTACAGTCTGCCTGGCTTATTCAGCAAGGTTGTATGTCACCGTTCCCTTTACATCCAGTACATTAGTGTGTGTGTGTGTTAGAGCTGGGCAATAAGGACAATTATCCATATAGCAATACATTTCATGAATTGACATAACAATAAATAGAAAGATGTTTACAACACCAATGTGCACCACAGTTTATAACACCAATGTGCACCACAGTTTATAACACCAATGTGCACCACAGTTTATAACAACCAATGTGCACCACAGTTTATAACACCAATGTGCACCACAGTTTATAACACCAATGTGCACCACCATTTAAACCACCAATGTGCACCACAGTTTATAACATTCATGTGCACCACAGTTTATAACACCAATGTGCACCACAGTTTATAACACCAATGTGCACCACAGTTTATAACACCAATGTGCACCACAGTTTATAACACCAATGTGCACCACAGTTTATAACACCAATGTGCACCACAGTTTATAACACCAATGTGCACCACAGTTTATAACACCAATGTGCACCACAGTTTATAACACCAATGTGCATCACAGTTTATAACACCAATGTGCACCACAGTTTATAACACCAATGTGCACCACAGTTTATAACACCAATGTGCACCACAGTTTATAACACCAATGTGCACCACAGTTTATAACACCAATGTGCACCACAGTTTATAACACCAATGTGCACCACAGTTTATAACACCAATGTGCACCACCATTTAAACCACCAATGTGCACCACAGTTTAAAACATTCATGTGCACCACAGTTTATAACACCAATGTGCACCACAGTTTATAACACCAATGTGCACCACAGTTTATAACACCAATGTGCACCACAGTTTATAACACCAATGTGCACCACAGTTTATAACACCAATGTGCACCACAGTTTATAACACCAATGTGCACCACAGTTTATAACACCAATGTGCACCACAGTTTATAACACCAATGTGCACCACAGTTTATAACACCAATGTGCACCACAGTTTATAACACCAATGTGCACCACAGTTTATAACACCAATGTGCACCACAGTTTATAACACCAATGTGCACCACAGTTTAAACCACCAATGTGCACCACAGTTTATAACACCAATGTGCACCACAGTTTATAACACCAATGTGCACCACAGTTTATAACATTCATGTGTACCACAGTTTATAACATTCATGTGCACCACAGTTTTTTATTATTCTCCTTTAAACTACTACTACTAAACTCTAAACTCAGCAAAAAAGAAACGTCCCTTTTTCAGGACCATGTCTTTCAAAGATAAGTCGTAAAAAAATTCACAGATCTTCATTGTAAAGGGTTGAAACACTGTTTCCCATGCTTGTTCAATGAACCATTAATGAACATGCACCTGTGGAACGGTCGTTAAGACACTAACAGTTTACAGACGGTAGGCAATTAAGGTCACAGTTATGAAAACTTAGGACACTAAAGAAGCCTTTCTACTGACTCTGAAAAACACCAAAAGAAAGATGCCCAGGGTCCCTGCTCATCTGCGTGAATGTGCCTTAGACATGCTGCAAGGAGGCATGAGGACTGCAGATCTGGCCAGGGCAATAAATTGCAATGTACGTACTGTGAGATGCCTGAGACAGTGCTACAGGGAGACAGGACGGACAACTGATCGTCCTCGCAGTGGCAGACCACGTGTAACAACACCTGCACAGGATCGGTACATCCGAACATCACACCTGCAGGACAGGTACAGGATGTCAACAACAACTGCCCGAGTTACACCAGGAACGCACAATCCCTCCATCAGTGATCAGACTGTCCGCAATAGACTGAGAGAGGCTGGACAGAGGGCTTGTAGGCCTGTTGTAAGGCAGGTCCTCACCAGACATCACCGGCAACAACGTTGCCTATAGGCAAAAACCCACCGTCGCTGGACCAGACAGGACTGGCAAAAAGTGTTCTTCACTGACGAGTCGTGGTTTTGTCTCTCCAGGGGTGATGGTCGGATTTGCGTTTATCGTCTAATGAATGAGCGTTACACCGAGGCCTGTACTCTGGAGCGGGATCGATTTTGAGGTGGAGAGTCCGTCATGGTCTGGGGCAGTGTGTCACAGCATCATCGGACTGAGTTTGTTGTCATTGCAGGCAATCTCAACGCTGTGCGTTACAGGGAAGACATCCTCCTCCCTCATGTGGTACCCTTCCTGCAGGCTCATCCTGACATGACCCTCCAGCATGACTTTGCCACCAGCCATACTGCTCATTCTGTGTGTGTTTCCTGCAAGACAGGAATGTCAGTGTTCTGCCATGGCCAGCGAAGAGCCCGGATCTCAATCCCATTGAGCACGTCTGGGACCTGTTGGATCAGAGGATGAGGGCTAGGGTCATTCTCCCCAGAAATGTCCGGTAACTTGCCTTGGTGGAAGAGTGGGGTAACATCTCACAGCAAGAACTGGCAAATCTGGTGCAGTCCATGAGGAGGAGATGCACTGCAGTACTTAATGCAGCTGGTGGCCACACCAGATACTGACTGTTACTTTTGATTTTGACCTTTGTTCAGGGACACATTATTCAATTTCTGTCAGTCACATGTCTGTGGAACTTGTTCAGTTTATGTCTCAGTTGTTGAATCTTGTTATGTTCATACAAATATTTACACATGTTAAGTTTGCTGAAAATAAACGCAGTTGACAGTGAGAGGACGTTCCTTTTTTTGCTGAGTTTAGTTTAATGGTCGTAGCCATCAATCGCCCAATATTAAAAACACACTTATTTCACTTCAAACTTTCAAACACAAATGTCTATAATTTAAGTTTATCGTCCCAGCTCTAGCGCGTGTGTGTGTGTGCTGAGGTCAGTCATTCTCCCTCTAAAAAGGTGTGAATAGTACATTAGACACCAACACACTCATTAACACACGTTATCCCAGTAGGGGAATGGGAGACCAGCCATTTCCAACACCATCTCTGTCTTTATGTTTCCTAACACCAGGATGGAATGGGAGACCAGCTATTACATCACTATCTCTGTCTTTATGTTCTCTAACACCAGGATGGAATGGGAGACCAGCTATTACATCTCTGTCTTTATGTTCTCTAACACCAGGATGGAATGGGAGACCAGCTATTACATCTCTGTCTTTATGTTCTCTAACACCAGGATGGAATGGGAGACCAGCTATTACATCACCATCTCTGTCTTTATGTTCTCTAACACCAGGATTGAATGGGAGACCAGCTATTACATCTCTGTCTTTATGTTCTCTAACACCAGGATGGAATGGGAGACCAGCTATTACATCTCTGTCTTTATGTTCTCTAACACCAGGATGGAATGGGAGACCAGCTATTCCATCTCTGTCTTTATGTTCTCTAACACCAGGATGGAATGGGAGACCAGCCATTACATCTCTGTCTTTATGTTCTCTAACACCAGGATGGAATGGGAGACCAGCCAATCCAACACCAACAACAAAGACCAGAGAGGTTTTTCAACGCCTCGTAAAGAAAGGCACCTATTGGTAGATAGATTTTTATTTAATAAAATGTTTATAAAAGCAGACATTGAATATCCCTTTGAGCATGGTGAAGTTTTGAATTACACTTTGGATGGTGTATCAGTTTATAGCCAATGTTATTTTATACTTCCTGTATATAGCCAACATTATTTTCTACTTCCTGTATATAAGCCTTGTTATCTTTACTATTGTTATTCACTGGGTATTTATTCCTTGCGTCACTATTTCTATCTGTATCTTTAACTCTGCACTGATGGAAAAAGGACCAGCAAGCATTTCACTGTTAAGTCTACACCTGTTGTTTACCAAGCATGTGACAAACAATACTGTATTTGACAGTCACACCAGAGATCCACACGTTACCTTGATCTGCAGACACAGTTCCTCCAGTGGCGTGCGCATGATCTCAGGTAGCTGGTAGGCATCCAGAAGACTGGCCCTCAGGCCATTATACAGGTGATAACACTTCCCTGGACACACCCTAGGCACATAGGCGCACACACGCACGCGCGCACACACACACACACACACACACACACACACACACACACACACACACACACACACACACACACACACACACACACACACACACACACACACACACACACACACACACACACACACACACACACACACACACACAAAATTAGCTCATGTGATTGTTCTGACAGTGTTACGTAGCCCTTATGACAGAGCGTTGAATTAAAGTGTTAGTGGCTAATTGGGCCTTGAGCAGAGTCACACTGTAGCTGTCACAACTAGACCAGACTAGTAGAGGACTAACTGTGTCCTGGCTCAGTCTGAATACACACTGTAGCTGCCACAACTAGACCAGACTAGTAGAGCACTAACTGTGTCCTGGCTCAGTCTGAATACACACTGTAGCTGCCACAACTAGACCAGACTAGTAGAGCACTAACTGTGTCCTGGCTCAGTCTGAATACACACTGTAGCTGCCACAACTAGACCAGACTAGTAGAGCACTAACTGTGTCCTGGCTCAGTCTGAGTACACACTGTAGCTGCCACAACTAGACCAGACTAGTAGAGCACTAACTGTGTCCTGGCTCAGTCTGAATACACACTGTAGCTGCCACAACTAGACCAGACTAGTAGAGCACTAACTGTGTCCTGGCTCAGTCTGAATACACACTGTAGCTGCCACAACTAGACCAGACTAGTAGAGCACTAACTGTGTCCTGGCTCAGTCTGAATACACACTGTAGCTGCCACAACTAGACCAGACTAGTAGAGCACTAACTGTGTCCTGGCTCAGTCTGAATACACACTGTAGCTGCCACAACTAGACCAGACTAGTAGAGCACTAACTGTGTCCTGGCTCAGTCTGAATACACACTGTAGCTGCCACAACTAGACCAGACTAGTAGAGCACGAACTGTGTCCTGGCTCAGTCTGAATACACACTGTAGCTGCCACAACTAGACCAAACTAGTAGAGCACTAACTGTGTCCTGAAGAGAGGGGTGAGACTAAGAAGAGGGAGAGAGACTAAGAAGAGAGGGAGAGAGACTAAGAAGAGAGGGGGAGAGACTAAGAAGAGAGGGGGGGAGACTAAGAAGAGAGGGGGGGAGACTAAGAAGAGAGGGGGAGAGACTAAGAAAAGAGGGGGAGAGACTAAGAAGAGAGGGAGCGAGACTAAGAAGAGCGGGAGCGAGACTAAGAAGAGAGGGAGCGAGACTAAGAAGAGAGGGAGCGAGACTAAGAAGAGAGGGAGCGAGACTAAGAAGAGAGGGAGCGAGACTAAGAAGAGAGGGAGCGAGACTAAGAAGAGAGGGAGCGAGACTAAGAAGAGAGGGAGAGAGACTGAAGAGAGGGGGCGAGACTAAGAAGAGAGGGGGAGAGACTAAGAAGAGAGGGGGAGAGACTAAGAAGAGAGGGGGAGAGACTGAAGAGCGGGGGAGAGACTGAAGAGAGGGGGAGAGACTAAAGAGAGGGGGAGAGACTAAGAAGAGAGGGAGAGAGACTAAGAAGAGAGGGAGAGAGACTAAGAAGAGAGGGGGAGAGACTAAGAAGAGAGGGGGAGAGACTAAGAAGAGAGGGGGAGAGACTAAGAAGAGAGGGGGGGAGACTAAGAAGAGAGGGGGGGAGACTAAGAAGAGAGGGGGAGAAACTAAGAAGAGAGGGGGAGAGACTAAGAAGAGAGGGGGAGAGACTAAGAAGAGAGGGAGAGACTAAGAAGAGAGGGGGAGAGACTGAAGAGCGGGGGAGAGACTGAAGAGAGGGGGAGAGACTAAGAAGAGAGGGAGAGAGACTAAGAAGAGAGGGAGAGAGACTAAGAAGAGAGGGAGAGAGACTAAGAAGAGAGGGAGAGAGACTAAGAAGAGAGGGAGAGAGACTAAGAAGAGAGGGAGAGAGACTAAGAAGAGAGGGGGAGAGACTAAGAAGAGAGGGGGAGAGACTAAGAAGAGAGGGGGGGAGACTAAGAAGAGAGGGGGGGAGACTAAGAAGAGAGGGGGAGAGACTAAGAAGAGAGGGGGAGAGACTAAGAAGAGGGGGAGAGACTAAGAAGAGGGGGAGAGACTAAGAAGAGAGGGGGAGAGACTAAGAAGAGAGGGGGAGAGACTAAGAAGCGAGGGGGAGAGACTAAGAAGCGAGGGGGAGAGACTAAGAAGCGAGGGGGAGAGACTGAAGAGAGGGGGAGAGACTAAGAAGAGAGGGGGAGAGACACCCAGACTGACCTGCCGGCGCGTCCTCTTCTCTGTTTGGCATTGGCCAGGCTGACCCACTCTGCAGTCATAGTGCTGATGTTGTTCTGAGTGTCAAAGTGAGTCTCCTTAATCTTTCCCCCGTCTATCACAAACACCACATCATCTATGGTAATACTGAGAGAGAGAGAGAGAGAGAGAGAGAGAGAGAGAGAGAGAGAGAGAGAGAGAGAGAGAGAGAGAGGAGAGAGAGAGGGGACTTTATTAAGACAGCCAAGTAATCCAAGGCAGCTTGATGACACCGATGAGTCTACACTTTGAAAAGGAAATCAAAACTCCACACATACACACTCATTTGCTGCCTCTCTAACTCTTTGAAACACATGTATAAATAAACACGGTGTCTAAATGTATCCTACTGCTTAGACAGCAGCAGTAGTGAGGTCAGGAAAGTTTGCCCTGTCTGTTCAGTCGGTTCTTGAATTCATTAAAAGTGAATTTATTAAACAGGCTGTCGCCCTGGCTCGGGATGAGCATTTGAAATGTTTTGACTGTTCGAGTTCTCATCTGAGAACTCAAATGAATTTTTTTTATATATATTTAGAACACAAGGCACTGGAAATAAATGTCTGCATTTATCTATATACCAACAGTGCGCAACAATGGCTAATTTATCATAACCATTACAGATAACAAATCATAAACAGCCCCATATACTGTATATTCATACTGTATTTTTATTTATTTTTTAAAGGGCCATTTCAGATGAATTAATTGAAACCATTACATCAACTGGTTATATTATATTGTGAAACCAACTCTTTCTAACAGGCAGTAACATCAGCAGTGCAGCTTGTAGAAGCCTATGGTTGTGTAATGGTATAGCCTTGTCTTGTTCATTTAGCAGACAAAATACTGTTATTTTGCGAGCCCTTATCACAGTCAAAACAGCCCTTATCACAGTCAAGACAGCCCTTATCACAGTCAAGACAGCCCTTATCACAGTCAAGACAGCCCTTATCACAGTCAAGACAGCCCTTATCACAGTCAAGACAGCCCTTATCACAGTCAAGACAGCCCTTATCACAGTCAAGACAGCCCTTATCACAGTCAAGACAGCCCTTATCACAGTCAAGACAGCCCTTATCACAGTCAAGACAGTTTAATAGTACAAAAACAGGATGGAATATAACAGAATATTTTTCCAAATATAAAAAAAAAAAAAGATACCAGTGTGAATTGATTTCACATCTTGAAACAGTTGTTCACAAAGAGTGATGATTTGAAACCGGTCTCAATTTGGACAGTAGAAATGAATAAAAATCTGGGTTTCTGAAAAGTTTCGGTGTTCTTTTCGATATACAGATGTTCGTTTTTTTTTTTTTTCTGCTTGTTCTTTGGATTATTCTAAACTGTTTAACAATTCCACATTGAAAACTGCATGGATTCCAGCCACAACATTAGTTTGGTGAGTAAGCCTATGTTCAAATGGTTCTGATGAAAACATGCTCTTTGATTTGATCAAACTAATGTTTTGGCATATTTTCATTGTGGAATGAACACCATGTCTATGTTTAGTGGGTTAAAGTCTCGGCTAAACAACTCGATCGGCACTAGTAGTAGTAGCCTGTGTGTGAAATAGACCGGATGCAATTATTCCAAAAGTGCAGCTCGTTGTTGGAACATGTACTTCCCTACTGGAGTCAACCAGCGCATTTAAAATGTGTGATAAAACTGTCATCATTTGGCAATACATTTCCGTAGGCCTAACGGGAACGTCAGACTGGGAACGTCAACTCAACATCTACTCCACGTTGGTTCAACTTCATTTTATTGGAATGACGTGGAAACGACGTTGATTCACCCATTGACTGACCTTCATGTCTTAAAGCACATATGTCAGAGTCAAGGCCCGCGGGCCACATCCGGCCCGCGAGAAGGTTTTTTACGGCCCCTGGGATGATCTTGATTTATTATTAGAACCGGCCCGCAGACCGCAGCAAGCCGGCAGCCCGCAGATCTTTTACACGCACCAATACTACATTTCCCACAATGCAACGGTGACGCACCGAGCAGTAGGCTGCTTCATTTCAATATTTATTGGCACAGCAGTCGTCAGCATCACAGTAAAATTAACTTTCAGATACCCATCAAAAATGGCAAAACGGAAGGTGGACACTGAGAACCGGGGGTTTCAAACAAGGTGGGAGTCGGAGTATATGTTCACGGAGGTAGCTGGAAAACCTGTGTGTCTTCTGTGTGGAGAAAGTGTGGCGGTACTAAAAGAGTATAATCTGAGACGACATTATGAAACGAAACACGCGGACAAAAACAAGAATATGGACATGGAACAAAGGCTACAAAAGGCAGAGGAATTAAAACGAGGCCTCAAATCTCGACAGGCTCTGTTCAAAAAAGCCAAATCACAAGGCCAGGCTGCTGTCAAGGCCAGTTTTATTTTGGCAGAAGAGATCGCTAAATCAGCCCGGCCATTTACGGAGGGGGATTTCATCAAAAACTGCATGATTAAATTTGTGACGAAGTTTGCCCAGAAAAAAGGCAACTCTTTTTAAATGTGAGTCTGAGCAGAAACACCATTGCCGAGAGAGTAGACCAGTTGTCCATCAATCTAAAAGAGCAGCTTGTGAAAAAGGGAAAAGATTTCATTGCATATTCCTTGGCTGTGGATGAGAGCACCGACATTTCTGACATTGCCCAGTTGTCAATTTTCATCCGCGGAGTGGACTCCAGCCTAAGCGTGACAGAGGAGTTTTTGGCTTTACGTCCTATGCATGGCACAACTACGGGGCATGATTTGTATGAAGAGGTGTCAAGATGTGTAAATGAGATGGAGCTGCCTTGGGAAAAACTCGTGGGTTTGACAACCGACGGAGCACCTGCGATGTGTGGACACAGGAGCGGACTGGTGGCGAAGATACGGGAAAAGATGCAAGAGGAAAACGCGACAGGTGAGCTGACAGCTTATCATTGTATCATACACCAGGAAGCGTTGTGCGGTAAAGCCTTGAAAATGGAGCATGTAATGAGCATCATCACGCGCACAGTTAACTTTATCAGAGCCAAAGGTTTGAATCACCGCCAGTTCAAGGCATTTCTGACGGAGTTAGAAACGGAGCATGGTGATTTGCCTTATCACACAGAGGTGCGATGGCTAAGCCAGGGAAAGGTGCTTCAAAGATGTTTCGAGCTTCGTGAGGAGATTTGTCTGTTCTTGGACAGCAAAGGGAAAGACACAACACAACTCCGAGACGAAATGTTTCTGTGTGAAATGGCTTTTCTGTGTGACATTACGAGTCATCTGAATGCAATGAACTTGCAGCTGCAGGGTCGGGATCATGTCATCTCTGATATGTACAGTACAGTGAAGGCATTTAAAACCAAACTGACTCTGTGGGAGACGCAGATGCGGAAAGAAAATTTGAGCCACTTTCCCAGCTGCCAGACCATGAAAGAGAAGCTCTCTACCAGTGCGTTCCCGAGCGCACAGTTGGCTGATAAAATAGGTATGCTTGCCGCTGACTTTCGACGCCGATTTGCTGACTTTGAAGCACAAAAAAGCAGGTTGGAACTGCTCGGTAACCCATTTGCTGTTGACGTGGAAAGCTCACCACCAAACCTCCAAATGGAGTTGATTGACCTCCAATGCAATGATGCACTGAGGGCAAAATATGCGGCAGTGGGTGCTGCGGAGTTCGCCCGTTTCCTCCCCGACACAATGCCCCAGCTGCGCATCCAGGCTGCTCAAACGTTGTCTATGTTTGGCAGCACATACCTGTGTGAACAACTGTTTTCTTTGATGAACCTGAACAAAACATCACACAGAAGTCGACTTACTGCTGAACACCTCCACTCAATTCTGAGGATTTCCTCAGCTCAGAGCCTTACCCCGAACATTGATGAACTTGTGGAAAAGATGGGACACCACCAAGTATCACCCTCAACCTCAAACAAGTGAACATTACTGTGCAATCACATATTTAGAGTTTTTACTCAGTTCAAGTTTAAACGTTAAAGTTTAATATTTGTTTTCACTGCATGTTACTTCTCCTTAAACAAAGTGTTGTTTTTGATTAATAGATTTTTGCACTTTATTTTATTTTATTTCAATCCAATTATATTTTAAAAATATTTCAGTTGAGTGGATGATAGAAAATTGCTATTATTGTTTTTTTCTTTGAAGTAAATTTAGCCCACTTTTGCTAAAATAGAAAATATAGGCTACTGATGGTGCCTTGAATACCGGTTTCTTTCATTTAATGTTCATGTTATGGGGATTTTTATATAAAGGAAATTTGTCTTTTGTGTCTGTTGAAAATTAAAGATTACTGACAGAGCCATAAGAAAATATTGCTTTATTTATCTGATCATATTGGAATATATTTGTTAGGTTTTCAGTAGGTTCAATTAGGTTCACTAGACTATATGCGTCATTTAAACATTTTTCAATGAACATTCGAACAGTCCGGCCCTCGGCTTGTAGCTAAATTTTTTATTTGGCCCTCCGTCCATTTGACTTTGACACCCCTGTCTTAAAGTAATGATGGACTGTCATTTATCTTTGCTTTTTTGAGCTGTTCTTGCCATAATATGGACTTGGTCTTTTACCAAATAGGGCTACCTTCTGTATACCCACCCCTACCTTGTCACAACACAACTGATTGGCTCAAACGCATTAAGAAGGAAAGAAATTCCACAAATTAACTTTTAACAAGGCACACCTGTTAATTGAAATCAAATAAAATTGTATTGGTCGCATACACATGGTTAACAGATTTTAATACTAGTGTAGCGAAATGCTTGCGCTTCTAGTTCCGACCATGCAGTAATATCTAACAAATAATCTAACAATTTCACAACAACTACCTAATACACACAAGTGTAAAGGAATGAATAAGAATATGTACATATAAATATATGGATGAGCGATGGCCGTGCGGCATAGGCAAGATGCAATAGATGATATATACATATGAGTTGAGTAATGTAGGATATGTAAACATTATATAAAGTGGCATTGTTTAAAGTGACTAGTGATACATTTATTACATCCAATTTTTTATTATTTAGGTGGCTATAGATTTGAGTCAATATGTTGGCAGCAGCCACTCAATGTTAGTGGTGGCTGTTTAACAGTCTGATGGTCCCAGCTTCGATGCATCTGTAATGACCTAGCCTTCGGGATGATAGCGGGGTGAACAGGCAGTGGCTCGGGTGGTTGTTGTCCTTGATGATCTTTTTGGCCTTCCTGTGACATCGGGTGCTGTAGGTGTCCTGGAGGGCAGGTAGTTTGCCCCCGGTGATGCGTTGTGCAGACCTCACTACCCTCTGGAGAGCCTTACGGTTGTGGGCGGAGCAGTTGCCGTACCAGGGGGTGATACAGCCCGACAGGATGCTCTCAATTGTGCATCTGTAAAAGTTTGTGAGTGCTTTTTGGTGAGAAGCCAAATTTCTTTTGCCTCCTGAGGTTGAAGAGGCGCTGTTGCTCCTTCTTCATCACGCTGTCCATGTGGGTGGACCATTTCAGTTTGTCCGTGATGTGTAGCCAAGGAACTTAAAACTTTCCACCTTCTCCACTACTGTTCCATCGATGTGGATAGGACGGTGCTCCCTCTGCTGTTTCCTGAAGTCCACGATCATCTCCTTTGTTTTGATGACGTTGACTGTGTGGTTATTTTCCTGACACCACACTCTGAGGGCCCTCACCTCCTCCCTGTAGGCCGTACCCTTGTGGGGCCCCAGTCTTGAGGATCAGCGGGGTGGAGATGTTGTTTCCTGTCCTCACCACCTGGGGGCGGCCCATCAAAGTCCAGGACCCAGTTGCACAGGACGGGGTCGAGACCCAGGGTCTCGAGCTTAATGACGAGTTTGGAGGGTACTATGGTGTTGAATGCTGAGCTGTAATCGATGAACAGCATTCTTACATAGGTATTCCTCTTGTCCAGATGGGATAGGGCCGTGTGCATTGTGATTGCGTCGTCTGTGGACCTATTGGGGCGGTAAGCAAATTGGAGTGGGTCTAGGGTATCAGGTAGGGTGGAGGTGATATGATCCTTGACTTTTCTCTCAAGGCACTTCATGATGACGGAAGTGAGTGCTATGGGGCGATAGTCATTTAGCTCAGTTACCTAAGCTTTCTTGGGAACAGGAACAATTGTGGCCCTCTTGAAGCATGAGGGGACCGCAGACTGGGATAGGGATAGATTGAATATGTCCGTAAACACACCAGCCAGCTGGTCTGCGCATGCTCTGAGGACACGACTAGGGATGCCATCTGGGCTGGTAGCCTTGCAAGGGTTAACATGTTTAAATGTTTTACTCACGTTGGCTGCAGTGAAGGCGAGCCCACAGGTTTTTGGTAGCGGGCCGTGTCAGTGGCACTGTATTGTCCTCAAAGCGAGCAAAGAATTTGTTTAGTTTGTCTGGGAGCAAGACATCGATGTCCACGACGGGGCTGGTTTTCTTTTTGTAATCCATGATTGACTGTAGACCCTGCCACATACGTCTCGTGTCTGAGCCGTTGAATTGCGACTGTACTTTGTCTCTATACTGACGCTTAGCTGGTTTGATGTATTCCAGGTGACTACCTCATGAAGCTGGTTGAGAGAATGCCAAGAGTGTGCAAAGCTGTCATCAAGGCAAAGGGTGGCTACTTTGAAGAATCTCAAATATAAAATATAGTTGGATTTGTTTAACACTGTTTTGGTTACTACACGATTCCATATGTGTTATTTCATAGTTTTGATGTCTTTACTATTATTCTACAAAGTAGAAAAGAGTAAAAATAAAGAAAAACCCTTCAATGAGTAGGTGTGTCCAGTATATACACTGCTCAAAAAAATAAAGGGAACACTTAAACAACACAATGTAACTCCAAGTCAATCACACTTCTGTGAAATCAAACTGTCCACTTAGGAAGCAACACTGATTGACAATAAATTTCACATGCTGTTGTGCAAATGGAATAGACAAAAGGTGGAAATTATAGGCAATTAGCAAGACACCCCCAATAAAGGAATGGTTCTGCAGGTGGTGACCACAGACCACTTCTCAGTTCCTATGCTTCCTGGCTGATGTTTTGGTCACTTTTGAATGCTGGCGGTGCTCTCACTCTAGTGGTAGCATGAGACGGAGTCTACAACCCACACAAGTGGCTCAGGTAGTGCAGTTCATCCAGGATGGCACATCAATGCGAGCTGTGGCAAAAAGGTTTGCTGTGTCTGTCAGCGTAGTGTCCAGAGCATGGAGGCGCTACCAGGAGACAGGCCAGTACATCAGGAGACGTGGAGGAGGCCGTAGGAGGGCAACAACACAGCAGCAGGACCGCTACCTCCGCCTTTGTGCAAGGAGGTGCACTGCCAGAGCCCTGCAAAATGACCTCCAGCAGGCCACAAATGTGCATGTGTCAGCATATGGTCTCACAAGGGGTCTGAGGATCTCATCTCGGTACCTAATGGCAGTCAGGCTACCTCTGGCGAGCACATGGAGGGCTGTGCGGCCCCACAAAGAAATGCCACCCCACACCATGACTGACCCATCGCCAAACCGGTCATGCTGGAGGATGTTGCAGGCAGCAGAACATTCTCCACGGCGTCTCCAGACTATGTCACGTCTGTCACATGTGCTCATGTGCTCAGTGTGAACCTGCTTTCATCTGTGAAGAGCACAGGGCGCCAGTGGCGAATTTGCCAATCTTGGTGTTCTCTGGCAAATGCCAAACGTCCTGCACGGTGTTGGGCTGTAAGCACAACCCCCACCTGTGGACGTCGGGCCCTCATACCACCCTCATGGAGTCTGTTTCTGACCGTTTGAGCAGACACATGCACATTTGTGGCCTGCTGGAGGTCATTTTGCAGGGCGCTGGCAGTGCACCTCCTTGCACAAAGGCGGAGGTAGCGGTCCTGCTGCTGGGTTGTTGCCCTCCTACGGCCTCCTCCACGTCTCCTGATGTACTGGCCTGTCTCCTGGTAGCGCCTCCATGCTCTGGACACTACGCTGACAGACACAGCAAACCTTTTTGCCACAGCTCGCATTGATGTGCCATCCTGGATGAACTGCACTACCTGAGCCACTTGTGTGGGTTGTAGACTCCGTCTCATGCTACCACTAGAGTGAGAGCACCGCCAGCATTCAAAAGTGACCAAAACATCAGCCAGGAAGCATAGGAACTGAGAAGTGGTCTGTGGTCACCACCTGCAGAATCACTCCTTTTTTGGGGGTGTCTTGCTAATGGCCTATAATTTCCACCTTTTGTCTATTCCATTTGCACAACAGCATGTGAAATTTATTGTCAATCAGTGTTGCTTCCTAAGTGGACAGTTTGATTTCACAGAAGTGTGATTGACTTGGAGTTACATTGTGTTGTTTAAGTGTTCCCTTTATTTTTTTGAGCAGTGTATTTTTATATATATATATATATATATATATATATATATATATATATATATATATATATATATATATATATATGTATAAAAAACACTCAGTGTCTGTGATAATAGTAGGAGGTTTCTGAACAAAAAAAGTGTAGACACACACTGTGGTTGGGAAAAGACACAAGGCTGATACACTAACAAAAATACACAAATATAAACCTACCTGGTCTCAGCGATATTGGTGGCAATGACAATCTTCCTGACTCCTGGAGGGGGCCTTTTGAACACCTGAAGAGGGAGACCAGTCAGAACAGACAGCATCACTCCCTGAGTTATTCATGTTCTGTTCTGGGTGAAAGGAGGGTTTCTGAGACCATGCTCACCGAGGTCTGGGTGACAGTAGGCATCAGGGAGTGCAGAGGAATGATCACAAACCCATCTGAAACGCAAGGTCAGACAAGGTTCAGACAGAGTGTGTGTGTATATACAGTGGGGAGAACAAGTATTTGATACACTGCCAAATTTGCAGGTTTTCCTACTTACAAAGCATGTAGAGGTCTATAATTTTTATAATACGTACACTTCAACTGTGAGAGACGGAATCTAAAACAAAAATCCAGAAAATCACATTGTATGATTTTTAAGTAATTAATTTGCATTTTATTGCATGACATAAGTATTTGATACATCAGAAAAGCAGAACTTAATAT
Organism: Salvelinus fontinalis; assembly: GCF_029448725.1. NCBI lineage: Eukaryota > Metazoa > Chordata > Actinopteri > Salmoniformes > Salmonidae > Salvelinus > Salvelinus fontinalis. Next base: position 39,707,915 of record NC_074688.1, read on the forward strand.
TTGGTACAGAAACCTTTGTTTGCAATTACAGAGATCATACGTTTCCTGTAGTTCTTAACCAGGTTTACACACACTGCAGCAGGGATTTTGGCCCACTCCTCCATACAGACCTTCTCCAGATCCTTCAGGTTTCGGGCTGTTGCTGGGCAATACGGACTTTCAGCTCCCTCCAAAGATTTTCTATTGGGTTCAGGTCTGGAAACTGGCTAGGCCACTCCAGGACCTTGAGATGCTTCTTACGGCGCCACTCCTTAGTTGCCCTGGCTGTGTGTTTCGGGTCGTTGTCATGCTGGAAGACCCAGCCACGACCCATCTTCAATGCTCTTACTGAGGGAAGGAGGTTGTTGGCCAAGATCTCGCGATACATGGCCCCATCCATCCTCCCCTCAATACGGTGCAGTCGTCCTGTCTCCTTTGCAGAAAAGCATCCACAAAGAATGATGTTTCCACCTCCATGCTTCACGGTTGGGATGGTGTTCTTGGGGTTGTACTCATCCTTCTTCTTCCTCCAAACACGGCGAGTGGAGTTTAGACCAAAAAGCTCTATTTTTGTCTCATCAGACCACATGACCTTCTCCCATTCCTCCTCTGGATCATCCAGATGGTAATTGGCAAACTTCAGATGGGCCTGGACATGCGCTGGCTTGAGCAGGGGGACCTTGCGTGCGCTGCAGGATTGTAATCCATGACGGCGTAGTGTGTTACTAATGGTTTTCTTTGAGACTGTGGTCCCAGCTCTCTTCAGGTCATTGACCAGGTCCTGCCGTGTAGTTCTGGGTTGATCCCTCATCTTCCTCATGATCATTGATGCCCCACGAGGTGAGATCTTGCATGGAGCCCCAGACCGAGGGTGATTGATCGTCATCTTGAACTTCTTCCATTTTCTAATAATTGCGCCAACAGTTGTTGCCTTCTCACCAAGCTGCTTGCCTATTGTCCTGTAGCCAATCCCAGCCTTGTGCAGGTCTACAATTTTATCCCTGATGTCCTTACACAGTTCTCTGGTCTTGGCCATTGTGGAGAGGTTGGAGTCTGTTTGATTGAGTGTGTGGACAGGTGTCTTTTATACAGGTAACGAGTTCAAACAGGTGCAGTTAATACAGGTAATGAGTGGAGAACAGGAGGGCTTCTTAAAGAAAACTAACAGGTCTGTAAGAGACGGCTTTCTTACTGGTTGATAGGTGATCAAATACTTATGTCATGCAATAAAATGCAAATTAATTTATTTAAAAATCATACAATGTGATTTTCTGGATTTTTGTTTTAGATTCCGTCTCTCACAGTTGAAGTGTACCGATGATAAAAATTACAGACCTCTACATACTTTGTAAGTAGGAAAACCTGCAAAATCGGCAGTGTATCGAATACTGGTTCTCCACACTGTATATATAAAATATATATATATATACACACACAGATATACACACATATATATACACACACACACGTACCTGATTTGAACATCTGCTGAGCCATGAGGAGGTCGTTGAGGCCACTGATGTTGTCCCAACCTGGCAGGAACACCAAGATGGCTCCTTCCTGGAAGACAAGGACAGGACACACTCAGGCAACATACACATCAAAGCTTTTCCATTACAGGCACAAACAAACAAACAGGAACCCGAATTCTACAATTTTCATAAACATTCCCACTTTCTGTCATCTCAGCCAAGCCAGCCTCTCTCTGCTCTGAATAAGAACACAAAGCCTTCTGCCCACTGACTACACAGTCAAATTAAGTAATTACACAAAAGAAGGGCCTGTTTTGTGGATTTGGAATGAATAAAAAAAAGCCTAATTTACTCAAAAGGGAACAGAAAGTCACACCTAAAAACCCAGAGACAAAACCGAGCTAACCACAATCCACACTGCTAAATGAGGTTCAGAGGAGAATAGTGGCCGTGTTAGCGTTAGTTTAGCTTTAATGGTGGTCTTAGCCTGCGTTTACACAGGCAGCACAATTCTGATATTTTGTCACTAATTGGTCTTTTGACCAATCAGATCAGACAACAATTGGGCAAAAGATCAGAATTGGGCTTCCTGTGTAAACACAGCCTAAAAGTGTACAGTACTTAGGTAGTTAGCTTAGTTGGTTTTCATCTTGGGTAGTCGTGTTAGCATCAGGGTTGGGGGGGGGGGCGATGTCATTACAATCCTGTTGAATTCATGAAACGTAGTCCATTATTATGATTTATGAAGATAACTTTTTGCCATTCATGAACAGAATCTGGTAGCTGAGCTGACTGGAGAGGGTTGAGGGGTCAGTCCTTGTCATTTCAGCAAGCCATGACACCCACCATGTCGGATTGTTCTGAAACGTTTCTGTAGCTAGAACCAGATTAGATTAGCATTCCTGAAACATTCTGTTGACATTCAATTTGATTGCAAAATTGGCCATTTTAATTTACAGGATTCATATAAAATGTAATAAATATAGTATCTAACATTGGATTTGGATCATAATTCTTCCCAACAATGGTAAAAAGCTACCCACGGAGCCGCTACGCCAATCCCACCACAACATTTGAATGAGCAAAAGCTATTAGTTGTCTATCCAACATTGCAAAGAAAATGTTGTGATCCATTTAATAAGACCAGAAAAATTGATAAAATAAATCAAGAACAGCAACATCAAGGTGGGCAAAACTTGGTACTTTCACATTTATTCATGGTAAAAAATGCAAGTGACTTCAGTGACTAATTTCTCTGAACGGGGGGGGGGGGGGGAAACAACAGATTCACAGGAAATACATTACATAGTTTGGAGAAGCAATACTCCAAGCAGCAGCTTCAAACTACTGTGAAGTGATACTGTATTCTGGTTGTTAGGGTGGGATTGGCATAGGTGTGGGGTTCTGATGATGGCTTTTAACTAATTTATTGGATTCCTCATGTCTAACTCATCGCTAGGAAGAATTTTCTTCCATATTGTATGTTAGGTACTATATTTATTGAAGATTATGTGAATCCTATCAATTAAAATGGCCAATTTGGGTGGAATCAATAGCCTGTACTACTCCCTTCACAGAACAGTGAAAACTGGCTCTAACCAGAATAGAAAGAGGAGTGGGAGGCCCCGGTGCACAACTGAGCAAGAGGACAAGTACATTAGAGTGTCTAGTTTGAGAAACAGACGCCTCACAAGTCCTCAACTGGCAGCTTCATTAAATTGTACCCGCAAAACACCATCTCAATGTCAACAGTGAAGAGGTGACTCCAGGATGCTGGCCTTCTAGGCAGAGTTGCAAAGAAAAAGCCATATCTCAGACTGGCCAATAAAAATAAAAGATTAAGATGGGCTAAAGAACAGACACTGGACAGAGGAAGATGGGGAAGAAAGTGTTATGGACAGACAAATCTAAGTTTGAGGAGTTCTGATCACAAAAAAGAACACTCATGAGACGCAGAAAAAATGCTAGAGGAGTGCTTGACACCATCTGTCAAGCATGGTGGAGGCAATGTGATGGTCTGGGGGGGTGCTTTGGTGGTGGTGAAGTGGAAGATTTGTACAGGGTAAAAGGGATCTTGAAGAAGGAAGGCTATCACGCCATTTTGTAACGCCATGCCATTTTGTAACGCCATGCCATTTTGTAACGCCATGCCATACCCTCTGGACGGTGCTTAATTGGAGCCAATGTCCTCCTACAACAGGACAAATGACCCAAAGCACAGCTCCAAACTATGCAAGAACTATTTAGGGAAGAAGCAGTCAGCTGGTATTCTGTCTTTAATGGAGTGGCCAGCACAGTCACCGGATCTCAACCAAATTGAGCTGTTGTAGGAGCAGCTTGACCGTATGGTCCTTAAGTATGGTACGTAAGAGGTGCCCATCAAGCCAATCCAACTTGTGGTAGATGCTTCAGGAAGCATGGGGTGAAATCTCTTCAGATTACCTCAACAAATTGACAACTAGAATGCCAAAGGTCTACAGAGCTGTAATTGCTGCAAATGGAGGATTATTTGACGAAAGCAAAGTTTGAAGGACACAATTATTATTTCAATTAAAAATCATTATTTAGAACCTTGTCAACGTCTTGACTATATTTCCTATTCATTTGGCAACTCATTTCATGTATGTTTTCATGGAAAACAAGCACATTTCTAAAGGACCCCAAACTTTTGAACGATAGTGCATTTAAACTCAGCAAAAAATGAAACATCCTCTCACGGTCAACTATGTTCATTTTCAGCAAACATAACATGTATAAATATTTGTATGAACATAACACGATTCAACAACTGAGACATAAACTGAGCAAGTTCCACAGACATGTGACTAACATAAATAGAATAATGTGTCCCTGAACAAAGGGGTGGGGGGGTCAAAATCTAAAGTAACAGTCAGTATCTGGTGTGGCCACCAGCTGCATTAAGTACTGCAGAGCATCTCCTCCTCATGGACTGCACCAGACTTGCCAGTTCATTATGTGAGATGTTACCCCACTCTTCCACCAAGGCACCTGCAAGTTCCCAGACATTTCTGGGGGGGGGAATGGCCCTAGCCCTCACCCTCCGATCCAACAGGTCCCAAACATGCTCAACGGGATTGAGATCCGGGCTTTTCGCTGGCCATGACAGAACACTGACATTCCTGTCTTGCAGGAAATCACACGCAGTATGGCTGGTGGCAAAGTCATGCTGGAGGGTCATGTCAGGATGAGCCTGCAGGAAGGGTACCACATGAGGGAGGAGGATGTCTTCCCTGTAATGCACAGCATTGAGATTGCCTGCAATGACAACAAGCTCAGTCCGATGATGCTGTGACACACCGCCCCAGACCATGATGGACCCTCCACTTCCAAATCAATCCTGCTCCAGAGTACAGGCCTCGGTGTAACGCTCATTCCTTTGATGATAAACGCGAATCCGACCATCACCCCTGGTGAGACAAAACCACGACTCGTCAGTGAAGAGCACTTTTTACCAGTCCTGTCTGGTCCAGCGACAGTGGGTTTGTGCCCATTGTCGACGTTGTTGCCGGTGATGTCTGGTGAGGACCTGCCTTACAACAGGCCTACAAGCCCTCAGTCCAGCCTCAGCCTATTGCGGACAGTCTGAGCACTGATGGAAGGATTGTGCGTTCCTGGTGTAACTCGGGCAGTTGTGGTTGTCATCCTGTACCTGTCCCACAGGTGTGATGTTCGGATGTAACGATCCTGTGCAGGTGTTGTTTCACGTGGTCTGCCACTGCGATCAGCTGTCCATCCTGTCTCCCTGTAGCGCTGTCTTCGGCGTCTCAGTACGGACATTGCAATTTATTGCCCTGGCTACATCTGCAGTCCTCATGCCTCCTTGCAGCATGCCTAAGGCACGTTCACGCGGATGAGCAGGGACCCTGGGCATCTTTATTTTGGTGCTTTTCCAAGTCAGTAGAAAGGCCTCTTTAGTGTCCCAAGTTTTCATAACTGTGACCTTAATTGCCTACCGTCTGTAAGCTGTTAGTGTCTTAACAACCGTTCTACAGGTGCTTGTTCATTAATTGTTTATGGTTCATTGAACAAGCATGCATGGGAAACAGTGTTTAAACCCTTTACAATGAAGATCTGTGAAGTTATTTGGATTTTTACGAATTATCTTTGAAAGACAGGGTCCTGAAAAAGGGACGTTTCTTTTTTTGCTGAGTTTACAAAAACTTGGTTAATTTTTTTCTATAATTTTGCCTAACAGGGTGGACATTTATAAATGGGACGTACAGACTAACATGAAACATGGAAAAATAGATAACAATTTGTGTTCATATTTATTTAGCTTTGCACCATTGTTTTCCCACTAAAGAAATGGACACTTCCTGAATGTGGTGTCATTGTAGAAAGGGTTATTTTCTTTAAACTCCCACACCAGCATAAATCCACTTCTTCGAGCTGAAAGACGATGGCCACAGTTCACCCATTATATTGCACAACGATGTAAGTCAATAAGTCATCATTTTAGTCAAAGTATGATTCTGTATATTTGGTGAAGTGCCAAATCTCTCCATCACATGTGCAAATGACTTAATTAACCAATCACCACAGTCAGAACCCTGACAGCCGGACCCTAGCCTCAACTAAGAACACTGTCATGGCCAATCTACTGCTTTCCTCTCAGTTCTCTGACAATGTATTAAATCAAGGCTAGGCCACTCCAGGACCTTGAAATGCTTCTTACGAAGCCACTCCTTCGTTGCCCGGGTGGTGTGTTTGGGATCATTGTCATGCTGTAAGACCCAGCCACGTTTCATCTTCAATGCCCTTGCTGATGGAAGGAGGTTTTCACTCAAAATCTCACGATACATGGCCCCATTCATTCTTTCCTTTCCACGGATCAGTCGTCCTGGTCCCTTTGCAGAAAAATATCCCCAAAGCATGATGTTTCCACCCCCATGCTTCACAGTAGGTATGGTGTTCTTTGGATGCAACTCAGCATTCTTTGTCCTCCAAACACGACGAGTTGAGTTTTTACCAAAAAGTTCTATTTTGGTTTCATCTGACCATATGACATTCTCCCAATCTTCTTCTGGATCATCCAAATGCTCTCTAGCAAACTTCAGACGGGCCTGGACATGTACTGGCTTAAGCAGGGGGACACGTCTGGCACGCAGGATTTGAGTCCCTGGCGGCGTAGTGTGTTACTGATGGTAGGCTTTGTTACTTTGGTCCCAGCTCTCTGCAGGTCATTCACTAGGTCCCCCCGTGTGGTTCTGGGATTTTTGCTCACCGTTCTTGTGATCATTTTGACCCCACAGGGTGAGATCTTGCGTGGAGCCCTAGATCGAGGGAGAAGCTGCGTACCTATTGCAGATTCAGTCTTCCCAGCCTGGTGCAGGTCTACAATTTTGTTTCTGGTGTCCTTTGACAGCTCTTTGGTCTTGGCCATAGTGGAGTTTGGAGTGTGACTGTTTGAGGTTGTGGACAGGTGTCTTTTATACTGATAACAAGTTCAAACAGGTGCCATTAATACAGGTAATGAGTGGAGGACAGAGGAGCCTCTTAAAGAAGAAGTTACAGGTCTGTGAGAGCCAGGAATCTTGCTTGTTTGTAAGTGACCAAATACTTATTTTCCACCATAATTTGCAAATAAATTCATAAAAAATCCTACAATGTGATTTTCTGGATTTTCTTTCTCATTATGTCTGTCATAGTTGAAGTGTACCTATGATGGAAATTACAGGCCTCTCTCATCTTTTTAAGTGGGAGAACTTGCACAATTGGTGGCTGACTAAATACTTTTTTGCCCCACTGTATATGACAATTCAGTGTGGAAAAATTACAATTTCCATTTCCCTGCTGTAAAACAGAATATCGGCAGATATATCAGTAAGTTCTGTCCCCCCAAAAAAACATATTGGTTAGACTCCACACCAAGATAGTTAAAACTCACTTCCTGGCTTAGCACGATATGTCTGATCAGCTGCACGATGAGCTCAAGGTCAATCTTATCATCATCGTCCATCATCTCCAACACATCTATGGTTCTGTCAGAGTACCTGCCAATCAAAATGAGACAGACACGCAGAGTCCCCAATCACAGACAGGAACAGACACAAACAGGAAGAGATACAGACTAATCAATCAAAGAATGAGACAGTAATGCTATCAGTAATGACGCAGACCCCCTAAACAAAACTAATTTATCAAATTGATTCTTTCATTTGTTAGACAGCTTTGATAATCCTCTCAGCAACCATTGTCCAATCAGAGTAATATAATGGACTAACAGCTAGACATGTCAGACATAATCTCTTTATTTAAACAACTGGAGATTCATCATGACATTGTCCCTCAGTAACTCACTTGTCTCGTAGTGTGCGGGTGTAGCAAGGCCAGCTCCCCCCCACCCTCAGTAACTCACTTGTCTCGTAGTGTGCGGGCGTAGCAGGGCCAGCTCTCCTTGTACTCGGCCTCTTTCTGGTCCTTCTCCGGTCTGGAGTTCTGACCCTGCATGAAACCTCTCTTCCACCTGGGCCTCTGCTCCTTCTTCTGGGGACGATACCTAGTGGACACACACAAACACACAGTTCAGTCCAAAGTCTAATCTTCCTCATTCCTTTAAGCTAGTGAATATATCCTAGTGTGCCCAGTAGGATCTCACCTAATCATCTCCAACACATCCTCCAGTAGGAACTCACCTAATCATCTCCAACACATCCTACAGTAGGAACTCACCTAATCATCTCCAACATATCCTCCAATAGGATCTCACCTAATCATCTCCAACATATCCTCCAATAGGAGCTCACCTAATCATCTCCAACACATCCTCCAATAGGAGCTCGTCTAATCATCTCCAACATATCCTCCAATAGGATCTCACCTAATCATCTCCAACACATCCTCCAATAGGAGCTCACCTAATCATCTCCAACACATCCTCCAGTAGGATCTCACCAAATCATCTCCAATACATCCTCCAGTAGGAACTCACCTAATCATCTCCAACACATCCTCCAGTAGGATCTCACCTAATCATCTCCAACACATCCTCCAATAGGAACTCACCTAATCATCTCCAACATATCCTCCAATAGGATCTCACCTAATCATCTCCAACACATCCTCCAATAGGAGCTCACCTAATCATCTCCAACACATCCTCCAGTAGGATCTCACCTAATCATCTCCAATACATCCTCCAGTAGGATCTCACCTAATCATCTCCAACACATCCTCCAGTAGGATCTCACCTAATCATCTCCAACACATCCTCCAATAGGATCTCACCTAATCATCTCCAACACATCCTCCAGTAGGATCTCACCTAATCATCTCCAACACATCCTCCAATAGGATCTCACCTAATCATCTCCAACACATCCTCCAATAGGATCTCACCTAATCATCTCCAACACATCCTCCAATAGGATCTCACCTAATCATCTCCAATACATCCTCCAATAGGATCTCACCTAATCATCTCCAATACATCCTCCAGTAGGAACTCACCTGATCATCTCCAACACATCCTCCAATAGGATCTCACCTGATCATCTCCAACACATCCTCCAATAGGATCTCACCTGATCATCTCCAACACATCCTCCAGTAGGAACTCTTGCACTGGGAAGGTCATCCCTGGGATGTGGATCATAGGACAGTTATCTGGAGAGAGACAGGGAGGGGGCAGAGGGAGGAATTTACTGACTCTATTCAATGGTCATTCCCAATTTCCATTTTTGATTTTCAAACTCCATTGCACATACTGCTACGACAGAAACCCACTGAATCCCCACTGCTACGACAGAAACACACTGAATCCCCACTGCTACGACAGAAACCCACTGAATCCCCACTGCTACGACAGAAACCCACTGAATCCCCACTGCTACGACAGAAACACACTGAATCCCCACTGTTTGTCATTGCGTACTAAAGTATTTGGAGAACTTCTCAGCGTTGAGCGTGGCACTCATGAGGATGACCTTGAGGTCCTGTCGGACTCGGAGCAGGTCTTTAACAATGATGAGCAGAACATCAGAGTGAAGGTTCCTCTCATGAATTTCATCCAAAACCAGGTGGCTGATGGTGGACAACAGACTGACAGGGAGAGAGAGAGAGATTTAGAAACAGAGAATGATGGGAGAGGAGGATGATGAAGAGGACAGAGAGGAAAAACACTCACGGGGATGAGCGGAGCCACTGTAGAATAATACCCGTTGTACAATACAGCACCGAGCCCTGTTTCCGTGGTAACCGACTAAAATGAAGAGAAAAAAAACACAATTAAATACAAACACTTATTAATACAGGTTATTACAGCCTATATACTTATTAATACAGCTTATATACTTATTAATACAGTTTATATACTTATTAATACAGGTTATTACAGCATGTATACATATTAATACAGGTTATTACAGCTTATATACTTATATACTTATTAATACAGGTTATTACAGCTTATATACTTATTAATACAGCTTATATACAGGTTATTACAGCTTATATAATTATTCTAGCTTATATACTTATTAATACAGGTTATTACAGCTTATATACATATGAATACAGCTGATATACTTATTAATACAGGTTATTACAGCTTATATACATATTAATACAGCTTACAGCTTATATAATTATAGCTTATATACTTCTTACAGTTTATATACATATTAATACAGCGCATATACTTATTAATACAGGTCATTACAGGTTATTACAGCTTATATAATTATTATAGCTTATATACTTATTACAGCGTATATTAATACAGGCTATTACAGATTATATACTTGCTTATTAATACAGTTTATTACAGCTTATATACATATTAATACAGCTTATATAATTAATACAGCTTATATACTTATTAATACAGGTTATTACAGCGTATATACTTACTTTCCCTAATATACTGTAAGCCATTTAATCAGGGCCCAGAAAAAGAAAGAGGGAGGAGGGGGAGAATGTTGGATAGTGGGAGAAAAATACGATAGCCCTAGGCAGGGTCAGACATTAACGTTGACCAGCTGGCCCGGGGCCAGTAAAAACACGTGTTGGGCCAGTGGATCTCATCAGTGACTTCTCTGACCGGGCCAGTAACTTATCAGCGCATTTCTGCGTTCCAGTTCAACATTTAGCTGCTATGTCGCAGTCTATCACTGACTACAACAAACGGAAAAGTCATGCTGTATTTGAGCCATATGATTGGTCGTTCGTTCAAGCACCACACCACACTTCCGCAAATCACAACTTCGAGTGGTACATGATTAGATGCCTTAACACAGCACACGCCAGCTGTCCAGAGCAAAATTAAGCGCCCATCACTCTACTCTCAAAGCTTATTTCTTATAGGGAACGTTATTTACAAAAGTAAAACTTCAATAGTGAACATACTAGCAATATGCTGGCTACTGTTAATAGTCTGCTAAAAGATAGCTACACAAAGACACCTAGAATTAGTATTAGCTAGCCTGCTGTAGTCAGGTCCGTATCGCTTTTGGAATTTATGTCTTAAAGGGGTAGCGTCCTATTTTGAGATGTAAAAAAATATATTCTCAAAATGTCATAGGCCTACTTTAGAAACACAAAGTAATGCAATGTCATTCTAGAGAATACAGTAATGACTTGCATTGCTAAATTATATTACACAGCTTTTTAAAAAAGGCCAATGCAGCATTTTGTTTTATCCCAATATCAAATGATTTCTGGGTAACAATGAAGTAATTACCTTACTGTAACTGTTTACAATTAACATTGTCAAAAATAAACAAAATTGGCTTCTAAGCTAAATGGAATTTCTGTGTAGGAGTGATCTGAGTGAGGGATGTGTAACCTGAAAACCAGCTGTAATTAGCTGAGAGGAGGGCAAACTATTTATTATTGGTCTACTAACCAAAAACCCCACCCAGCAAAACAAGTTGTAATTTCAGGCGATCTTTTCAAACAGCTCTTACACTAAAATTGCATTATCATGATTTTCACAATTTCAGTTTCATTCAAACCTCAGTGCAGAAATATATAACTAAAAAACATAGGAAATCACATTTTTGAACGCACTGGCCCTTTAATACAAATCATAATACACACGCACGCTGCGTGACAGAAATACTATCTTCTTCCAAGGGTGATGTGTAGTCCCAGTATGACGTGTGTGAATGTAGCCTTGAACACATTAACCTCTCTGAGCCTCATGGACACATTATTTCCCCAGTCGGTCATCTCTCCTTCATTGCAACCTAATTTTCTTTTTCCTCCTCTCCCTGGCCATCGATTCTGTCCTATTTCCTATGACTATCTATTCTGTCCTATTTCCACTGGCCATCTATTCTGTCCTATTTCCACTGGCCATCTATTCTGGCTTAAAGGGGTAGCATCCTATTAAGATGGCGCCCGGAGAACCTGGCTAACGTTTTACTTCTCCCAAACAATTGTGCTATTTTGTTCGTTTTTTTTGCGTAACTCATTTTTTTTTTTTTTACTTATGTTGTAAATAATGTTGCTGCTACCATCTCTTATGACCAAAAACAAATTCTGGACATCAGAACAGCGATTACTCACCGCGGACTGGAAGAAACTTTTTCCTTTAACGAGTCCGACGAGAAGGATACACTACTTTCACTGGAACAGGCCCAGATCCCCGTCATTTCCTTGAAGAAAAGACGGTGGAAAAAGGGGCCGCAGAATGGGCTGCCTTCTAATAATCCGTAGGCAAGCGAGTAAACTCCCACTACCATCCGTTCTTCTTGCTAACATGCAATCATTGGAAAATAAAATTGATGACCTACGATTACGATTATCCTACCAACGGGACAATGAAAACTGTAATATCTTATGTTTCACCGAGACGTGGCTGAACAACGATATGGATAATATAGAGCTGGTGGGATTTTCCATGCACCAGCAGGACAGAGAAGCTACGTCTGTGAAGATGAGGGGTGGGGGTGTGTGTCTATTGTCAGTAAGAGCTGGTGCGCGATGTCTAATATTAAAGAAGTCTCAAGGTATTGCTTGGAGTACCTTATGATAAGCTGTAGACCACACTATCTACCAAGAGAGTTCTCATCTACATTATTCATAGCCGTCTATTTACCACCACAGAACGAAGCTGGCACTAAGACTGCTCTCAACCAACTCTATAAGGCCATAAGCAAAGAAGAAAATACTCACCCAGAAACGGCGCTCCTAGTGGCCAGGGACTATAATGCAGACAAACTAAAATCAGTTTACCAAATTTTAACCAGCATGTTCCATGTGCAACCAGAGGAAAAAATATCCTAGACCACCTTTACTCCACACACTAAGATGCATATAAAGCTCTCCCTCGCCCTCCATTTGGCAAATCTGACCATAATTATATCCTCCTGATTCCTGCTTACAAGCAAAAACTAAAGCAGGAAGTACCAGTGACTCACTCAATACGGAAGTGGTCAGATGACGTGAATGCTACACTACAGGATTGTTTTGCACATACTGGAACATGTTACGGGATTCATCCAACGGCATTGAGGAGTACACCACCTCAGTCATCGGCTTCATCAATAAGTGCATCAACGACGTCGTCCCCACAGTGACGTCGTACATGTACATGCCCCAATCAGAAGCCATGGATTACAGGCAACATCCGCATCGAGCTAAAGGCTAGAGCTGAGCTGCCGCTTTCAAGGACAGGGAGACTAATCCAGACGCTTATAAGAAATCCCGCTATGCCCTCAGACGAACCATCAAACAAGCAAAGCGCCAATACATGATTAAGATTGAATCCTACTACACAGGCTCTGACGCTCGTCAGATGTAGCAGGGCTTGAAAACTATTACGGACTAAACACCTCCCTCTGCAACTGGATCCTGGACTTCCTGACGGATCGCCCCCAGGTGGTAAGAGTAGGCAAAAACACCCTGATCCTTAACACTGGGGCCCCTCAGGGGTGTGTACTTAGTCCCCTCCTGTACTTAGTCCCTTCCTGGCCCCCATTAACATCAACGGGGCTGTAGTGGAGCGTGTCGAGAGTTTCAAGTTCATTGGTGTCCACATCACCAACAAACTATCATGGTCCAAACATAAGAGGAAGAGGGCACGACAAAACCTTTTTGCCCTCAGGAGACTGAAAAGATTTGATCCTCAAAGGGTTCTACAGCTGCACCATTGAGAACATCCTGACTGGTTGCATCATCGCTTGGTATGGCAACTGTTCGGAATCCGACCGCAAGACGCTACAGAGGGTAGTGCATATGGCCCGGTACTTCACTGGGGCCAAGCTTCCTGCCATCCAGAACCTATGTAATAGGCGGTGTCAGAGGAAAGCCCATAAAATTGTCAGAGACTCCAGTCACTATAGACTGTTTTGTCTGCACGGAAAGCGGTACCAGAGCGCCAAGTCTAGGTCCAAAAGGCTCCTCAACAGCTTCTACCCCCAAGCCATAAGACCGTGTAACAATTAATAAAATCGCCATCGGACTATTTTACATTGACCCCTCCCTTTTTGTACACTGCTGCTACTCGCTGTTTATTATCTATGCATAGTCACTTCACCCCTAACTACATGTACAAATTACCTCAACTAACCTGTAACCTGGCACATTGACTCGGTACCAGTATCCCCTGTATAAAGCCTCAATATTGTTATTCATATTGTGTTACTTTTTATAACAATTTTAAATTTTCTTTATTTGGTAAATATTTTCTGAACTATTCTTGAACTGCACTGTTGGTTCAGGGCTTAAGGGCTTGTAAGTAAGCATTTCATCATAAAGTCTACACTTGTTGTATTCGGTGCATGTGACAAATACAGTTTGATTTGGCCCACAATTCTGTCCTATTTCCCCTGCCCATCTATTCTGACTGTCTATTCTGTCCCATTTCCTCTGGGCGTCTATTCTGTCCCATTTCCCCTGACCATCTATTCTGACCGTCTATTCTGTCCCATTTCCCCTGACCATCTATTCTGACTGTCTATTCTGTCCCATTTCCCCTGACCATCTATTCTGACTGTCTATTCTGTCCCATTTCCTCCGGGCATCTATTCTGACTGTCTATTCTGTCCCATTTCCTCTGGGCATCTATTCTGACTGTCTATTCTGTCCCATTTCCTCTGGGTGTCTATTCTGTCCCATTTCCTCCGGGTGTCTATTCTGTCCCATTTCCTCCGGACGGCTATTCTGTCCCATTTCCTCCGGGCGTCTATTCTGTCCCATTTCCTCCGGGCGTCTATTCTGTCCCATTTCCTCGGGTGTCTATTCTGTCCCATTTCCTCCGGGCGTCTATTCTGTCCCATTTCCTCCGGGTGTCTATTCTGTCCCATTTCCTCCGGGCGTCTATTCTGTCCCATTTCCTCCGGGCGTCTATTCTGTCCCATTTCCTCCGGGTGTCTATTCTGTCCCATTTCCTCCGGGTGTATATTCTGTCCCATCTCCTCTGGGTGTCTATTCTGTCCCATCTCCTCTGGGTGTCTATTCTGTCCCATTTCCTCTGGGCGTCTATTCTGTCCCATTTCCTCTGGGCGTCTATTCTGTCCCATTTCCTCTGGGCGTCTATTCTGTCCCATTTCCTCTGGGCGTCTATTCTGTCCCATTTCCTCTGGGTGTCTATTCTGTCCCATTTCCTCTGGGCGTCTATTCTGTCCCATTTCCTCTGGGCGTCTATTCTGTCCTAGTTCCTATGACCATCTATTCTGACCACTATTCTGTCCCATTTCCTCTGGGTGTCTATTCTGTCCCATTTCCTCTGGGCGTCTATTCTGTCCTAGTTCCTATGATCATCTATTCTGACCACTATTCTGTCCCATTTCCTCTGGGTGTCTATTCTGTCCCATTTCCTCTGGGTGTCTATTCTGTCCCATTTCCTCTGGGTGTCTATTCTGTCCTAGTTCCTATGATCATCTATTCTGACCACTATTCTGTCCCATTTCCTCTGGGCATCTATTCTGTCCTAGTTCCTATGACCATCTATTCTGACCACTATTCTGTCCTATTTCCTATGATCATCTGCTCTTGAGTATCTCATGCTACACTGTGCACATTTTTGTAATTTAGCACAGAGGTTCCCAAACTTCTCGGGGCCCCCCTTCCAGCATTGGAAGAAAATCCCGCGCCTCACCTTCCCGCGCCACGTCTACGGGCACGCGCCACGTCTACGGGCACGCGCCACGTCTACGGGCACGCGCCACGTCTACGGGCACGCGCCACGTCTACGGGCACGCGCCACGTCTACGGGCACGCGCCACGTCTACGGGCACGCGCCACGTCCACGGGCACGCGCCACGTCCACGGGCACGCGCCACGTCCACGGGCACGCGCCACGTCCACGGGCACGCGCCACCTCTACGGGCACGCGCCACGTCTACGGGCACGCGCCACGTCTACGGGCACGCGCCACGTCTACGGGCACGCGCCACGTCTACGGGCACGCGCCACGTCTACGGGCACGCGCCACGTCTACGGGCACGCGCCACGTCTACGGGCACGCGCCACGTCTACGGGCACGCGCCACGTCTACGGGCACACGCCACGTCTACGGGCACACGCCACGTCTAAGGGCACACGCCACGTCTACGGGCACACGCCACGTCTACGGGCACACGCCACGTCTACGGGCACACGCCACGTCTACGGGCACAAGCACTGTTCATGACACAAACTGTTCACACCCTCTTGTTGGTGGAGAGAATTTAGCAGGTTTAAAGCTTATTTCCTGCAATTGTACATATTTTTTTCATGGGGTGCAAAGAAAATGTTGCCGTTTTAAAGCACATTTTCTTGCAATTCTATAAATGTTGCATTATCTAATGTGTATTCATGTCATATTTGAGTGACCAAAAAATTATAATATCTATAGGCAAAAAAAGCCCCTCCCCGACCCCTGGCGCCCCCCACAGTTTGGGAACCACTGATTTAGCAGACACTCTTTTCAAGAGAGGCTTACAGTTAGTACATCCATCTTAACCTCGACAGGATTGGTGTGTGCCCCGCGCGATGGTTGAGCTAACGTGCGCTAATGTGATTAGCATGACGTTGTAAGTAACAAGAACATTTCCCAGGACATAGACATATCTGATATGGGCAGAAAGCTTACATTTTTGTTAATCTAACTGCACTGTCCAATTTACAGTAGCTATTACAGTGAAAGAATACCATGCTATTGTTTGAGGAGAGTGCACAGTTATGTACTTGATTATGTATCAATAAATCACTTAGGCACATTTGGGAAGACTTGATACAACATTTTGAACAGTAATGCAATGGTTCATTGGATCAGTCTAAAACTTTGCACATACACTGCTGCCATCTAGTGGCCAAAATCTAAATTGTACCTGGGCTGAAATAATATGTGGCCTTTCTCTTGCATTTCAAAGATGGAACAAAAAAAAACATGTTTTTTTTCTTTGTATTATCTTTTACCAGATCTAATGTGTTAATTTATCCTACATTAATTTCAAGTTTCCACAAACTTCAAAGTGTTTTCTTTCAAATTATATCAATAATATGCATACCCTTGCTTCAGGTCCTGAGTTACAGGCAGTTATATTTGGGTAAGTCATTTTAGGCGAAAACTGAAAAAAAGGGTCCGATCCTCATTAAGATATCTAGGTGAAAACAACATGTACTCTTCTCTCTCTTTCACAGATCTCCTCTGTCTACGCTCTTCTCTCACTTCCCTGCTCCCCTTGGCCTTTGATCCCTCTAATCCACTGATCCTGTTATCTTCTCTTTCTCTCTACAGCTCTCCTCTCGTCTGTCCATCTCTCTCCTTCACACTCCTCCCTCTCCTTCTCAAGCGCCCCCCCCCCCCCCCCCCCCACACACACACACACAGACACACACAACTCGAGCACACACACAAACATGCGAGCACACACACACACAAATAGCGCCCACACACAAACAATGTGCGGGCACACACACAAACAAGGTGTGAGCACAGACACACTCACAACTGGCTGCTTGTGCATAGTTCTCTCAATCCATTAGCGCAAAACTCAACTCATCCTGACTGGTGATCCCAGAGCTTGAGAAATCAATATCCCAGGTGATCACTGACAGGAGCGTGGCTTAGGAGGACTATAGGGGATTTATAGATCTCCTTTCAAAGCCCACCATCTGTGGAAACGACTCAGAAATCTAAACTAACATGAGAGGTCATCACAACACACTTCCTATGCAAAACAGCATACACCTTTACTTACTTTAGTAAGAAGAAGAAGAAGATGAGAGAGAGACAGAAAGAAAGGAGAGAGACAGAAAGAAGAAAGAGAGACAGAAAGAAAAGAGAGAGAGACAGAAAGAAAAGAGAGAGAGACAGAAAGAAAAAAGAGAGAGAGAGAGAGAAAGAAGAGAGAGACAGAAAGAAGAGAGAGAGAGAGAGAAAGAGAGACAGAAAGAAGAGAGAAAGACAAGAAGAGAGAGAGACAGAAAGAAAAAAGAGAGAGAGACAGAAAGAAAAAAGAGAGAGAGACAGAAAGAAAAAAGAGAGAGACAGAAAGAAAAAAGAGAGAGACAGAAAGAAAAAAGAGAGAGAAAGAAAGAAGAGAGAGAGAGAGAGAGAAAGAAAGAAAGAAAGAAAGAAGAGAGAGAGAGACAGAAAGAAGAGAGAAAGACAAAAAGAAGAGAGAGACAGAAAGAAGAGAGAGAGACGGAAAGAGAGAGTGCGACTGAGGGACCACTGAGGCTGTAGACAGCTGTGTAGCCATCTTGTCTGGATGTTTAGATGTTCTCAGTGAGTCTCAGTGGAGATGTGTTCTGCACCATACAGACACACAAACAGACACACACTGAGCTCACGTTCTTATGCTCTGGCTGACATGGTAGCGTTTGTTCTGTGTTTCTGTTCAACTCTGATGTTAGTGGCGGATGGAGCAAAACAACTAATCCCATCAAGGGTGTGTGTGTGTTTGGGCTGAAGAACTAAAAGCATTGTTAGTGTGTGTGGGGTTATGGGGTAGAGAACTGTACACTTTGGAGAGGTGTGTGGTTACTTGGAGATACTATTTAGTCCTCTCATTCAAACTCTTGTCCTTTTCTTGTCTTATGTTGCACCTATCCTACATTTTCCAGGAATATTCTCAACATGTTACTGAACGTATCCAGAGTATTTTCACATTTCCTTATCAACAAATGCGGCGAAAAGTACAGTAAATGTCAAACGAACATAAAATCAGCAGTGTAATGTTTGGATTCTGTCTTGTGTCAGGTGAAAGTTGTGTCCTCAACTTTGGCCTAACAATCTCCAAACTGTTTCAATTACTACCATGCTTGTGCTTTTCATATTTCTTCTGTAAGAAACATTTAAAATGTAGCCTGATCCATATAGGCCAATTCCCACGAGCATAAAGGGTTAAAGAGAGGTTCCACTCCAAACAGAAAACTCACCTCTGCAGGCGGATCTGATAACCACATGAGTTCCCGTCCCCCACACTCTCAGCCCTCTCCGCAGCCACCCGCTCCGCTACCTAAAACACACACAATGAGAGGAGAGAGTACACACCTGCAACAAGCACACATCAGAAATGGGACGATACATATATTCAAAAAGGTAGGACACACACACACACACCTGGAACAGGTGGAATACGCACACACACACACTACTTACAGATATGGCACTGATGCGACGTGGCTGGGTGCAGACCACCCTGCAGACTGAACCCATGCCCCTCTCTATGTAGTCATCCAGGATGAACTGAGTCACCTGGGTGGTTTTACCACACCCTGTCTCTCCACTGACCACCAGCACCTGGCTGGACCTGATCAACTCCACCAACTCCTGATGAACCAGAGAGAGGACAGGGCAGAGGTAAGGCAAGAGCCTTTTTGTAGCTGTCGGGTGAAAACCTCTCATCATCCTTAATAACTTCACTTCTTATCTTTTCAGGAAATGGAAAACAAGTCAATATTTTAAACATTAACAAGCATTTCAAAACTTCTGACGATATTTAGAATACATTTATTGGTCCTGGAGTTATGAAATGTTCAGAGTACATTGAGGAGAGTTGCTTTCAATACATGTACAAAAACAACAACAACAAAAGAGTGAACGTATACAGATCGACAACCATGTCTGTATGGACGTCGCTTTGAGTACGGGGTCATTGTTATGCTGACACAGGAAAGGGCCTTCCCCAAACTGTTGCCACAAAGTAGGAAGCACAGAATCGTCTAGAATGTAATTTCATGCTGTAACGTAGAGTTCCCTTCACAGGAACTAAAAGGTCCAAACCATGAAAAACAACCCCAGACCATTATTCCTCCTCCACCAAACTTTACAGTTGGCACTACACTTTAGGGCAGATAGCATTCTCCTGGCATTCGCCAAACACAGATTTGTCCGTCGGACTGCCAGATGGTGAAGCGTGATTCATCACTCCAGAGAACGAGTTTCCACTCCTCCAGAGTCCAATGGCAGCGAGCTTTACAACACTCCAGCCCGACGGTAGTGAGTGTTTCAACCGAGGACAGCTGATTTATACGGGCTGCTTGCTTCAGCACTTGGCAGTCCCGTTAAGTGAACACGTGTGGCCTACCACTTCGCGGCTGAGCAGTTGATGTTCCTAGACATTTCCACTTCACAATAAAAGCACTTACAGTTGACCTGGGGCAACTCCAGGATGGCAGAAATTTGACGAACTGAGTTGTTGGAAAGGTGGCATCCTATGACGGTGCCACGTTGAGAGTCACAGAGCTCTTCAGTAAAGCCATTCTACTGCTAATGTTTGTCTATGCAGATTGCATGGCTGTGTGCACAATTTTATACACTTGTCAGCAACGGGTGTGGGTGAAATAGCCAAATCCACTAATTTGAAGGGGTGTCCACACATACAGTACCAGTCAAAAGTTTGGACACACCTACTTGTTCAAAAGTTTTTCAGTATTTGCATAATTTATTCTACATTGTAAAATAGTGTATACATCAAAAATATGAAATAACAAATCTGGAATCATGTAGTAACTAAAAAAAGTGTTAAATATATTTCATATTTGAGATTCTTCCAAGTAGCCACCCTTTGCCTTGATGACAGCTTTGCACACTCTTGGCAAGCTTGGCATTCTCTCAACCAGCTTCACCTGGAATGCTTTTCCAACAGTCTTGAAGGAGTTCCCATACATGCTGAGCACTTGTTGGCTGCTTTTCCTTCACTCTGCAGTCCAACTCATCCCAAAGCAGTTCAATTGGGTTGAGGTCAGGTGATTGTGGAGGCCAGGTCATCTGATGCAGCACTCCATCACTCTCCTTGTCAAGTAGCCCTTACACAGCCTGGAGGTGTGTTGGGTCATTGTCCTGTTGAAAAACAAATGATAGTCCTACTAAGCGCAAACCAGATGCTATGGCGTATCGCTGCAGAATGCTGTGGTACCCATCCTGATAAAGAATGCCTTGAATTCTAAATAAATCACTGACAAGTGTCACCAGCAAAGCACTCACACACCATCACACGTTCTTCTTCATGCTTCACGGTGGGAACCACAAATGCAGAGATCATCCGTTCACCTACTCTGCGTCTCACAAAGACTCAAATTTGGACAGATTTCCACCGGTCTCATGTCCATTGCTCGTGTTTCTTGTCCCAAGGAAGTTTCTTCTTATTGGTGTCCTTTAGTAGTAGTTTCTTTGCAGCAATTCGACCATGAAGGCCTGATTCATGCAGTCTCCTCTGAACAGTTGATGTTGAGTTGTGCCTGTTACTTGAACTCTGAAGCATATATTTGGGCAGCAATTTCTGAGGCTGGTAACTCTAGTGAACGTATCCTCTGCAGCAGAGGTAACTCTGGGTCTTCCGTTCCTCGTGGCGGTCCTCATGAAAGCCAGTTTCATCATAGCGCTTGATGGTGTTTGCGACTGAACTTGAAGAAACTGTCAAAGTTTTAGACATTTTCCGGATTGACTGACCTTCATGTCTTAAAGTAATGATAAACTGTAATTTCTCTTTGCTTATTTGAGCTGTTCTTGCCATAATGTTGTCACGACTGACCACGAGAATTCAAATAGGTCAGATCAAGTTTGCAATTAATAACTTCAATCAGACCCCCTTTCACCAAAGGAATGTGCTTTGTCTCAACAGACGTTCTTGCCACTGAAACTCCCAAGACGTTCAAAAGTGAAAACTGGAACAATATTTTGAACGTAAAACATGGGGAACGGTCAGGGGCGATCTCTAGAACACTAATGTAATTTTGTTTGTTATTTTGTGATGTCATTACAAATGTCATAAAGGAAAACTGTAACTTGAAAAGTTCACACACTACATACAGTTGAAATCAGAAGTTTACATACACCTTAGCCAAATACATTTAAACTCAGTTTTTCACAATTCCTGACATTTAATCCTAGTAAGAATTCCCTGACATAAGTCAGTTAGGATCACCACTGTATTTTAAGAATGTGAATTGTCAGAATAATAGTAGAAAATTATTTCTTTCAGCTTTTATTTCTTTCATCACATTCCCAGTGGGTCAGAAGTTTACATACACTCAATTAGTATTTGGTAGCATTGCCTTTAAATTGTTTAACTTGGGTCAAACGTGTCGGGTAGCCTTCCACAAGTGTCCCACAATAAGTCGGGTGAATTTTGGCCCATTCCACCTGAAACGGCTGGTGTAACTGAGTCAAGTTTGTCGACCTCCTTGCTCGCACACGCTTTTTCAGTTAAGCCCACAAGTTATTTATAGGATTGAGGTCAGGGCTTTGTGATGGCCACTCCAATACCTTGACTTTGTTGTCCTTAAGCCATTTTACCACAACTTTGGAAGTATGCTTGGGGTCATTGTCCATTTGGAAGACCCATTTGCAACCAAGCTTTAAATTCCTGACTGATGTCTTGAGATGTTGCTTCAAAATATCCACATAATTTTCTTTCCTCATGATGCAATCTATTTTGTGAAGTGCACCAGTCCCTCCTGCAGCAAAGCACCCCCCGCAACATGATGCTGCCACCCCTGTGCTTCACAGTTGGGATGGTGTTCTTCGGCTTGCAAGGCTTCCCCTTTTTCCTCCAAACATAACGATGGTCATTATTTCCAAACAGTTCTATTTTTGTTTCATCAGACCAGAGGACATTTCTCCAAAAAGTACGATCTTTGTCCCCATGTGCAGTTGCAAACCGTAGTCTGGCTTTTTAATAGTGGTTTTGGAGCAGTGGCTTCTTCCTTGCTGGGCGGTATTTCAGGTTATGTCGATATAGGACTCGTTTTACCGTGGATATAGATACTTTTGTACCTCTTTCCTCCAGCATCTTCACAAGGTCCTTTGCTGTTCTGGGATTGATTTGCACTTTTCGCACCAAAGTACATTCATCTCTAGGAGACAGAACACTTCTCCTTCCTGAGCGTATGACAGCTGCGTGGTCCCATGGTGTTTATACTTGCATACTAATGTTTGTACAGATGAACGTGGTACCTTCAGGCATTTGGAAATTGGTCCCAAGGATGAACCAGACTTGTGGAGGTCTACAATTTTTTTTCTGAGGTCTTGACTGATTTTTTTTAATTTTCCCATTATGTCAAGCAAAGAGGTACTGAGTTTGAAGGTAGGCCTTGAAATATATCCACAGGTTCACCTCCAATTGACTCAAAATATGTCAATTAGCCCATCAGAAGCTTCTAAAGCCATGACATCATTTTCTGGATTTTTCCAAGCTGTTTAAAGGCACAGTCAACTTAGTGTATATAAACTTCTGACCCACTGGAATTGTGATACAGTGAATAATAAGTGAAATAATGTCTATAAACAACTGTTGGAAAAATGACTTGTGTCATGCACAAAGTAGATGTCCTAACCGACTTGCCAAAACTATAGTTTGTTAACAAGAAATTTGTGGAGTGGTTGAAAAACAAGTTTTAATGGCTCCAACCTAAGTGTATGTAAACTTCTGACTTCAACTGTAGATTAAGTTTCCTTACTATGGGTTGTGCATGTAATATGAAAAAGTATGTTTTTGTTAAGAGAGGGATGTGATTTGAGAAGCTATAAGAGATAATTGCCCCTTTCACAGAAAGATCCCGGGCGAACCCAGGCATTTCACGTAAATACATTAATGATTTCCTGCCCAAAGGGGGTGGCGGTTCGTGTGCAAAGTAAATGGTTAAGTGTAGTTTCTGAATGTGTCAATATTAAGTGTCTCTCTCCCTCTCTCTCTCCTGTCATTCCACTAGGGATCTGTTCTCAGCGTATTACAGTCAATAACCGTCTCCAGTCAATAACCGATGCAGTGTGTGTTTATCCTGTGTCCCCATGTAATTAGCTAGTATATAAATACCTAAACCGATGTGAAGTACCGAATCATAAGTAAAACTCAGGTTTTTGCAAATGCAAGGAGGTTACAATAGTTCAGAACAATGATATGATACGAGGTTAGGATTAATAAATTGACTGTTTATAGATGTGATAGGTAAAGACATTTTAGAATTTAATTTGGGAGATGGTAACTCTTTAAAGAACTGCTCTCGTGGTGCCCCAGATCCTAATGAGTTAATTTTTACATGATTAATTTAACAATTAAACATATTTAGGTAATTAGATAAATAAGAGTCTTCAGATTAATGTTAAAGTCAAGTCACGACAAGTTGGACTCAGTCTTTTACCAAATGGGGATATCTTCTGTATACCAAACCTACCTTGTCACAACACAACTGATTGGCTCAAACGGCATTAAGAAGAAATTCCACAATTTAACAAGGCACACCTGCTAATTAAAATACATTCCAAGTCACTACCTTATGAAGCTGGTTGAGATAATGCCAAGAGTGTGCAAAGCCATCAAGGTAAAGGGTGGCAACTTTGAAGAATCTCAAATATAAAATATATTTTGATTTGTTTAACACTTTTTTGGTTACTACACGATTCCATGTATTACTTCATAGTTTTGATGTCTTCACTATTATTCTACAATGCAGAAAATAGTAGAAATAAAGAAACCCTGGAATGAGTAGGTGTGTACAAACTTTTGACTGGTACTGTGTGTGTGACAGAGGTCAGTTTATTAGGTACACCATACCATTCCTGCAGTCAGCATGCCAAATGCACACTCCCTCAAAACTTGAAACATCTGTGGCATTGTGTTGTGTGACAAAACTGCACATTTTAGTGGCCTTTTTTGGTCCCAGCACAAGGTGCACCTGTGTAATGATCATGCTGTTTAATCAGCTTCTTGATATGCCACACCAGTCAGGTGGATGGATTATCTTGGCAAAGGAGAAATGCTCACTAACAGGGATGTTAACAAATTTGAGAGAAATATGTTTTTTGTGCATATGGAACATATATCCCATGAAACATGGGACCAACACTTTACATGTTGCATTTATATTTTTGTTCAGCGTATATGAAAATTGGCAAAAATGTAGTTGCAAGGTTTTCATCAGTCAGAAACGTTTTACAAGATGAGATCCTATTCTTGTCTGAGGTAAAAACGCCCACATGGTAAGCAGAGGCCTAGCATCCACATGGTAAGCAGAGGCCTAGCATCCACATGGTAGGCAGAGGCCTAGCATCCACATGGTAGGCAGAGGCCTAGCATCCACATGGTAGGCAGAGGCCTAGCATCCACATGGTAAGCAGAGGCCTAGCATCCACATGGTAAGCAGAGGCCTAGCATCCACATGGTAAGCAGAGGCCTAGCATCCACATGGTAAGCGGAGGCCTAGCATCCACATGGTAAGCAGAGGCCTAGCATCCACATGGTAAGCAGAGGCCTAGCATCCACATGGTAAGCAGAGGCCTAGCATCCACATGGTAAGCAGAGGCCTAGCATCCACATGGTAAGCAGAGGCCTAGCATCCACATGGTAAGCGGAAGCCTAGCATCCACATGGTAAGCAGAGGCCTAGCATCCACATGGTAAGCAGAGGCCTAGCATCCACATGGTAAGCAGAGGCCTAGCATCCACATGGTAAGCAGAGGCCTGGCATCCACATAGTAAGCAGAGGCCTGGCATCCACATGGTAAGCAGAGGCCTAGCATCCACATGGCTAGGCCTCTACTTGACCTCCCGGGTGGCGCAGTGGTCTAGGGCACTGCATCGCAGTGCTAGCTGCGCCACCAGAGTCTCTGGGTTCGCGCCCAGGCTGGGCTGGGTTCGCGCCCAGGCTCTGTCGCAGCCGGCCGCAACCGGGAGGTCCGTGGGACGACACACAATTGGCATAGCGTCGTCCGGGTTAGGGAGGGTTTGGCCGGTAGGGATATCATTGTCTCAGTATGTAAAATGTAATGAAATGTAAAAAATGTAATAAAATGTATGCACTCTACTGTAAGTCGTTCTGGATAAGAGCGTCTGCTAAATGACTCAAATGTAAAATGTAAGCAGAGGCCTAGCATCCAAGTTCATCAGGAGGAAAAATATGTCTCAGATCTTACCTCTTTCTTTCCAAAGGATGGAAGCTTTTCCCTGAATTTCTGCCCCAAAAAATAAACAGGAAACATGAATTACTACAAGCAGTCCATCACCACCAGTTCTATTGGTGTTATGATAACATGTGTGTTTATCAATAATAAACACAGTAATTATAATACTGCTCATTTTTTATGAAGTGAATTGTCACCAGCATGTCTAGGTATTTAGAGTCTGCCTTCTTCCTCTCTAGATCTCTCTTTAACTGCTGGTCCAGGGCATTCTCCCTGACCACCTCCTGAAACAAGTACTCCAGGTCTTTATCCTTCCCTCTCCTCTCCTTCTCCTCCCTCTCTTCTTGGGGTTCAGCTTTAAGGACATCCTGTGGGAGGTAACTGAAAGGCAGGAGAAAGAGACATGATTGTGAATTGCTTTAACGAGTGAGCATGACAATAGGAACAACAACAATCTAGAAGTTAGCCTACCGTTGTGATGTAAGTGGAGTGTTCTGTACTGGCCTCTCCTCATCCTCCTTCTTCTTCTCTTGCTTGAGATCAATTTTCAGGACATCCTGAGAGGGCTCATCACCATCGAAGTAACTGGAACACACATCAGGTGAATAACAGTGGTGTAGTAAATCAAAGGCTGAATGCTTTATGTTTCAAAAGCATTGAATGTAGCCAATGATGTTGCAATCTAGTGGTGACATGAGCCCTCCTAAATAATCCAAACTTAGGAGATGTAAAGGGAGTTTAATAATAGTACGCAGCTGCAGCAAGCAGGCTCATGTCCACAACACACAGAGAACCCATGCATAGGGCCTAACGATGTCCTGGAGACTAGGGTTAGGGCTGGGGCCTGTGGACCTGAAAACATGACATCACTGTCTGTCTGTCTGTCTGTGGGTGTCACAGTACATGACAGTCTACTGCAGCTGTATTCTTCTGAGAGACTGGGAGTGTCCAACATTATAATCAACTTTAAAGGTGAGTCTAGACTGACTGATCTACAAATCACCTTGAATCATAAATAACTACTCAAAAGTATTTGTAGATCAGTCAGTCTGTCAGAATTGACCCACAATACATCATGGTTTTGATGCTCTCGAACACAGCCAGTAAGACAGTGCCTTACCAGTGGCTGCCTCTGTCCAATCCTGACGGGCCGGAACGCCAGTGCTCAGATGTGGAGGGGTGGGCCTCCCTGGCTGGGCCCGGGCATGTCGGTCCTCTCTGGACAGTGTTCAGCAGATTAGTGATATGCTGTTCCCTGGACTCATCCATCTGAACCACTGCCCGCTACACCGCCAGGGGAAACCAACTGCATTAGTACAGAGTTAATCCTGATACATGCTAGATACTATAGTTTTATTCGAGATAGGTAGGTACTTCGTTATCAAAAAACAGGTATAGGTAGTTGTCAGCCGTGATAGTCAACGAGACTAAGTAGAGCAGCTGACTACCAACGACAACAACCCAAGCAAGCCACTACACAGCAAACAGATACACAGGTGCCTCTGTAACTAATGTTACAGTACTAACCGATTTTCTCTCATTTTCTTTCCTCTTCAAGCCTCCCCATTTGGCGTACCACAGTCCGATCTCCCGGCCCTTTAGATGCGGGGGTGGACGGTTTGGTCCCCCACCTCGCCCTCCTCGTTCTCCCCGGTCCTCCCTCGACTCCGATTCGGTGCTCCGCGGGTGTCCACCACCACTCGACCCAGCTTGGCGGTCCCACCTCTCCCGGCTTCCATCCCGTCCGAATCCTCGACCTCCTCTTCGGCCACCTCGTCGGCCGCCTCTGCCCCCATAACCTCCATAACTCATACCGCCTTCAAAACCAAAGGAACACAGCTATGGCAAGCTAGCAGTGCAAGACACTGTCTGTAGACTTACAAATTGGGACTACCCAGGTAGCTAAATTTGCTGCACTATTCGAAACCTTTGCCTTGGGATTGCTAGCTAACGTTAGCTAGCAAACGTTTCAACATTAGCCGGCCCGTGGATCTCGTAGATGTGCTAAATTAATAATTGTATATCTCGAAGGGTGTACATATTTGAGATGAAGTTCGGAATAGCTAAGCAGTTGAATGTGAAGGAAACAAATAGTATTTCCGCTGATATTAAGTGAAAATCAGTAATGTTTTTTGCGGGGATGTGAGTCTTGTATATAGATTTATATCCGGTCGCATAGTGTACACAACAATGAAATAGTCGATGAATGATGACGTATCCCTCATGATTGGCCCGAGAGAATAGCCTTGGTTCACATTGACTCTTTGCTGTGAAATTTCCTAGGTGGAGAGAGAGCACTATTTTTTTGAGACTAATGTTGTTAAATTGTCTTAAAGGAAATTGCTGCATAAAAATGTCTCTAAAACAGATGGCATTCATGTACAATGTTATTTTCATGATGTAGCATGCACACCCACCAGTGTTTTCCCTAGGATTTATTTCTGCAGCCGTGGCAAAGTTAGCATGGGGGTGGTCCTTTTGCTGGGGTTGTCCCGGGTAGGCAACCCGGCGAGACCCCAAAAGACTCTGAATGCATTAAATGCTACAAATATTTATGTTGTAACTTGTCACTCCAGAGTTTTTTTCTGGATCAAAATGGGACTGGTTGTGAGTAGTGGGGGCATGGAAGAGGCCCTCGCAACAGAGATGTCGTTTTTTGCTGTTTTAAAGGGAATTTCCTGCAATTCTACATCCCTTTTTGCCATGACTTATTCCTTGTTCGTATGCTATCTGAGTGACTCAAACATTATAACAAAATCAATGTGGGCCCCATGAGAGGAGAGAATTAAAAATGTTAGATTCTCCTGACTGTGTAGTTATAATTTTAGTGATTGTTAGTTCTCAAAGATTATCTTATTTAAAAATATATAGGTCCATTATATTTTTTACATGCATTATATCTGGTGTTAGACGTTTAAGTTTACACCGTTTTTTAATCATATTTTTTGGAGTGGCATCAACGATTTAGCAGCGGCAGTTAAATTAGTATTTGTATTTTTTTATTTCACCTTTATTTAACCAGGTAGGTCAGTTGAAGACAAAATCTCATTTGCAACTGCGACCTGGCCAAGACAAAGCAAGGCAGTGCGACACAAACAACACAGAGTTACACATGAAATAGTCAGTCTGTCTGTACCTCATTCATCATTATGGCGGTGCCGCGTTAGACCCAGTCATCCAGCCAATGAATCAACCCCGACCCCACTACTCAACCTCAATAGAAATGACTTCAGTATCCATTACGTCAAGGGTGATGCTGCTATTCAATCAAATAAATGAAAATTGACATCAGCGTCAGTTTAAATGAAGGACAGGAGATTAATTATCTTTGGGGTTATGACTTTTTTTTTTTACCAAGATCCAGCCTTCTGTGTGTACCTAATGTGAGTCCCCATGTCTCATGAGGATATTTCACTTCCTATTCTACCTTTAAAGATCTGCCAGTAACCAGTTCTGACTGAAATGTATTCCGTCTGTGAGAAATATCATGGGAGAAGATATGAAAGATTCACTATAAGTCTGGGTTTAAATCAGAGGTTACCTCTGGCGTTGAAATTAGGGGGGAAATCCGGACGTATCTCCTTCTGCTATTGCCTTTTGTCTCAACTTTGTCATTATTTGAAACCAGCGAGACAGGGAATGAGAGGGGGGAGGCAAAAGAGAAGGAGGGGGAGAGAGTGAGGACAGAGAAAGAGAACGAGGGGGAGAGAGTGAGGACAGAGAAAGAGAAGGAGGGGGAGAGAGTGAGGACAGAGAAAGAGAAGGAGGGGGAAAGAGTGAGGACAGAGAAAGAGAAGGAGGGGGAGAGAGTGAGGACAGAGAAAGAGAAGGAGGGGGAGAATGAGGACAGAGAAAGAGAAGGAGGGGGAGAGAGTGAGGACAGAGAAAGAGAAGGAGGGGGAGAGTGAGGACAGAGAAAGAGAAGGAGGGGGAGAGAGTGAGGACAGAGAAAGAGAAGGAGAGAGTGAGGACAGAGAAAGAGAAGGAGGGGGAGAGAGTGAGGACAGAGAAAGAGAAGGAGGGGGAGAGAGTGAGGACAGAGAAAGAGAAGGAGGGGGAGAGAGTGAGGACAGAGAAAGAGAAGGAGGGGGAGAGTGAGGACAGAGAAAGAGAAGGAGGGGGAGAGAGCGAGGACAGAGAAAGAGAAGGAGGGGGAGAGAGTGAGGACAGAGAAAGAGAAGGAGGTGGAGAGAGTGAGGACAGAGAAATAGAGTTAGCTAGAGGGGGAGGGTTCCTTTAGTATGAATTGAATAATTGAATATCCCTCCCCCATCTGTGTTTCCTTGAGGATGGTAAAGGAGTACCTCCCGCTGGTACCTGGCAACCAACAACCTTTGACCCCCATAATGAATTATTTAACCCAGAAGTGATGAGGATTTAGTGGTAATAATACTTTACATTGTGTTGCACTACACCTAAACAGCTTATATTCTTCAAGGTACAAGATTGTCATTATATTTTGTTAGTAGGAGGATGAGATGAAAGGGTTTCAAGACAGATTATGACTGTGACATTTACCGTGTCAAGAGCGAAGACTCCTCGGACATAAAACAATGACAGCAACGCTCCTCTTCCCCTAACAAAGCATTCCTTACCCCAGGACACACTTCCTGTACCCCTCAGTGTCTACGCTGGCCACAGATGTCATGTTCAAAAAGCTAATAGCGGGGAGGTTAAAGCTGCAACAAGAACACAGAGGACGTGTCAGCCTCATGACAGCAGCGTGACCGGTACGTGGGAGAGAGATGGGGGGGGTCACTCAAAAACAGAGCAGCTGAAATCACATTAAATAGAGGAAAGAGGAGGACAACAACATTTCCACTGAGGACTGTTGGGAATAACTGCACTAGTTACCACACACATCACAGAGACACAGAGACTATATACTGTATCAGCTAGTCAGTTAGTTACAGTAGTTAGTAATGCCTACTGAAGTGTGTTCGATAGTGTGATAACTAGTCTGTTGGTTATGTTATAGTGGATTCAAATCTATCAATGAATTTGTTTTGACTGATTGTCAGTCATTCAATTAGCATAGATAAGTAATTCATACAGGTAAACAAACATTCCTCCCAGCCTTCTCAGTGGTGAGCCGTGCATCCTTCCTCAATGATTTCCAAAGAAGAAGAAAAACACTCATCTAAAAATGTGTACCGTTATGGAAAGAAAACTTCAATACCATATACTCACATGAATGAATAAATTAGCAAGTGGTGAGTTTATTTCCATTCTGCTTGGCTGAAGAGATGTGATGCTGCTGCATTGAAAGGGTTAAAACTCTGCTAAAACTCTTGTCAAAACACTGAAATGGTCTCTATTCATTACAAGGTCAAAAGTCAACTCATCTACTGGGACCCATTGGTTATGATTCATAAGCCATAGGATTCATAAGCCAAGCCATATGATTCATAAGCCATAGGATTCATAAGTCAAGCCATAGGATTCATAAGCCATATGATTCATAAGTCAAGCCATATGATTCATACGCATTATGATTCATAAGTCAAGCCATATGATTCATAAGCATTATGATTCATAAGTCAAGCCATATGATTCATAAGCATTATGATTCATAAGTCAAGCCATATGATTCATAAGTCAAGCCATATGATTCATAAGCATTATGATTCATAAGTCAAGCCATATGATTCATAAGCATTATGATTCATAAGTCAAGCCATATGATTCGTCTGTTAGCCACTTTTCTCTAACTTGTTTTTGTTGTTGCCTTAAAGCATTGTGAATGTAAATGCATTTTACAGTGTTATTTGAGGCAATTTTCTAGTATAAATATTTCATGAGCACATTCATAGGAAGGATGAAACATTATGTGACACGTGCCAAAGCTTTTCTCTGCTGAAAGACACAACACAACACAACACAACACAGACGACACACAACAAAACACATCCTTTATGGAACATGAAATAAAACCTGGAGGCGGCTCACATGAGTGTCTGAAATGGTCCCCAAACGCAGACGGTATAGTGAAGAAGGCGCAACGACACCTTTTAAACCTCAGGAGGTTGAAGAAATGTGTCTTGGCCCCTAAGACGCTCACAAACTTTTACAGGTGGACCAACGAGAGCACTCCGGGACATCTACAGCACCCGGTGTCACAGGAAGGGCAAGAAGATCATCAAGGACCTTAGCCACCCGAGCCACGGCCTGTTCACCCCGCTACCACCCAGAAGGCGAGGTCAGTACAGGTGCATCAAAGCTGGGACATACAGACTGAAAAGTAACGTCTATCTCAAGGCCATCAGACTGTTAAATAGCCATCACTACCCGGCTACCACCCGGTTACTCAACCCTGCACCTTAGAGGCTGCTGCCCTATATACATAGACATGGAACACTGGCCACTTTAATAATGTTTACAATCTGTTCAATCCATTTCATACACTATATACAGTACAAGTCAAAAGTTGACACACCTACTCATTCCAGGGGTTTTCTGTTTTTAAACTATTTTCTACATTGTAGAATAATAGTGAAGACATCAAAACTATGAAATAACACATATGGAATCGTGTAGTAACCAAAACAGTGTTAAACAAATCAAAATATATTTGAGATTTGAGATTCTTCAAAGTAGCCACCCTTTGCCTCGATGACAGCTTTGCACACTCTTGGCATTCTCTCAACCAGCTTCATGAGGTAATCACCTGGAATGCATTTCAATTAACAGGTGTGGATTATAAAAAATTAATTTGTGAAATTTCTTTCCTTCTAAATGCGTTTGAGCCAATCAGTTGTGTATTGACAAGGTAGGGGTGGTATACAGAAGATAGCCCATATTATGGCAAGAACAGCTCAAATAAGCAAAGAGAAACGACAGTCCATCACTATTTTAAGACATGAAGGTCAGTCAATACGGAAAAATGGAAGAACTTTGACAGTTTCTTCAAGTACAGTCGCAAAAACCATCAAGCGCTATGATGAAACTGGCTCATGAGGTCCACCACAGGAAAGGAAGACCCAGGGTTACCTCTGCTGCAGAGGAAAAGGTCATTAGAGTTACCAGCCTCATATTGCAGCCCAAATAAATGCTTCACAGAGTTCAAGTAACAGACATCAACTGTTCAGAGGAGACTGTGTGAATCAGGCCTGCAAAGAAACCACTAGTAAAGGACACCAATAAGAAAAAGCGACTTGCTTGGGCCAAGAAACACGAGCAAAGGACATTAGACCTGTGGCAATCTGTTTTTTTGTCTGATGAGTTCAAATTTGAGATTTTTGGTTCCAACCGCCGTGTCTTTGTGAGACGCGGAGTAGGTGAACGGATTACCTCTGCATGTATGGTTCCCACTGTGAAGAAGGAGAAGGTGTGATGGTGTGGGTGCTTTGCTGGTGACATTGTCTGTGATTTATTTAGAATTCAAGGCACAACTAACCAGCATGGCTACCACAGCATTATGCAGTGATACGCCATCCCATCTGGTTTGCGCTTAGTGGGACTATCATTTGTTTTTCAATAGGACAATGACCCAACACACCTCCAGGCTATGTAAGGGCTATTGGACCAAGAAGGAGAGTGATGGAGTGCTGCATCAAATGACCTGGCCTCCACAATCACCCGACCTCAACCCAATTGAGATGGTTTGGGATGAGTTGGACCGAGTGAAGGAAAAGAAGCCAACAAGTGCTCAGCATATGTGGGAACTCCTTCAAGACTGTTGGAAAAGCATTCCAGGTGAAGCTGGTTGAGAGAATGCCAAGAGTGTGCAAAGCTGTCATCAATGCTACTTTGAAGAATCTCAAATATACAATATATTTTGATTTGTTTAACACTTTTTTAGTTACTATGTGATTCCATATGTTTTATTTCATAGTTTTGATGTCTTCACTATTATTCTACAATGTAGAAAATAGTAAAATAAAGAAAAACCCTTGAATGAGTAGATGTCTAAACTTTTGACTGGTACTGTATACAAAAGTATGTGTACACCCCTTCAAAACTGTTGCTGACAGGTGTATACAATCGAGCACACAGCCATGCAATTTCCATAGACAAACATTGGCAGCAGAATGGTCTTACTGAAGAGCTCAGTGACCTTTAACAGCTCAGCCGCGAAGTGGTAGGCCACACAAGCTCATGGAATGGGACCACCGGGTGCTGAAGCGCGTAGAAATTGTCTGTCTTCAGCTGCAACACCCCCTACCGAGTTCCAAACTGCCTCTGGAATCAACGTCAGCACAATAACTGTTCTTCAGGAGCTTCATGAACTGGGTTTCCATGGCCGAACAGCCGCACACAAGCCTAAGATCACCATGTGCAATTCCAAATGTTGGCTGGAGTGGTGTAGAGCTCGCAGACATTGGACTCTGGAGCTGTGGAAACGTGTTCTTTGGAGTGATGAATCACGCTTCACCATCTGGGTTTGGCGGATGCCAGGAAAATGCTACCTGCATGAATGCATAGTGCCAACTGTAAAGTTTGGTGGAGGAGGAATAATGGTCAGGGGCTGTTTTAGTTCTCGTGAAGGGAAAACTTTAAGCTACAGCGTACAATGACATTCTAGACGATTCATTGCTTCCAACTTTGTGGCAAGAGTTTGGGGAAGGGCCTTTCCTGTTTCAGCATGACAATGCCCCCGTACACAAATCGAAGCCTATACAGAAATGGTTTGTCGAGATCGGTGTTGAAGAACTTGACTGACCTGCACAGAGCCCTGACCTCAACCCCATCGAACACCTTTGGGACGAATTGGAACGCAGACTGATCTATTAACTGATCCACTCCTCCATTGGGTCCTCCAGGCTCTCAGCCACACGAGGTTGGGTCCTCCAGGCTCTCAGCCACACGAGGTTGGGTCCTCCAGGCTCTCAGCCACACGAGGTTGGGTCCTCCAGGCTCTCAGCCACACGAGGTTGGGTCCTCCAGGCTCTCAGCCACACGAGGTTGGGTCCTCCAGGCTCTCAGCCACACGAGGTTGGGTCCTCCAGGCTCTCAGCCACACGAGGTTGGTTTCTCCAGGCTCTCAGCCACAGGAGGTTGGGTCCTCCAGGCTCTCAGCCACACGAGGTTGGGTCCTCCAGGCTCTCAGCCACACGAGGTTGGGTCCTCCAGGCTCTCAGCCACACGAGCTTGGTTTCTCCAGGCTCTCAGCCACACGAGGTTGGGTCCTCCAGGCTCTCAGCCACACGAGGTTGGGTCCTCCAGGCTCTCAGCCACACGAGGTTGGGTCCTCCAGGCTCTCAGCCACAGGAGGTTGGGTCCTCCAGGCTCTCAGCCACAGGTGGTTGGGTCCTCCAGGCTCTCAGCCACACGAGGTTGGGTCCTCCAGGCTCTCAGCCACATGAGGTTGGGTCCTCCAGGCTCTCAGCCACACGAGGTTGGTGGCACCGTAATTAGGGAGGACAGGCTTGTGGTAATGGCTGGAGCGTAATAATGGAACGCATTTAATGTATTTGATACCATTGATATTGATTCATTTCATTCCATTTGCTCAGTTCCAGCCATTATTATGAGCCGGCATCTCCTCAGCAGCCTCCACTCCAGTCTCAGCAGCAAGGTAACTGATCGATTCCTCAGAGTCCGGGTTCTCAGCAGATTATTTAAGAGTAAAGGCACACTATTTAACACACACACACACACACAAACACACACACACACACACACACACACACACACACACACACACACACACACACACACACACACACACACACACACACACACACACACACACACACACACACACACACACACACACACACACACACACACACACACACACACACACACACACACACACACATATTGATACAGTTAAACACAGACAGAGCATGCACACAGACACACAGTGGGATAACTCAGGGGAGCTGGTGATCTCCCTGTAGCCTCATTGGTGACGTTGATTGTAATAACAGGTCCATGTATAGACCGTGAAGAGTGAAACCCTCCCCATTCTCTCTCTCTCTCTCTCTCTCTCTCTCTCTCTCTATTTCCTGATGGTGGAGACCCCAGCATGAATACTAAAATGGGTAATATTCTCTCCAGCCATTCTCTCTGCTCTCCCTTTCTGTCTTCTCTTTCATTGCGCTGCTATCCTTTAGTCCTGCACCACCTCACCTCATCCCTTAGTCCTGCACCACCTCACCTCATCCCTTAGTCCTGCACCACCTCACCTCATCCCTTAGTCCTGCACCACCTCACCTCACCACTTAGTCCTGCACCACCTCACCTCCTCACTCAGTCCTGCACCACCTCACCTCATCACTTAGTCCTGCACCACCTCACCTCATCCTTTAGTCCTGCACCACCTCACCTCATCCTTTAGTCCTGCACCACCTCACCTCGTCCCTCAGTCCTGCACCACCTCACCTCATCCCTTAGTCCTGCACCACCTCACCTCATTCCTTAGTCCTGCACCACCTCACTCAGTCCTGCACCACCTCACCTCATCCCTTAGTCCTGCACCACCTCACCTCCTCACTCAGTCCTGCACCACCTCACCTCATCCCTTAGTCCTGCACCACCTCACCTCATCCCTTAGTCCTGCACCACCTCACCTCATCCCTTAGTCCTGCACCACCTCACCTCATCCCTTAGTCCTGCACAACCTCACCTCATCCCTTAGTCCTGCACCACCTCACCTCATCAAGTAGTCCTGCACCACCTCACCTCATCCCTTAGT
This sequence comes from Salvelinus fontinalis, assembly GCF_029448725.1. NCBI lineage: Eukaryota > Metazoa > Chordata > Actinopteri > Salmoniformes > Salmonidae > Salvelinus > Salvelinus fontinalis. The sequence goes on from NC_074688.1 coordinate 39,744,305, forward strand.
CCTGCACCACCTCACCTCATCACTTAGTCCTGCACCACCTCACCTCCTCACTCAGTCCTGCACCACCTCACCTCATCCCTTTGTCCTGCACCACCTCACCTCATCCCTTAGTCCTGCACCACCTCACCTCATCCCTTAGTCCTGCACCACCTCACCTCATCACTTAGTCCTGCACCACCTCAACTCATCCCTTAGTCCTGCACCACCTCACCTCATCCCTTAGTCCTGCACCACCTCACCTCATCCCTTAGTCCTGCACCACCTCACCTCATCACTTAGTCCTGCACCACCTCACCTCATCCCTTAGTCCTGCACCACCTCACCTCCTCACTTAGTCCTGCACCACCTCACCTCATCCCTTAGTCCTGCACCACCTCACCTCCTCACTTAGTCCTGCACCACCTCACCTCATCCCTTAGTCCTGCACCACCTCACCTCATCACTTAGTCCTGCCCCACCTCACCTCATCACTTAGTCCTGCACCACCTCACCTCATCCCTTAGTCCTGCACCACCTCACCTCATCCCTTAGTCCTGCACCACCTCACCTCATCCCTTAGTCCTGCACCACCTCACCTCATCCCTTAGTCCTGCACCACCTCACCTCATCTCTTAGTCCTGC
>NC_074688.1:39749925-40024925 GCF_029448725.1 Salvelinus fontinalis
AATCCTCCCAGAGACATAGAGTGATATTAAATCCTCCCAGAGACATAGAGTGATACTAAATCCTCCCAGAGAGAGACATAGAGTGATATTAAATCCTCCCAGAGACATAGAGTGATACTAAATCCTCCCAGAGACATAGAGTGATACTAAATCCTCCCAGAGACATAGAGTGATATTAAATCCTCCCAGAGACATAGAGTGATACTAAATCCTCCCAGAGACATAGAGTGATATTAAATCCTCCCAGAGACATAGAGTGATACTAAATCCTCCCAGAGAAAGACATAGAGTGATACTAAATCCTCCCAGAGACATAGAGTGATACTAAATCCTCCCAGAGATATAGAGTGATACTAAATCCTCCCAGAGAGAGACATAGAGTAATAATGAACGTCAGCCTGTCTTTGTAGAGTCACTGAGAGGCCAAAGACCTCTTTCTTAGTATCTCACCTCACAGTGGAAGACAGAAGCTAGCGGCTTGTAGCAGTGGTTTAGAGGCAGTGGACTATAGAATCCTGACTGTTAACAGAAAGCAACAACATAAAACAAACCCAACACAACCCGGTCTGCTTTCATCTGCTCATAGCACAGCACTGTGCAGCATGTGGCCTTCTGTTCCTCAGTTCCTAATGTGTTTACATAAATGTTACACGTGTATATTTACGGATGACCGTTCAGTATATACTATGTAACATTTTCTTAACACACACACACACACACACACACACACACACACACACACACACACACACACACACACACACACACACACACACACACACACACACACACACACACACACACACACACACACACACACACACACACACACACACACACACACACAGAACACACACGGGTGGCAGGTAGCCTAGCAGTTAGAGCGTTGGGCCAGTAACTGAAAGGTTGCTAGATTGAATCCCCGATCCGGAAGGTGAAAAATCTGTTGATTTGCCCTTGCACTTACAGAAATTGGATCTTAAATTAAACACAATTTTCACAGCAGGAATTCCAGGAAGTGTATTCCAAGCTTTAAAAACGCTTCTCTAAAGTAATTTCCACTTTAAAATGTCAGACTTGATTTGTCCTAATGAAAAATGTATCAACCCCGATGAACAATGATCATCTACATAATAATTCACACTTCCTGTTGCTGTAAGATGTCCTGCTATAGAAAAGTGGCTCAAATGAAGATCCGACATGTGAACCCCTAATTTCTCCAGGGTGGCAGTCAGTAACGGCAGATCCCTGGCCGTGACCCCAGTCTCCGAGGGCGTCTCAGGGGGAGCTGGGATATACAAAAAACCACACAATTCACATTTCATACTTCACACTCGTACATGCAGCAAAACAGAACAAATATAAGCACCCCTATTTGACTTGCCCTTTGACACACACCTGCACACACACACACACCCACACACACACTACTACAAACAGGACGCAAACTGAGTGTCAAAGCCTCACTGCAGAGGCCCACTAAATGGATTTTACAGCCAAGGCTCATTCTTTCTGATCCACAACACTGTAGGGCTGTAGGGCTGTAGAAAGCAGCGCATTTGTTTGTGTCTGTATGGAACATGGTGTGTCTGGAGTACAATGTGTGTGTGTGTGTGTGTGTGTGTGTGTGTGTGTGTGTGTGTGTGTGTGTGTGTGTGTGTGTGTGTGTGTGTGTGTGTGTGTGTGTGTGTGTGTGTGTGTGTGTGTGTGTGTGTGTGTGTGTGTGTGTGTCAAATAAATTAGTATTTGATAAAACAACAATAACCAGGCTATATACAAGGAGTACTGGGTAAAGTCAATGTGCGGGGGTAACGGAGGGGGTAATGAGGTAATGAAGGTAATTCATATTTACATGTAGGTAGGGGTAAAAGTGACTTGACAATCAGGATATATAATAAACAGAGTAGCAGCAGGTATGTGAAGAGTATGAAAGAGTGAGTGTGTGGCGTCAATATGTATGTGTGTGTGTGTTTTATGTGTGTGAGTGTATGTAGTGTGTGTGTGTGTGTGTGTGTGTGTGTGTGTGTGTGTGTGTGTGTGCATGCGTGCGTGCGTGCGTGCGTGTGTGTGCGCGTGCGTGTGTGTACGTGTGTGGGTGTGTGTGGGTGTGTTGGAGTGTCAGTGTAGTATGTGTGAGTGCGTGGGTAGATTCCAGTAAGCGTGCATAGAGCCGGTGCAAAAAAAATAACAATAGGGTGTCAATGCAAAAAGTCTAGGTGGCCATTTTATTAACTCAGCAGTCTTATGGCTTGGGGGAAGAAGCTGTTCAGCAGTCTTATGGCTTGGGGGAAGAAGCTGTTCAGCAGTCTTATGGCTTGGGGGAAGAAGCTGTTCAGCAGTCTTATGGCTTGGGGGAAGAAGCTGTTCAGCAGTCTTATGGCTTGGGGGAAGAAGCTGTTCAGCAGTCTTATGGCTTGGGGGAAGAAGCTGTTCAGCAGTCTTATGGCTTGGGGGATAGAAGATGTTCAGCAGTCTTATGGCTTGGGGGAAGAAGCTGTTCAGCAGTCTTATGGCTTGGGGGAAGAAGCTGTTCAGCAGTCTTATGGCTTGGGGGATAGAAGATGTTCAGCAGTCTTATGGCTTGGGGGAAGAAGCTGTTCAGCAGTCTTATGGCTTGGGGGAAGAAGCTGTTCAGCAGTCTTATGGCTTGGGGGAAGAAGCTGTTCAGCAGTCTTATGGCTTGGGGGTAGAAGCTGTTCATCAGTCTGATGGTTTGGGGATAGAAGTTGTTCAGCAGTCTCATGGTTTGGGGATAGAAGTTGTTCAGCAGTCTCATGGCTTGGGGGTAGAAGCTGTTCAGCAGTCTTATGGTTTGGGGGTAGAAGCTGTTCAGCAGTCTTATGGCTTGGGGTTAGAAGCTGTTCAGCAGTCTTTTGGTTTTGGGGGTAGAAGCTGTTCAGCAGTCTTATGGTTTGGGGTTAGAAGCTGTTCAGGAGCCTTTTGGTCGCAGACTTGGCTCTCCGATACCGCTTGCCGTGCGGTGGCAGAGAGAACCGTCTATGACTTGCGTGGCTCTAGCCTTTGACAATTTTAGGGCCTTTCAATAGAGATTGCTTCATCTGTGGATCTGTTGGGGCGGTATGCAAATTGGAGGGGGTCCAGGGTGACTGGGATGATGGCGTTGATGCGAGCCATGACCAGCCTTTCAAAGCATTTCCCGGCTACAGATGTGAGTTCTTCGGGGGCGATAGTCAGTAAGGACAGGTTAACTTGGCGTTTTTTGGACACAGGGACTATGGTGGTCTGCTTGACACATATAGGTATGTCAGTGAAGACACCTGGCAGCTGGTCAGCAGTCTTATGGTTTAGGTGTAGAAGGTGGTCTGCTTGACACATATAGGTATGTCAGTGAGGACACCTGGCAGCTGGTCAGCAGTCTTATGGTTTAGGTGTAGAAGGTGGTCTGCTTGACACATATAGGTATGTCAGTGAAGACACTTGGCAGCTGGTCAGCAGTCTTATGGTTTAGGTGTAGAAGGTGGTCTGCTTGACACATATAGGTATGTCAGTGAGGACACCTGGCAGCTGGTCAGCAGTCTTATGGTTTAGGTGTAGAAGGTGGTCTGCTTGACACATATAGGTATGTCAGTGAAGACACTTGGCAGCTGGTCAGCAGTCTTATGGTTTAGGTGTAGAAGGTGGTCTGCTTGACACATATAGGTATGTCAGTGAAGACACCTGGCAGCTGGTCAGCAGTCTTATGGTTTAGGTGTAGAAGGTGGTCTGCTTGACACATATAGGTATGTCAGTGAAGACACCTGGCAGCTGGTCAGGCCATGTCCTGGTAATTCATCTGATGAGCATAGAAGGCATTTAGCTCATCTGGTAGGCTCGAGTCACTGAGCAGTAAGGGTTTCCCTTTGTACTCCGTGACAGTTTGCAAGCCCTGACACATCTGACAAGCATCAGAGTCGGTGTAGTAGGATTCGATCTTAGTCCTGAATTGACACTTTGCCTGCTTGATGGATCGTCTGAGCGTATGTGTGAAGCCCTGTCGCAATCTACCGAGAGTTCACTACTAGCCCACAGTGGTATCGCTGAGACGCCGTGTTCAAATCTACCAAGAGTTCACTACTAGCCCACAGTGGTATCGCTGAGACGCCCTGTTCAAATCTACCAAGAGTTCACTACTAGCCCACAGTGGTATCGCTGAGACGCCCTGTCCCAAACTACCGTGAGTTCACTACTAGGCCACAGGGGTATCGCTCAGAAGCCCTGTCCCAAACTGCCGTGAGTTCACTACTAGGCCACAGGGGTATCGCTCAGAAGCCCTGTCCCAAACTACCGTGAGTTCACCACTAGCCCACAGTGGTATCGCTCAGAAGCCCTGTCCCAAACTACCGTGAGTTCACTACTAGCCCACAGGGCTATCGCTCAGAAGCCCTGTCCCAATCTATCGAGAGTTCACTACTAGCCCACAGGGGTATCGCTCAGAAGCCCTGTCCCAATCTATCGTGAGTTCACTACTAGCTCACAGGGGTATCGCTCAGAAGCCCTGTCCCAATCTACTGTGAGTTCACTACTAGCCCACAGTGGTATCGCTCAGAAGCCCTGTCCCAAACTACTGTGAGTTCACTACTAGCCCACAGTGGTATCGCTCAGAAGCCCTGTCCCAAACTACTGTGAGTTCATTACTAGCCCACAGTGGTATCGCTCAGAAGCCCTGTCCCAATCTACTGTGAGTTCACTACTAGCCCACAGTGGTATCGCTCAGAAGCCCTGTCCCAAACTACTGTGAGTTCATTACTAGCCCACAGTGGTATCGCTCAGAAGCCCTGTCCCAAACTACTGTGAGTTCACTACTAGCCCACAGTGTTATCGCTCAGAAGCCCTGTCCCAAACTACCAAAAGTTCACTACTAGCCCACAGTGGTATCGTTCAGAAGCCCCGTCCCAAACTACCAAGAGTTCACTACTAGCCCACAGTGGTATCGCTCAGAAGCCCTGTCCCAATCTATCGAGAGTTCACTACTAGCCTACAGTGGTATCGCTCAGAACTCACTGTCACTTTCAAAGGTAACGCCTGTGGCTGGATGGCTGCCATCTGGAGCAGAATGAGACAGTTTCTTCCTCTCTGTTCTGTTGTCTCCTCTTCCAGGTTTCTTGTAGCGAGCACATACATTTATTCTCTTAAAATCAATTCATTTGGGACTCAGTGCCTCACAAAAAGGAAAACATCAAGGTCTGGCAGCGATGTTGGAGAAAAGCAGACTTTTCTAACAGAGAGAAGGTGTAGGATTTAGTATGTTGTGAAATAGAAAGTAGACATTATAGGGTCGCCCACAGTGGTATCGCTCAGAAGCCATGTCCCAAACTACCGTGAGTTCACTATTAGCCCACAGTGGTATCGCTCAGAAGCCCTGTCCCAATCTACCAAGACTTTACTATTAGCCCACAGTGGTATCGCTCAGAAGCCCTGTCCCAATCTATCGAGAGTTCACTACTAGCCCACAGTGGTATCGCTCAGAAGCCCTGTCCCAATCTACTGTGAGTTCACTACTAGCCCACAGTGGTATCGCTCAGAAGCCATGTCCCAATCTACTGTGAGTTCACTATTAGCCCACAGTGGTATCGCTCAGAAGCCATGTCCCAATCTACTGTGAGTTCACTACTAGCCCACAGTGGTATCGCTCAGAAGCCCTGTTCCAATCTACTGTGAGTTCACTACTAGCCCACAGTGGTATCGCTCAGAAGCCCTGTCCCGATTTAATGAGAGTTCACTACTAGCCCACAGTGGTATCTTTCAGAAGCCCTGTCCTAATCTATTGAGAGTTCATTTCACTCCTCGTACCCACTCTCCTTGCCTCCTTCAGTCTGATTTCTCCTGGCTGTCATCTTAATACCATTCAGTCTGACTTCTCCTGGTCTCCTGACTGTCATCTTAATATCATCCAGTCTGATTTCTCCTGGCTATCATCTCAATATCATCCAGTCTGATTTCTCCTGACTGTCATCTCAATATCATCCAGTCTGATTTCTCCTGGCTGTCATCTCATTATCATCCAGTCTGACTTCTCCTGACTGTCATCTCAATATCATTCAGTCTGATTTCTCCTGGCTGTCATCTCAATATCATCCAGTCTGATTTCTCCTGACTGTCATCTCAATATCATTCAGTCTGATTTCTCCTGGCTGTTATCTTAATATCATCCAGTCTGATTTCTCCTGGCTGTCATCTCAATATCATCCAGTCTGATTTCTCCTGACTGTCATCTCAATATCATTCAGTCTGATTTCTCTTGGCTGCCATCTCAATATCATTCAGTCTGACTTCTCCTGGCTGTCATCTTAATACCATTCAGTCTGACTTCTCCTGGTCTCCTGACTGTCATCTTAATATCATTCAGTCTGATTTCTCCTGGCTGTTATCTTAATATCATCCAGTCTGATTTCTCCTGGCTGTTATCTTAATATCATCCAGTCTGATTTCTCCTGGCTGTCATCTCAATATCATTCAGTCTGACTTCTCCTGGCTGTTATCTTAATATCATCCAGTCTGATTTCTCCTGGCTGTCATCTCATTATCATCCAGTCTGACTTCTCCTGGCTGTCAGCTCAATATCATTCAGTCTGATTTCTCCTGGCTGTTATCTTAATATCATCCAGTCTGATTTCTCCTGGCTGTCATCTCAATATCATTCAGTCTGATTTCTCCTGGCTGTCATCTCAATATCATTCAGTCTGACTTCTCCTGGCTGTTATCTTAATATCATCCAGTCTGATTTCTCCTGGCTGTTATCTTAATATCATCCAGTCTGATTTCTCCTGGCTGTCATCTTAATATCATTCAGTCTGATTTCTCCTGGCTGTCAGCTCAATACCATCCAGTCCACTATCAGTTAGTGTCAGAAACCCATTACCAGAACAGGTACGACCCACACACACACACGCATGTAAGCACGTGTACAGGTGTGTGTGAGTGTTAATGTGCGTGTCTTTGAGATCGGGGACTGAGTGGGTGGTCTCAAACGGGGACAGAAAAACAGCTGTTTCTCCGTTTCCTGCAGCAGTGGAGAGACTGTATAGTCTACACCCCTACAGCTGTTTTATTAACACATGGCCAAACCTCCTTCACACCTTTCACTGTAGCTGTTCACACCAGGCCCGGAAACAGACTGAAGACACCATCTACAGAACTGAATCTGAATAGACTCAGAGTTCACAAAGAGTGTTAATGGATTTCATGGTGTTACATTAAACACCTTGGTTTTGGATGTAAGGCTTATCATGAGAAGTGAAACTTTAGAATCATAGGGTTATATCTGAATAAAATGAGGATTCCTGTCAAATACAGAGTACGACACTACTATTCTGACGTACTGTAAGTGGTTAACTAAGACAGGAAGGATAGCAAAAACCATAGTGTCGTTTACATGTAGGCCTACAGGTATCTCCTGTTGTCATTTCCATGTAATGTGTGTGTGGGGGGGGGGGGGGGGGGGGGGGGTTTAAGGTCAGGGATAATTCACTGAAATGATTCTAGCCATTGATCGACGCTTTGATTACTGACATGAATCTGGGTTACTGTGGTTAAAAAGGACAGCCAATAACATGCCTGTGACTGTAATGTGACTCTACAATGACTGGCACTTCAATGCGACAGGTAGCCTAGTGGTTAGAGCGTTGGACTAGTAACCGAAAGGTTGCAAGATTGAATCCCTGAGCTGACAAGGTAAAAATCTGTTGTCTGCCCCTGAACAAGGCAGTTAACCCACTGTTCCTAGGCCGTCATTGAAAATAAGAATTTGTTCTTAACTGACTTGCCTAGTTAAATAAAGGTTAAAAAAATAAAATAAAATGCAAGCACAAGTTTATCACACACACACCAACTAATAAGCATTTCATAGACTTAAGAGAGGTCTACTTTCTTGGAGACCTGAATATTGACTGGTTTTCATCAAGCTTTCCGCTCAAGACGAAGCTTCTTACTGTAACCAGTGCCTGTAATCTGGTTCAGGTTATTAATCAACCTACCAGGGTCTTTACAAACACTACAGGAACAAGATCATCCACATGTATCGATCACTGTTTTACTAATACTGTAGAACTTTGTTCTAAAGCTGTATCCGTACCCAACAGCGCCTCAGGTTGAAGAAGTTTGGTTTGGCACCTAAAACCCTCACAAACTTTTACAGATGCACTATTGAGAGCATCCTATCGGGCTGCATCACCGCCTGGTACGGCAACTACCCACAAACGTAGGGCTCTCCAGAGGGTGGTGCGGTCTGCCCAACGCATCACAAACTACCTGCCCTCCAGGACACCTACAACACCCGATGTCACAGGAAGGCCAAAAAGATAATCAAGGACAACAACCACCAGAGCCACTGCCGGTTCACCCCGCTATCATCCTGTAACGGCTTTCCTCTTCCTCTTCATCAGAAGAGGAGGAGCAGGGATTGAACCAATATGCAGCGGATTGTGAAGACATGATTTATTAAAGAAAAACACGAAAACACGAACTTGACTAATAAACTAACAAAACAACAAACGGTGTAGACAGATCTGAACGACGGACTCACATAACACGAATAACGCACGAACAGGGAAAATAGCCTACACATAAATTAACGATGAACAAACAAACCGAAACAGTCCCGAATGGTGCGACAAACACTGACACAGGAGACAACCACCCACAACGAACACTGTGAAAACACCTACCTAAATATGACTCTTAATTAGAGGAACGCCAAACACCTGCCTCTAATTAAGAGCCATACCAGGCAACCCATAAACCAACATAGAAACAGAAAACATAGAATGCCCACCCAAACTCACGTCCTGACCAACTAACACATACAACAAACTAACAGAAATAGGTCAGGAACGTGACATAACCCCCCCCATAAGGTGCGAACTCCGGGCGCACCAGCACAAAGTCTAGGGGAGGGTCTGGGTGGGCATCTGACCACGGTGGTGGCTCAGGCTCCGGGCAAGGTCCCCACCCCACCATAGTCAATCCCAGCTTCCATTTCCCCCTATGAATGTCCACCCTCATCTTACCCCCACTAAATCCTTTTGGTAACATCGACAACAGGGGCAGCACCGGGACAGAGGGATAGCTCAGGACAGAGGGATAGCTCAAGACAGAGGGATAGATCAGGATAGAGAGGTAGCTCAGGATAGAGAGGTAGCTCAGGATAGAGGGGCAACTCCGGACTGAAAGGCAGCTCCGGACAGAGAGACAGCTCTGGACTGAGGGGCAGTTCTGGGTAAATAGCCGTTCTGGGCTAAGGGACAGCTCAAGACTGGCTGACGGCTCTGGACGCTCATGGCTGGCTGACGGCTCTCGACGCTCATGGCTGGCTGACGGCTCTCGACGCTCATGGCTGGCTGATGGCTCTCGACGCTCATGGCTGGCTGACGGCTCTGGACGCTCATGGCTGGCTGACGGCTCTGGATGCTCATGGCTCACTGACGGCTCTGGCAGATCCTGTCTGGTTGGCGGCTGGCAGATCCTGTCTGGTTGGCGGCTCTGGCAGATCCTGTCTGGTTGGCGGCTCTGGCAGATCCTGTCTGGTTGGCGGCTCTGGCAGATCCTGTCTGGTTGGCGGCTCTGGCAGATCCTGTCTGGTTGGCGGCTCTGGCAGATCCTGTCTGGTTGGCGGCTCTGGCAGATCCTGTCTGGTTGGCGGCTCTAGCGGCTCCTGACTGACTATCGGCTCTGACGGCTCGGAACAGACGGGCGGCTCTAATGGCTCGGGACAGACGGATGGCTCAGACGGCGCTGGGGAGACGGATGGCTCAGACGGCGCTGGGGAGACGGATGGCTCAGATGGCGCTGGGGAGACGGATGGCTCAGATGGCGCTGCAGAGACGGATGGCTCAGACTGCTCCTGTCTGGCGGATGGCTCTGGCTGCTCCTGTCTGGCGGAAGGCTCTGTAGGCTCATGGCAGACGGGCAGCTTTGCAGGCCCATGGCAGACAGGCAGTTCATGCGCCGTTGGGCAGACGGCAGACTCTGGCCGGCTGAGACGCACTGTAGGCTTGGTGCGTGGTGCCGGAACTGGAGGCACCTGACTGAGGACACGCACTTCAAGCCTAGTGCGGGGAGTAGGGACAGGGCACACTGACCTCTCGAAGCGCACTATATGCCTGGTGCGTGGTACCGGACTGAGCACCTCAGGACAAGTGCGGGGAGAAACAACAGTGTGCACAGGACTTAGGAGACGCACAGGTGGCTTAGTGCGCGGTGCCGGAACTGGAGGCACCGGGCTGGAGACACCACCATAGAGAGAGTGCGTGGAGGAGGAACAGGGCTCTGGAAAGGCACTGGAAGCCTGGTGCATAGTGTAGGCACTGGGGTTACTGGGCTGGGGCGGGGAGGTAGTGCCGGAAATACCGGACCGTGAAGACGTACTGGCTCCCTTGAGCACCGAGCCTGCCCAACCTTACCTGGTTGAATGCTCCCCGTAGCCTGACCAGTGCGGGGAGGTGGAAAAACCCGCACCGGGCTATGTAGGCGAACCGGGACACCATGCGTAAGGCTGGTGCCATGTAAGCCGGCCCGAGGAGACGCATTGGAGAACAGACGCGTTGAGCCGGCCTCATGACACCTGGCTCAATGCCCAATCTAGCCCTACCAGTGCAGCGAGGTGGAATAACCCGCACTGGGCTATGCACTCGTACAGGAGACACCGTGCGCTCTACTGCGTAACACGGCGCCTGCCCGTACTCCCGCTCTCCACGGTAAGCCTGGGAAGTGGGCGCAGGTCTCCTACCTGCCCTTGGCCCACTACCTCTTAGCCCCCCCCCCAATACATTTTTGGGGTCTCCTCTCGGATTTCCAGCCACGTCTCCTTGCTGCCTCCTCATACCACTGCTCTGGGCTCTCGCTGCCTCCATCTCCTCAAGAGCGCGGAGATATTCCCCAATGTGAGCCCAGTGTCCTTTACCTTCCAATACTTCCTCCCAAGTCCATGATTCCTGTGTAGTCTCCTGCTCGACTTCGCGCCGCTTGGTTCTGAATCGGTGGGTGGTTCTGTAACGGCTTTCCTCTTCCTCTTCATCAGAAGAGGAGGAGCAGGGATTGAACCAAAATGCAGCGGATTGTGAAGACATGATTTATTAAAGAAAAACACGAAAACACGAACTTGACTAATAAACTAACAAAACAACAAACGGTGTAGACAGATCTGGACGACGGACTCACATAACACACGAGAACGCACGAACAGGGAAAAAAGCCTACACATAAATGACACTGAACAAACAAACCGAAAACAGTCCCGTGTGGCGCAACAACATACACAGACACAGGAGACAACCACCCACAACGAACACTGTGAAAACACCTACCTAAATATGGCTCTTAATTAGAGGAACGCCAAACACCTGCCTCTAATTAAGAGCCATACCAGGCAACCCATAAACCAACATAGAAACAGAAAACATAGAATGCCCACCCAAACTCACGTCCTGACCAACTAACACATATAACAAACTAACAGAAATAGGTCAGGAACGTGACACATCCAGAAGGCAAGGTCAGTACAGGTGCATCAAAGCTGGGACCGAGACTGAAAAACAGCTTCTACCTCAAGGCCATCAGACTGTTAAATAGCCATCACTAGCACATTAGAGGCTACTGCATATATACATAGACTTGAAATCACTGGCCACTTTAATACATGTAACACTAGTCACTTTAATAATGTTTACATATTTTGCATTACTCATCTCATATGTTTATACTGTATTCTATACTATCTAGTGTATCTAAATCTATGCCGCTCTGACATTGCTCATACATATATTTATATATTCTTAATTCCATTCTATACTTAGACTTGTGTGTATTGGGTATATGTTACTTGCTAGATATCACTACACTGTCGGAGCTAGAAACACAAGCATTTCGCTACACCTGCAATAACATCTGCTAAACACGTGGATGTGACTAATAACATTTGATTTGAAACAGACTGTTAGATCTGTTAAGGCGCAATGGATTGATGAGGAATTGAAAAACTGTATGGTTGAAAGAGATGGGGCAGAAGAAGTGGCTAATAAGTCTGACTGCATATCTGACTGGCTGACTTAATGTAAATTGATAAATTATGTGATATATTAAATTATGTGACTAAAATCAACAAAAAGAAGAAGAAACTGTATTATGAAGCCAAGATCAATGATATAAATAATCCTAGAAAAAAACATTGGAGTACTTTAAATGAAATGATGGGCAGAAAGACAAATTCAACTCCATCTTTCATTGAATCAGATGGCTTATTCATCACAAAACCATTTGATGCTGCTAATTATTTTAATGATTACTTCATTAGCAAAGTGGGCAAACGTAGGCAGGAAATGCCAACAACGAACAGCGAGCCATCTTATTCGTGCATAAAAAAAACTAATAATGAAAGAAAAGCATTGCAAATTTGAATTCTGTAAAGTTAGTGTGGGAGAGGTGGAAAAATGATTGTTATCCATGACAAACCTCCTGGCATTGACACCTCAGAGGGAAAGCTACTGAGGATGGTAGCTGACTCTATAGCCACTCCTATCTGTTATATCTTAATCTGAGCCGAGAGGAAAGTCTTTGTCCTCAGGCCTGGAGAAAAGCCAATGTAATTCCGCTACCCAAGAGTGGTAAAGCGGCCTTTACTGGTTCTAACAGCAGACCTATGAGTTGCTGACAGCTCTTAGCAAACTGTTAGAAAAAATTGTGTTAGACCAAATACAATGCTATTTCTCTGTAAACAAATTAACAACAGACTTTCAGCATGCATATAGAGAAGGGCACTCTACAGGTACAAGAGGTCGACCGATTATGATTTTTCAACGATACCGATTATTGGAGGACCAAAAAAAGCTGATAGCCTTTTGTCTAGCCCCGAGACATATTCTTTTCTAAATATATGGCACTGGTTGGTTTAGTCTAAAGAAGATGTACTCAACTCTTACCCTACGAGATCCGGAGCTCGCTGGTTTTCTGTTCTATCTGATAATTAATTGCACACATCTGGTGTCCCTCTGATTAGAGGGGAACAATGAAAAAAATGCAGTCGAAGTGGCTTTGAGGTCCAGAGTTGAGTTTTAGGGTCCTAAAAGTTAGTTTATGTTAGCCTAATAGGGAAACGTTGGGAGATTAGCTACCTGTCTGCGAGTCCTCTCTGATTTACTCCTACACTCTATTAGGGAAACGTTGGGAGGTTAGCTACCTGTCTGGGGGTCCTCTCTGATTTACTCCTACACCACTCCCAGTCCGTCAGCTCCATTTTTCTGCACTCTACATGCGACAGTCTCCGTTCCGTTCCCTCGAACACGGACGACGTGTCCGTGAGGTTGAGGTCCTCGCAGTCCCGGGAGCTGGGCCCACAGAAGAAGCTGTCCTGGTCTCCGTGGTTACCGTGAGGAAACTGGAGGCAGTCTGCCAGCGCGAGGGCCTCTCCCCCACCTGCCTCCTCCTCGAGAAGCAGCTCGCCATGCTCGTGCAGAGAGGAGCTGTCTACTTCACGTGGGGTCATGAACTCGAGCTCGGCCTGCAGGCTCGTGACGCCGGAGCTGTCCAGCACAGCAAGTTGGTTTTCTGTGAAGTTGAAGAGGTTTTGATAGGAAGCCTTCTCGACAGACGGGCTGTGGTGGGGTTTGGTTGCGTGGGATAACTTGTATATTCCGTATCCTTGTTGGAAAGAGAGGTTAAACTCCAATCTCCTCTTCTTTGCTGTGGGAAGAAAATTCTTATATGTAGTGGCTTTTGCAACAAACCAAAAAAATCTATGCATATTACATTTATATTACTTTGAATTTTTTTAAATGACAGTGATGTAGGCTTATGTGTTTCAGACACACATATTTTTTTATTTTAACAATTGGTGTCCGTGTAAATGTGTTAGGTTTAATGTGTAGGACTATACTGTATGTTAAGGGGATTTTATCACAATACTGGGCACTTTATTCTCATAGGCATGTAGGCTATGTTAAAATGTTACGTTGCTTTAGATAAACGTCTGGTTTGTACGCATACGTTTTTCAGCTCACTGGCCCTTTACAATCAGAGGGCATAGCCTACCGGTGGGCTCACGCTCTGTTGTCTGCCGGCAGTTGATGAAGCACCCGCACGGAAGGTGGATCCAGCGCTCGGAGAGCATGAACACCGGCGTGACCGCAGGCGCCAGCAGGGTCAGGAAGAAGCTCACCGTTTCCACCGCTTCCAGGGACGAGCTGCGCTCGTTCACAGCATGACGCACGAGCACCAGAGTCTGTGAATGAAACGGCATGTACTTAAACCCATATGGCCTACTTCATGAATCTAATGCATCATTAGATTATGACATAAGGTAATGTGGGGGAACTGCAGCACCACCCACCCCCTGTAATTCTCACAAAAACCACTTTGCTTAACTAAAATGCATCTGTCTCATCAACAAAACAAAAAAAATCACTATAACAAAATTTTTCTGAGTTAAGTTGTTTTAATATCTCATCATTTAGAAAACGTTATGTACACTGAGTTTATAAAACATTAGGAATACCTTTATAATATTGAGTTGCACCCCCTTTTGCCCTCTGAACAGCCTCAATTTGTTGGGGCGTGGACCTGACAAGGTGTCAAAAACGTTCCACAGGGATGCAGATTGTAGAATATTCACATGAAAATCTGTCACTAATTGAATGCTAACCGAGCTATAGTGAGGATATTAACAGTGAGATGTGCAATTCCATTTTGTTTCGATATTACATTTATTCAATTACAGTTTTTACAATCACTTTGTAAAATTTCGGGACCTTGATGTCATGTTTCAAAACTCTAGACACAAAACTCACAACCAATGATCAAAATGCACATTTTTCAATTGCTTGGATACAATACACGTAAAGCTAAGATCATTTGTTCATTGAACTAAAATCACCTGTTCAAAATGACACAACTTAACATCAAAGTATTTCCATTTCAAAATGCAATTCACACTTTACATCTGAAATGACTGTGTATTCATTTCATTACAATGATCTAACTATCAATTGATACAACTGCTCAAAATGAGAAGTAACTGTTGCATTACTCTAAATGCATAGTTGTATGGAAACTGACGAACAATATTCCATGTTTAGATCATGAACGTTTCAGGATAACGAGATCCATTGACACCAATTACCGTGGAACATGAACCAATTGGACTACATTATCTATGGATGTAATATTTCATCATCATTCTTTATCAGACACTGTTTCTTTGGTCCCATGTACCACTTTTCCAGACCATGTTTTCAGATTTGACATTACTGTACACTCGCCAGCCACTTTATTAGGTACACCTATCTAGTACTGTGTAGGACCCCCTTTTGCCTCCACAACAGCCTGAATTATATACGGTGTTGTATGTTAAGAGATGCCCTTCTGCACACCACTGTTTTAAATAGCTGTTATTGAGCATTTGTGGCCTTTCTGTTAGCTTGAATGAGTCTGGACATTCTCCTCTGACCTCTCATTAACAAGGTGTTTTGCCAACAGAACTGCCGCTCACTGAATGTGTTTTGTTTATCGCACCATTCTCTGTGAACTCTAGAGACTGTAGTGCATAAAAATCACAGGAAGGCAGCTGTTTCTGAGATGCTGGAATCACCATGTGTGGCATCAACAATCATACCATGGTCAAATTTGCTTAGATTAAGCATCTTGCCCGTTCTAATGTTAGGTCGAACAACATCTAAAGCTCTCTACTCTATATACTCTATATATTGAGTTGCAGGCAGCCACATGATTCACTGTTCAAATGTAACCTTCCTTGATGGGCTAAATCAGGTACGTAGAGCTAATGGCATGACTTATGTCATTGTGTGGGATAATGTCAGGTTCCACCATGCTCAAATGGTGCAAGCATGGTTTCAGGCTCATCCACAATTTATCACCCTGTAAGTACAGGGAAAGGAGTAGTTACCACCCCGTACTCTCCCGTCCTTAACCCGGTTGAGGAATTTTTCTCCACATGGAGGTGGAAGTTATATGATAGGCGCCCTCACGGACAAGCCACCCTTCTCCAGGCCATGGATGACGCATGCAATGACATCACGGCAGACCAGTGTCAGGCCTGGATTCGTCATGCCTGAAGATTCTTCCCAAGATGTTTGGCTAATGAAATCATCCATTTTGATGTGGATGAGAACCTGTGGCCAAATCCACAAGACAGGGTTGAGGGATGTTTTACAGTAAGCCAGGTGAGGAACACTGCAGTTGATGTTTTACAGTAAGCCAGGTGAGGAACACTGCAGTTGATGTTTTACAGTAAGCCAGGTGAGGAACACTGCAGTTGATGTTTTACAGTAAGCCAGGTGAGGAACACTGCAGTTGATGTTTTACAGTAAGCCAGGTGAGGAACACTGCAGTTGATGTTTTACAGTAAGCCAGGTGAGGAACACTGCAGTTGATGTTTTACAGTAAGCCAGGTGAGGAACACTGCAGTTGATGTTTTACAGTAAGCCAGGTGAGGAACACTGCAGTTGATGTTTTACAGTAAGCCAGGTGAGGAACACTGCAGTTGATGTTTTACAGTAAGCCAGGTGAGGAACACTGCAGTTGATGTTTTACAGTAAGCCAGGTGAGGAACACTGCAGTTGATGTTTTACTGTAAGCCAGGTGAGGAACACTGCAGTTGATGTTTTACAGTAAGCCAGGTGAGGAACACTGCAGTTGATGTTTTACAGTAAGCCAGGTGAGGAACACTGCAGTTGATGTTTTACAGTAAGCCAGGTGAGGAACACTGCAATTGATGTTTTACAGTAAGCCAGGTGAGGAACACTGCAATTGATGTTTTACAGTAAGCCAGGTGAGGAACACTGCAGTTGATGTTTTACAGTAAGCCAGGTGAGGAACACTGCAGTTGATGTTTTACAGTAAGCCAGGTGAGGAACACTGCAGTTGATGTTTTACAGTAAGCCAGGTGAGGAACACTGCAGTTGATGTTTTACAGTAAGCCAGGTGAGGAACACTGCAGTTGATGTTTTACAGTAAGCCAGGTGAGGAACACTGCAGTTGATGTTTTACTGTAAGCCAGGTGAGGAACACTGCAGTTGATGTTTTACAGTAAGCCAGGTGAGGAACACTGCAGTTGATGTTTTACAGTAAGCCAGGTGAGGAACACTGCAGTTGATGTTTTACAGTAAGCCAGGTGAGGAACACTGCAATTGATGTTTTACAGTAAGCCAGGTGAGGAACACTGCAGTTGATGTTTTACAGTAAGCCAGGTGAGGAACACTGCAGTTGATGTTTTACAGTAAGCCAGGTGAGGAACACTGCAGTTGATGTTTTACAGTAAGCCAGGTGAGGAACACTGCAGTTGATGTTTTACAGTAAGCCAGGTGAGGAACACTGCAGTTGATGTTTTACTGTAGTGTTTTTCTTTTTTGTAGCTAATTATTTTTGCTTTGATTCAAAGAAACCTATAGGTGATTTTATTGTATTTAATCAATACATTTCAGATTTTGTTCAATGATTCCACTGAGTCTGTAGTATTCTCTTTACTAGTCCTTTTACAGTGATGTACTTACGTGTAGTACAATAATGAAACATGTATCACATATTTTGTACTACAATATTTAAAGATTGAAAAAACAACTACACAGTGAAACTATCGGTATCTTGTGTGTGGTCTGATCTAAATGAATGTTCCTATGGTATTTCATAATAAATTAGTTATTTGAACCAATGATTCTGCAAGTGCAAGGTTTCTTTAAAGATATGAATGCACAATGCAATGTTCTGAACATTGGACAGCCTGTGTTACAAGTGATGACCGTTTAGAGTTTTGTGTCTAGAGTATTGAAAAATGACCACAAGGTTCTGAAATTAGTGCCAAAGGGATTGTAAAAAACGGTAAAATAAGACAGCCTACCTAGTCTCTAGCTTTTAAGATTTAATTACAAGACAAATGCTAAACAAAATTCATTAAATAGGTTTTAACACACTAATCTTCAGGGGTCAAGTTTTGTGTCTGCGATTGAATAGTGCTCTTATGGGGGCTTGTTACCCCACCTTACCCTACATGTTTTATAGATTAGGCATACAGCCTATTCAATGTGGCATTGCAGGAAATACACTGTATACAATACAATATACCTAGTTGAAACCCCACATGAACACCTATTTGTTATAAAAGCATACATAGCCTATATGTGATTTGATATTTCTTAATCTACACATTTTTCCATCTCTAGACCACTCACCATCATCGGCATCCACAAGACAACTCTCACTACCGCTAGGATCATGGAGAAGCGCTTTTGTGCAAAGAACGCAGGGGATTCCCAGTTATTGATGGTTCCATCCCTCAGTACACCGTCAGAGGTAGGGGTTGGGCAGGTATATGTTTCCACTGGGCCCCGCACCCCTAGCCCTTTCCCCGACCCAACCGGACACAGCTCGTTGTAGGCACTGAAACTTCTGTCCAAGCTATCCCGAGAGAAGGACGGGAGGTCGCAGAGAGGCGCAGACCCGTCCCCTGTCAGATCCCTGGCTATATCCAAGTAGCTCGGGTAGAACGTCCTCTGTGGCTCCCTGGAACATAGTAGCTGGTAGGTGAGAGGAACGAAGAATAAGACCAATCCGCAGAAACACAAGGAGTACAAAGAGAAAAGGAGCAGAACGTAAAAGCTGTGGCTCTCTGGGAAACAGCCTAGAGAGACCGGGATGAAACTCCCCCAGCCGCACAGGGGTAGTACACTGACGGTCAGGCTGACTACCCACACCCCGGCTATCGCCCACATCACGCTTAACGGCCGAGGACTTCTTTCTCGCTTAGTAACGTAAAAGGTGTAGGCTGCAATAAGGCAAGCCTTCATATTGCTGGAGAGTCCTTGGAACACATAGAGAAGTCCCGATAAAGTGCATATGGTCACCGACCCTCCCTCTCCATCTCTCTCCCACTGGAGGAGCATGAAGAGGGAGAGAGGTATTACGCTGAGCAGATCGTCCACGGACATCGAAGCCACGATGAGCCACAGGATGGTTTTCCACCTCATTTGGATGAAAAAGATGAGAGAATACACACCTCCCACGAAGGTAGCAGCGGCGATGGCGACGCACAAGCCGAAGAGAAGCATGCTTATGTGTCTTTGCGTCTCGGTGAGGTCCGTCCTCTCGTAGCTCGCAGTGAAAAGACTGCTGTTGTTCTGCGATGGGGAGCTGAGAGTCGAGGACATGTTTGTTTAGGTAACTTTGTCGACCTGGCTTGTGTTGCCCAATGTTCAGCCGCACATATATAAAAAAGAAACTTTGAACCAATGCCTAAACATTACACAAATTAGAATGGCACACATAGGCTAGACTACATCCCTGGTGAGTCACTCCGATAGGCTATATTTGAGCAGTCCAGTTGGATATATCTTAACCTTAACGGAAAGTAGCTTCCAGAATAGTACACTTTTTAACACTACCAGTGCATTTTAGATGCGCACTGGAGGAGATAGACATCAAGGCTCCTCGAGGATGATCCGCGATTTATGTTCTAACGGAGCGGCGCGTGCTGCACTTTGTCTCCAGCAGCCGGTTTACAAACCACACTCTGTCGTCACGGTCTAGCGTCAAGAAGTTAATGGCAGAAGGGCGGGCTGGTGTAAGATATTAATACTAATTTGGGGTGTACTTGTATTTATCCTGTTACACATTTATACAAGTGTTCGTTGTTCCAAGTGTGTAATGGACATGTGGTTCTTGCAAAACCTAGCAGGGTGTGGGGTCACGGCCAGGGTCACCATTGTCCAGCGTCCCTGGAGAAATGGGAGTTAAGTGCCTTGCTCAAGGGCACAGCAACAGAGTTTTCACTTTGTCAGCTCCGGGATTTGAACTGGTGACTTTTTGGCTACTGACCAAATGCTCTAACCTCGAAGCTGCCTGCCGTCTGTGTGTGTGTGCGTGTGTGTGTTTATTAGCGCTTGCCCATAGATTGTCTCACTCGGTAGATTCATATGGCATGAACTGAGATTCAGCTCCTCACTACCCGGGTGATGTGTGTGTCTGTGTGTATGTGTGTGCAGTGTTTCCCCTATATTAATTTAATTTAACAGCTAAATCGTTGCCGCCACATCAAGAAAATGGAGTGATCAGCCATGTCGCTCAAAATCCACTGTGAAGTCCGACGTCCGTCCAGATAAGCAGGTTGTCGGGAGATGACTTTAAAGCTTTGGGGTCTGCTAGGCTTGGGGTCTGCTAGGCTTTGGGTCTGCTAGGCTTGGGGTCTGCTAGGCTTGGGGTCTGCTAGGCTTGGGGTCTGCTAGGCTTGGGGCCTGCTAGGCTTGGGGTCTGCTAAGCTTGGGGTCTGCTAGGCTTGGGGTCTGCTAGGCTTGGGGTCTGCTAGGCTTGGGGTCTGCTTGGCTTGGGGTCTGCTAAGCTTGGGGTCTGCTAAGCTTGGGGTCTGCTAGGCTTGGGGTCTGCTAGGCTTGGGGTCTGCTAGGCTTGGGGTCTGCTAAGCTTGGGGTCTGCTAGGCTTGGGGTCTGCTAGGCTTGGGGTCTGCTAGGCTTGGGGTCTGCTAAGCTTGGGGTCTGCTAGGCTTGGGGTCTGCTAGGCTTGGGGTCTGCTAAGCTTGGGGTCTGCTAAGCTTGGGGTCTGCTAGGCTTGGGGTCTGCTAGGCTTGGGGTCTGCTAGGCTTGGGGTCTGCTAAGCTTGGGGTCTGCTAGGCTTGGGGTCTGCTAGGCTTGGGGTCTGCTAGGCTTGGGGTCTGCTAGACTTGGGGTCTGCTAGGCTTGGGGCCTGCTAGGCTTGGGGTCTGCTAGGCTTGGGGTCTGCTAGACGTGTGGTCTGCTAGGCTTGGGGTCTGCTAGGCTTGGGGTCTGCTAGGCTTGGGGTCTGCTAGGGCATTCTGGACGGGGATGGCATAAGCCAAAAGCTCTGGCACCGAGGGTTGCGTGTTCAATCCCAGTGCTAATGTTTACATTTTAGGGTTTTAACCATATCCCAAACCGTTCCCCTTACCTTAACCATCCTGAGTTAATGATCTGTTTCACAGAAGATACACGACAGAGTCTTCTTCAGCTGCGTTCTTGTTTGATGTGTGCTGTCTCATTACACACGCACGCACGCACGCACGCACGCACGCACGCACGCACGCACACACACACACACACACACACACACACACACACACACACACACACACTCCATAATGCTGCTGGGTCCCAGTGGAGATTATTTTTTCACATCTGAGGTTTGATTGAATCACAGGTGTAGTTGCAGGGTACAGTGACATTCTTCAGCTCCGAGCTCCAACAGTGCAGGTGTGAATGAAACTATAAATACTACTACTAATAATATATACAGTACCTGTTTACAACTGTGACAATGATAAATATACATGTCCATTGGAGTGGGGGTTAAATGTTCACAGAGGGAGCAGCGGGGGGAGGTGTGTGTGGGGGTTAAATGTTCACAGAGGGAGCAGCGGGGGGAGGTGTGTGTGGGGGTTGTAGGAAGTCTGAGAGGCAGGAGGGGGGCGGTGTGTGTGGGGGTTGTAGGAAGTCTGGGGGGGCAGGAGGGGGGAGGTGTGTGTGGGGGTTGTAGGAAGTCTGAGAGGCAGGAGGGGGGAGGTGTGTGTGGGGGTTGTAGGAAGTCTGAGGGGCAGGAGGGGGGAGGTGTGTGTGGGGGTTGTAGGAAGTCTGAGGGGCAGGAGGGGGGAGGTGTGTGGGGGTTGTAGGAAGTCTGAGGGGCAGGAAGGGGGAGGTGTGTGTGGGGGTTGTAGGAAGTCTGAGGGGCAGGAGGGGGGAGGTGTGTGGGGGTTGTAGGAAGTCTGAGGGGCAGGAGGGGGGAGGGGGAGCAGGTCACTGACTAGTGGTGACTATTAAGGAGCCTGACAGTGTCCGTGTGGTTCCTTCTGCTGGTCATGTCTCATAGTCTACATCAAGTAATGAGCTTCATAAAAGCACCTAGTCTGTGTCCGTCTGTCCGTCCGTCCGTCTGTCTGTGTGTGTGTGTGATTGGGAGCACCAAAGAGAGCACATGGACAGGCTCTAAAGGGACCTTAACAATGCAGCTGGGAGATAAAGATAACAGGTCTGCAGTAAAATGATCTACTGGCCTCATGGGTAGAATGTTATTCAAATCCGGTGTTTCTATAAATAGTTTGTATTTCAGTCTTCAGTGATGTATATAACGTGTAATATTGGGACGTAAACTAAATATTTGGGCAGCCCATCCACACTCTGATGGGTTACCTCGTCTCCAGGCTCAATTGCTAGAGATCGGGCTGTGTGGACCAGATTAACCAAACATACCACAACACATCAGAACACATCAGAACACATAAAACATCATAACGTATCCTAACACAACAAAACACATCACTTGGGGGAGCCCAAGTGGTGCAGCGGTCTAAGGCACTGCATCTCAGTGCTAGAGGCGTCACTACAGACCCTGGTTTGATTCCAGGCTGTATCAGAACCGGCCATGAATGGGAGTCCCATAGGGCGGCGCACAATTGGCCCAGTGTCGTCCGGGTTAGGGTTTGGCCGGGGTAGGCCGTCATTGTAAATAAAAATGTGTCCATTGGGCAGCCCATCCACACTCTGATGGGTTACCTCGTCTCCAGGCTCAATTGCTAGAGATCGGGCTGTGTGGACCAGATTAACCAAACATACCACAACACATCAGAACACATCAGAACACATAAAACATCATAACGTATCCTAACACAACAAAACACATCACTTGGGGGAGCCCAAGTGGTGCAGCGGTCTAAGGCACTGCATCTCAGTGCTAGAGGCGTCACTACAGACCCTGGTTTGATTCCAGGCTGTATCAGAACCGGCCATGAATGGGAGTCCCATAGGGCGGCGCACAATTGGCCCAGTGTCGTCCGGGTTAGGGTTTGGCCGGGGTAGGCCGTCATTGTAAATAAAAATGTGTTCTTAACCCAACTTGCCTGGTTAAATATACAACAAATAACTTTACACATCCCTTTACTTTAAATGTGTGTGTATTGTTGTGAAATTGTTAGATATTACTGCACTGTCGGAGCTAGAAACACAAGCATTTCACTACATCTGCAATAACATCTGCTAAACACGTGTATGTGACTAATAACATTTGATTTGAAACAGACTGTTAGAACTGTTAAGGCTCCATGAATTGATGAGGAATTGAAAAACTGTATGGTTGATTTGATCATAACACAACATAACACATCATATCACCACACATCATAATACATCACATCACATCATAAATAAACACATAATAACACAAGATAACAAAATATAACATATAACACAACATAACTTATCATAACACAACATCACAGCCTCTGGAATGTCTGTCATGGTCCGACATCCAAGGACAACCAGTGAAATTAATAGGAGTCTGTGTGAGTGTGTGTGTGTGTGTGTGTGTGTGTGTGTGTGTGTGTGTGTGTGTGTGTGTGTGTGTGTGTGTGTGTGTGTGTGTGTGTGTGTGTGTGTGTGTGTGTGTGAGTGAGTGAGTGAGTGAGTGAAATAGAGCCTCCTGCCACAACCTGAGAGACAGCCAGTGAGAAGTGTAGTGTGAATATTCAACCTGAGGGTCAGCCAGTGAGAAGTGTAGTGTGAATATTCAACCGTGAGGGTCAGCCAGTGAGAAGTGTAGTGTGATTATTCAACCTGAGGGACAGCCAGTGAGAAGTGTAGTGGGATTATTCAACCTGAGGGACAGTCAGTGTGAAGTGTAGTGCGAATATTCAACCTGAGGGACAGCCAGTGAGAAGTGTAGTATGATTATTCAACCTCAGGGACAGCCAGTGAGAAGTGTAGTGTGAATATTCAACCCGAGGGACAGCCAGTGAGAAGTGTAGTGTGATTATTCAACCTCAAGGACAGCCAGTGAGAAGTGTAGTGTGATTATTCAACCCAAGGGACAGCCAGTGAGAAGTGTAGTGTGATTATTCAACCTCAGGGACAGCCAGTGAGAAGTGTAGTGTGATTGTTCAACCTGAGAGACAGCCAGTGAGAAGTGTAGTGTGATTATTATTATTGCTGTTTATATGAGTATGACTATCATTATTTTTGCTTCATTACTAACAGTATAGTATATTCCTGTCTTTGATCATTGTCACTATATGTTTCCTTTGAGAATGTGTAGATTAAATTAAATTCAATATGTATATTTAATTTAATTGAAAGACAGACAGAGAGAGAGAAAGAGATACAGAAAGAGAGAGAGATACAGAGAGGGAGGCCTCATCCTGTAATGTTTTGTGTTGTTCAAGGTCTCCACTATGAAGGAGAGCTCTGGTTGTCATAGTGTTGGTCTCCACTATGAAGGATAGTTCTGGTTGCCATAGTGTTGGTCTCCACTATGAAGGATAGTTCTGGTTGTCATAGTGTTGGTCTCCACTATGAAGGATAGTTCTGGTTGTCATAGTGTTGGTCTCCACTATGAAGGATAGTTCTGGTTGTCATAGCTTTGGTCTCCACTATGAAGGAGAGTTCTGGTTGCCATAGTGTTGGTCTCCACTATGAAGGAGAGTTCTGGTTGCCATAGTGTTGGTCTCCACCATGAAGGATAGTTCTGGTTGGCCATAGTGTTGGTCTCCACTATGAAAAAGAGTTCTGGTTGTCATAGTGTTGGTCTTCACTATGAGGGATAGTTCTGGTTGTCATAGTGTTGGTCTCCACTATGAAGGAGAGTTCTGGTTGCCATAGTGTTGGTCTCCACTATGAAGGATAGTTCTGGTTGGCCATAGCTTTGGTCTCCACTATGAAAAAGAGTTCTGGTTGTCATA
Source organism: Salvelinus fontinalis (assembly GCF_029448725.1). Lineage (NCBI taxonomy): Eukaryota > Metazoa > Chordata > Actinopteri > Salmoniformes > Salmonidae > Salvelinus > Salvelinus fontinalis. The sequence continues at coordinate 39,774,615 of NC_074688.1, forward strand.
GTGTTGGTCTCCACTATGAAGGAGAGTTCTGGTTGCCATAGTGTTGGTCTCCACTATGAAAAAGAGTTCTGGTTGCCATAGTGTTGGTCTCCACTATGAAGGAGAGCTCTGGTTGTCATAGTGTTGGTCTCCACTATGAAGGAGAGTTCTGGTTGCCATAGTGTTGGTCTCCACTATGAAGGATAGTTCTGGTTGGCCATAGCTTTGGTCTCCACTATGAAAAAGAGTTCTGGTTGCCATAGTGTTGGTCTCCACTATGAAGGAGAGTTCTGGTTGCCATAGTGTTGGTCTCCACTATTAAGGATAGTTCTGGTTGGCCATAGCTTTGGTCTCCACTATGAAAAAGAGTTCTGGTTGCCATAGTGTTGGTCTCCACTATGAAGGAGAGTTCTGGTTGCCATAGTGTTGGTCTCCACTATGAAGGATAGTTCTGGTTGGCCATAGCTTTGGTCTCCACTATGAAAAAGAGTTCTGGTTGTCATAGTGTTGGTCTCCACTATGAAGGAGAGTTCTGGTTGCCATAGTGTTGGTCTCCACTATGAAGGAGAGTTCTGGTTGTCATAGTGTTGGTCTCCACTATGAAGGAGAGCTCTGGTTGCCATAGTGTTGGTCTCCACTATGAAGGAGAGTTCTGGTTGCCATAGTGTTGGTCTCCACTATGAAGGAGAGCTCTGGTTGCCATAGTGTTGGTCTCCACTATGAAGGATAGTTATGGTTGCCATAGTGTTGGTCTACATTATGAAGGAGAGCTCTGGTTGCCATAGTGTTGGTCTCCACTATGAAAAAGAGTTCTGGTTGTCATAGTGTTGGTCTTCACCATGAAGGATAGTTCTGGTTGGCCATAGTGTTGGTCTCCACTATGAAGGAGAGTTCTGGTTGGCCATAGCTTTGGTCTCCACTATGAAAAAGAGTTCTTGTTGTCATAGTGTTGGTCTCCACTATGAAGGAGAGCTCTGGTTGTCATAGTGTTGGTCTCCACTATGAAGGAGAGTTCTGGTTGCCATAGTGTTGGTCTCCACTATGAAGGATAGTTCTGGTTGGCCATAGCTTTGGTCTCCACTATGAAAAAGAGTTCTGGTTGCCATAGTGTTGGTCTCCACTATGAAGGATAGTTCTGGTTGGCCATAGCTTTGGTCTCCACTATGAAAAAGAGTTCTGGTTGTCATAGTGTTGGTCTCCACTATGAAGGAGAGTTCTGGTTGCCATAGTGTTGGTCTCCACTATTAAGGATAGTTCTGGTTGGCCATAGCTTTGGTCTCCACTATGAAAAAGAGTTCTGGTTGCCATAGTGTTGGTCTCCACTATGAAGGAGAGTTCTGGTTGCCATAGTGTTGGTCTCCACTATGAAGGAGAGCTCTGGTTGTCATAGTGTTGGTCTCCACTATGAAGGAGAGTTCTGGTTGCCATAGTGTTGGTCTCCACTATGAAGGATAGTTCTGGTTGGCCATAGCTTTGGTGTCCACTATGAAAAAGAGTTCTGGTTGCCATAGTGTTGGTCTCCACTATGAAGGAGAGTTCTGGTTGCCATAGTGTTGGTCTCCACTATTAAGGATAGTTCTGGTTGGTCATAGCTTTGGTCTCCACTATGAAAAAGAGTTCTGGTTGTCATAGTGTTGGTCTCCACTATGAAGGAGAGTTCTGGTTGCCATAGTGTTGGTCTCCACTATGAAGGAGAGTTCTGGTTGTCATGCGGTTGGTCTCCACTATGAAGGAGAGCTCTGGTTGCCATAGTGTTGGTCTCCACTATGAAGGAGAGTTCTGGTTGCCATAGTGTTGGTCTCCACTATGAAGGAGAGCTCTGGTTGCCATAGTGTTGGTCTCCACTATGAAGGAGAGTTCTGGTTGCCATAGTGTTGGTCTCCACTATGAAGGAGAGCTCTGGTTGCCATAGTGTTGGTCTCCACTATGAAGGATAGTTATGGTTGCCATAGTGTTGGTCTCCATTATGAAGGAGAGCTCTGGTTGCCATAGTGTTGGTCTCCACTATGAAAAAAGAGTTCTGGTTTTCATAGTGTTGGTCTTCACCATGAAGGATAGTTCTGGTTGGCCATAGCTTTGGTCTCCACTATGAAGGAGAGTTCTGGTTGCCATAGTGTTGGTCTCCACTATGAAAAATAGTTCTGGTTGGCCATAGCTTTGGTCTCCACTATGAAAAGAGTTCTGGTTGTCATAGTGTTGGTCTCCACTATGAAGGAGAGTTCTGGTTGCCATAGTGTTGGTCTCCACTATGAAGGAGAGTTATGGTTGTCATAGTGTTGGTCTCCACTATGAAGGAGAGCTCTGGTTGCCATATTGTTGGTCTCCACTATGAAGGAGAGTTCTGGTTGCCATATCTTTGGTCTCCACTATGAAAAAGAGTTCTGGTTGTCATAGTGTTGGTCTCCACTATGAAGGAGAGCTCTGGTTGTCATAGTGTTGGTCTCCACTATGAAGGAGAGTTCTGGTTGCCATAGTGTTGGTCTCCACTATGAAGGATAGTTCTGGTTGGCCATAGCTTTGGTCTCCACTATGAAAAAGAGTTCTGGTTGCCATAGTGTTGGTCTCCACTATGAAGGAGAGTTCTGGTTGCCATAGTGTTGGTCTCCACTATTAAGGATAGTTCTGGTTGGTCATAGCTTTGGTCTCCACTATGAAAAAGAGTTCTGGTTGTCATAGTGTTGGTCTCCACTATGAAGGAGAGTTCTGGTTGCCATAGTGTTGGTCTCCACTATGAAGGAGAGTTCTGGTTGTCATACGGTTGGTCTCCACTATGAAGGAGAGCTCTGGTTGCCATAGTGTTGGTCTCCACTATGAAGGAGAGTTCTGGTTGCCATAGTGTTGGTCTCCACTTTGAAGGAGAGCTCTGGTTGCCATAGTGTTGGTCTCCACTATGAAGGATAGTTATGGTTGCCATAGTGTTGGTCTCCATTATGAAGGAGAGCTCTGGTTGCCATAGTGTTGGTCTCCACTATGAAAAAATAGTTCTGGTTTTCATAGTGTTGGTCTTCACCATGAAGGAGAGTTCTGGTTGGCCATAGTGTTGGTCTCCACTATGAAGGATAGTTCTGGTTGTCATACGGTTGGTCTCCACTATGAAGGAGAGCTCTGGTTGCCATAGTGTTGGTCTCCACTATGAAGGAGAGTTCTGGTTGCCATAGTGTTGGTCTCCACTATGAAGGAGAGCTCTGGTTGCCATAGTGTTGGTCTCCACTATGAAGGATAGTTATGGTTGCCATAGTGTTGGTCTCCATTATGAAGGAGAGCTCTGGTTGCCATAGTGTTGGTCTCCACTATGAAAAAAGAGTTCTGGTTTTCAAAGTGTTGGTCTTCACCATGAAGGATAGTTCTGGTTGGCATAGTGTTGGTCTCCACTATGAAGGAGAGTTCTGGTTGCCATAGTGTTGGTCTCCACTATGAAAAATAGTTCTGGTTGGCCATAGCTTTGGTCTCCACTATGAAAAGAGTTCTGGTTGTCATAGTGTTGGTCTCCACTATGAAGGAGAGTTCTGGTTGCCATAGTGTTGGTCTCCACTATGAAGGAGAGTTATGGTTGTCATAGTGTTTGTCTCCACTATGAAGGAGAGCTCTGGTTGCCATATTGTTGGTCTCCACTATGAAGGAGAGTTCTGGTTGCCATAGTGTTGGTCTCCACTATGAAGGAGAGCTCTGGTTGCCATAGTGTTGGTCTCCACTATGAAAAGAGTTCTGGTTCCCATAGTGTTGGTCTCCACTATGAAAAAGAGTTCTGGTTCCCATAGTGTTGGTCTCCACTATGAAGGAGAGTTCTGGTTGGCCATAGCTTTGGTCTCCACTACGAAAAAGAGTTCTGGTTGTCATAGTGTTGGTCTCCACTATGAAGGAGAGTTCTGGTTGCCATAGTGTTGGTCTCCACTATGAAGGAGAGTTCTGGTTGCCATAGTGTTGGTCTCCACTATGAAGGAGAGCTCTGGTTGCCATAGTGTTGGTCTCCACTATGAAAAAGAGTTCTGGTTGTCATAGTGTTGGTCTTCACTATGAAGGATAGTTCTGGTTGTCATAGTGTTGGTCTCCACTATGAAGGAGAGTTCTGGTTGCCATAGTGTTGGTCTCCACTATGAAGGATAGTTCTGGTTGGCCATAGCTTTGGTCTCCACTATGAAAAAGAGTTCTGGTTGTCATAGTGTTGGTCTCCACTATGAAGGATAGTTCTGGTTGCCATAGTGTTGGTCTCCATTATGAAGGAGAGCTCTGGTTGCCATAGTGTTGGTCTCCACTATGAAAAAGAGTTCTGGTTGTCATAGTGTTGGTCTTCACCATGAAGGATAGTTCTGGTTGGCCATAGCTTTGGTCTCCACTATGAACAAGAGTTCTGGTTGCCATAGTGTTGTTCTCCACTATGAAGGAGAGTTCTGGTTGCCATAGTGTTGGTCTCCACTATTAAGGATAGTTCTGGTTGGCCATAGCTTTGGTCTCCACTATGAAAAAGAGTTCTGGTTGCCATAGTGTTGGTCTCCACTATGAAGGAGAGTTCTGGTTGCCATAGTGTTGGTCTCCACTATAAAGGAGAGCTCTGGTTGCCATAGTGTTGGTCTCCACTATGAAGGATAGTTATGGTTGCCATAGTGTTGGTCTCCATTATGAAGGAGAGCTCTGGTTGCCATAGTGTTGGTCTCCACTATGAAAAAGAGTTCTGGTTGTCATAGTGTTGGTCTTCACCATGAAGGATAGTTCTGGTTGGCCATAGTGTTGGTCTCCACTATGAAGGAGAGTTCTGGTTGCCATAGTGTTGGTCTCCACTATTAAGGATAGTTCTGGTTGGCCATAGCTTTGGTCTCCACTATGAAAAAGAGATCTGGTTGCCATAGTGTTGGTCTCAACTATGAAGGAGAGTTCTGGTTGCCATAGTGTTGGTCTCCACTATGAAGGATAGTTATGGTTGGCCATAGCTTTGGTCTCCACTATGAAAAAGAGTTCTGGTTGTCATAGTGTTGGTCTCCACTATGAAGGAGAGTTCTGGTTGGCCATAGCTTTGGTCTCCACTATGAAAAAGAGTTCTTGTTGTCATAGTGTTGGTCTCCACTATGAAGGAGAGCTCTGGTTGTCATAGTGTTGGTCTCCACTATGAAGGAGAGTTCTGGTTGCCATAGTGTTGGTCTCCACTATGAAGGATAGTTCTGGTTGGCCATAGCTTTGGTCTCCACTATGAAAAAGAGTTCTGGTTGCCATAGTGTTGGTCTCCACTATGAAGGATAGTTCTGGTTGGCCATAGCTTTGGTCTCCACTATGAAAAAGAGTTCTGGTTGTCATAGTGTTGGTCTCCACTATGAAGGAGAGTTCTGGTTGCCATAGTGTTGGTCTCCACTATTAAGGATAGTTCTGGTTGGCCATAGCTTTGGTCTCCACTATGAAAAAGAGTTCTGGTTGCCATAGTGTTGGTCTCCACTATGAAGGAGAGTTCTGGTTGCCATAGTGTTGGTCTCCACTATGAAGGAGAGCTCTGGTTGTCATAGTGTTGGTCTCCACTATGAAGGAGAGTTCTGGTTGCCATAGTGTTGGTCTCCACTATGAAGGATAGTTCTGGTTGGCCATAGCTTTGGTGTCCACTATGAAAAAGAGTTCTGGTTGCCATAGTGTCGGTCTCCACTATGAAGGAGAGTTCTGGTTGCCATAGTGTTGGTCTCCACTATTAAGGATAGTTCTGGTTGGTCATAGCTTTGGTCTCCACTATGAAAAAGAGTTCTGGTTGTCATAGTGTTGGTCTCCACTATGAAGGAGAGTTCTGGTTGCCATAGTGTTGGTCTCCACTATGAAGGAGAGTTCTGGTTGTCATGCGGTTGGTCTCCACTATGAAGGAGAGCTCTGGTTGCCATAGTGTTGGTCTCCACTATGAAGGAGAGTTCTGGTTGCCATAGTGTTGGTCTCCACTATGAAGGAGAGCTCTGGTTGCCATAGTGTTGGTCTCCACTATGAAGGAGAGTTCTGGTTGCCATAGTGTTGGTCTCCACTATGAAGGAGAGCTCTGGTTGCCATAGTGTTGGTCTCCACTATGAAGGATAGTTATGGTTGCCATAGTGTTGGTCTCCATTATGAAGGAGAGCTCTGGTTGCCATAGTGTTGGTCTCCACTATGAAGGATAGTTCTGGTTGGCATAGTGTTGGTCTCCACTATGAAGGAGAGTTCTGGTTGCCATAGTGTTGGTCTCCACTATGAAAAATAGTTCTGGTTGGCCATAGCTTTGGTCTCCACTATGAAAAGAGTTCTGGTTGTCATAGTGTTGGTCTCCACTATGAAGGAGAGTTCTGGTTGCCATAGTGTTGGTCTCCACTATGAAGGAGAGTTATGGTTGTCATAGTGTTTGTCTCCACTATGAAGGAGAGCTCTGGTTGCCATATTGTTGGTCTCCACTATGAAGGAGAGTTCTGGTTGCCATAGTGTTGGTCTCCACTATGAAGGAGAGCTCTGGTTGCCATAGTGTTGGTCTCCACTATGAAAAGAGTTCTGGTTCCCATAGTGTTGGTCTCCACTATGAAAAAGAGTTCTGGTTCCCATAGTGTTGGTCTCCACTATGAAGGAGAGTTCTGGTTGGCCATAGCTTTGGTCTCCACTACGAAAAAGAGTTCTGGTTGTCATAGTGTTGGTCTCCACTATGAAGGAGAGTTCTGGTTGCCATAGTGTTGGTCTCCACTATGAAGGAGAGTTCTGGTTGCCATAGTGTTGGTCTCCACTATGAAGGAGAGCTCTGGTTGCCATAGTGTTGGTCTCCACTATGAAAAAGAGTTCTGGTTGTCATAGTGTTGGTCTTCACTATGAAGGATAGTTCTGGTTGTCATAGTGTTGGTCTCCACTATGAAGGAGAGTTCTGGTTGCCATAGTGTTGGTCTCCACTATGAAGGATAGTTCTGGTTGGCCATAGCTTTGGTCTCCACTATGAAAAAGAGTTCTGGTTGTCATAGTGTTGGTCTCCACTATGAAGGATAGTTCTGGTTGCCATAGTGTTGGTCTCCATTATGAAGGAGAGCTCTGGTTGCCATAGTGTTGGTCTCCACTATGAAAAAGAGTTCTGGTTGTCATAGTGTTGGTCTTCACCATGAAGGATAGTTCTGGTTGGCCATAGCTTTGGTCTCCACTATGAACAAGAGTTCTGGTTGCCATAGTGTTGTTCTCCACTATGAAGGAGAGTTCTGGTTGCCATAGTGTTGGTCTCCACTATTAAGGATAGTTCTGGTTGGCCATAGCTTTGGTCTCCACTATGAAAAAGAGTTCTGGTTGCCATAGTGTTGGTCTCCACTATGAAGGAGAGTTCTGGTTGCCATAGTGTTGGTCTCCACTATAAAGGAGAGCTCTGGTTGCCATAGTGTTGGTCTCCACTATGAAGGATAGTTATGGTTGCCATAGTGTTGGTCTCCATTATGAAGGAGAGCTCTGGTTGCCATAGTGTTGGTCTCCACTATGAAAAAGAGTTCTGGTTGTCATAGTGTTGGTCTTCACCATGAAGGATAGTTCTGGTTGGCCATAGTGTTGGTCTCCACTATGAAGGAGAGTTCTGGTTGCCATAGTGTTGGTCTCCACTATTAAGGATAGTTCTGGTTGGCCATAGCTTTGGTCTCCACTATGAAAAAGAGATCTGGTTGCCATAGTGTTGGTCTCAACTATGAAGGAGAGTTCTGGTTGCCATAGTGTTGGTCTCCACTATGAAGGATAGTTATGGTTGGCCATAGCTTTGGTCTCCACTATGAAAAAGAGTTCTGGTTGTCATAGTGTTGGTCTCCACTATGAAGGAGAGTTCTGGTTGGCCATAGCTTTGGTCTCCACTATGAAGGAGAGTTCTGGTTGCCATAGTGTTGGTCTCCACTATGAAAAGAGTTCTGGTTGTCATAGTGTTGGTCTCCACTATGAAGGAGAGTTCTGGTTGCCATAGTGTTGGTCTCCACTATGAAGGAGAGTTATGGTTGTCATAGTGTTGGTCTCCACTATGAAGGAGAGCTCTGGTTGCCATATTGTTGGTCTCCACTATGAAGGAGAGTTCTGGTTGCCATAGCTTTGGTCTCCACTATGAAAAAGAGTTCTGGTTGTCATAGTGTTGGTCTCCACTATGAAGGAGAGCTCTGGTTGTCATAGTGTTGGTCTCCACTATGAAGGAGAGTTCTGGTTGCCATAGTGTTGGTCTCCACTATGAAGGATAGTTCTGGTTGGCCATAGCTTTGGTCTCCACTATGAAAAAGAGTTCTGGTTGCCATAGTGTTGGTCTCCACTATGAAGGAGAGTTCTGGTTGCCATAGTGTTGGTCTCCACTATTAAGGATAGTTCTGGTTGGTCATAGCTTTGGTCTCCACTATGAAAAAGAGTTCTGGTTGTCATAGTGTTGGTCTCCACTATGAAGGAGAGTTCTGGTTGCCATAGTGTTGGTCTCCACTATGAAGGAGAGTTCTGGTTGTCATACGGTTGGTCTCCACTATGAAGGAGAGCTCTGGTTGCCATAGTGTTGGTCTCCACTATGACGGAGAGTTCTGGTTGCCATAGTGTTGGTCTCCACTATGAAGGAGAGCTCTGGTTGCCATAGTGTTGGTCTCCACTATGAAGGATAGTTATGGTTGCCATAGTGTTGGTCTCCATTATGAAGGAGAGCTCTGGTTGCCATAGTGTTGGTCTCCACTATGAAAAAATAGTTCTGGTTTTCATAGTGTTGGTCTTCACCATGAAGGAGAGTTCTGGTTGGCCATAGTGTTGGTCTCCACTATGAAGGATAGTTCTGGTTGTCATACGGTTGGTCTCCACTATGAAGGAGAGCTCTGGTTGCCATAGTGTTGGTCTCCACTATGAAGGAGAGTTCTGGTTGCCATAGTGTTGGTCTCCACTATGAAGGAGAGCTCTGGTTGCCATAGTGTTGGTCTCCACTATGAAGGATAGTTATGGTTGCCATAGTGTTGGTCTCCATTATGAAGGATAGTTCTGGTTGCCATAGTGTTGGTCTCCACTATGAAAAAAGAGTTCTGGTTTTCATAGTGTTGGTCTTCACCATGAAGGATAGTTCTGGTTGGCCATAGTGTTGGTCTCCACTATGAAGGAGAGTTCTGGTTGCCATAGTGTTGGTCTCCACTATGAAAAATAGTTCTGGTTGGGCATAGCTTTGGTCTCCACTATGAAAAGAGTTCTGGTTGTCATAGTGTTGGTCTCCACTATGAAGGAGAGTTCTGGTTGCCATAGTGTTGGTCTCCACTATGAAGGAGAGTTATGGTTGTCATAGTGTTGGTCTCCACTATGAAGGAGAGCTCTGGTTGCCGTATTGTTGGTCTCCACTATGAAGGAGAGTTCTGGTTGCCATAGTGTTGGTCTCCACTATGAAGGAGAGCTCTGGTTGCCATAGTGTTGGTCTCCACTATGAAAAGAGTTCTGGTTCCCATAGTGTTGGTCTCCACTATGAAAAAGAGTTCTGGTTCCCATAGTGTTGGTCTCCACTATGAAAGAGAGTTCTGGTTGGCCATAGCTTTGGTCTCCACTACGAAAAAGAGTTCTGGTTGTCATAGTGTTGGTCTCCACTATGAAGGAGAGTTCTGGTTGCCATAGTGTTGGTCTCCACTATGAAGGAGAGTTCTGGTTGCCATAGTGTTGGTCTCCACTATGAAGGAGAGCTCTGGTTGCCATAGTGTTGGTCTCCACTATGAAAAAGAGTTCTGGTTGTCATAGTGTTGGTCTTCACTATGAAGGATAGTTCTGGTTGTCATAGTGTTGGTCTCCACTATGAAGGAGAGTTCTGGTTGCCATAGTGTTGGTCTCCACTATGAAGGATAGTTCTGGTTGGCCATAGCTTTGGTCTCCACTATGAAAAGAGTTCTGGTTGTCATAGTGTTGGTCTCCACTATGAAGGATAGTTCTGGTTGCCATAGTGTTGGTCTCCATTATGAAGGAGAGCTCTGGTTGCCATAGTGTTGGTCTCCACTATGAAAAAGAGTTCTGGTTGTCATAGTGTTGGTCTTCACCATGAAGGATAGTTCTGGTTGGCCATAGCTTTGGTCTCCACTATGAACAAGAGTTCTGGTTGCCATAGTGTTGTTCTCCACTATGAAGGAGAGTTCTGGTTGCCATAGTGTTGGTCTCCACTATTAAGGATAGTTCTGGTAGGCCATAGCTTTGGTCTCCACTATGAAAAAGAGTTCTGGTTGCCATAGTGTTGGTCTCCACTATGAAGGAGAGTTCTGGTTGCCATAGTGTTGGTCTCCACTATAAAGGAGAGCTCTGGTTGCCATAGTGTTGGTCTCCACTATGAAGGATAGTTATGGTTGCCATAGTGTTGGTCTCCATTATGAAGGAGAGCTCTGGTTGCCATAGTGTTGGTCTCCACTATGAAAAAGAGTTCTGGTTGTCATAGTGTTGGTCTTCACCATGAAGGATAGTTCTGGTTGGCCATAGTGTTGGTCTCCACTATGAAGGAGAGTTCTGGTTGCCATAGTGTTGGTCTCCACTATTAAGGATAGTTCTGGTTGGCCATAGCTTTGGTCTCCACTATGAAAAAGAGATCTGGTTGCCATAGTGTTGGTCTCAACTATGAAGGAGAATTCTGGTTGCCATAGTGTTGGTCTCCACTATGAAGGATAGTTATGGTTGGCCATAGCTTTGGTCTCCACTATGAAAAAGAGTTCTGGTTGTCATAGTGTTGGTCTCCACTATGAAGGAGAGTTCTGGTTGCCATAGTGTTGGTCTCCACTATGAAGGAGAGTTATGGTTGTCATAGTGTTGGTCTCCACTATGAAGGAGAGCTCTGGTTGCCATATTGTTGGTCTCCATTATGAAGGAGAGCTCTGGTTGCCATAGTGTTGGTCTCCACTATGAAAAAGAGTTCTGGTTGTCATAGTGTTGGTCTTCACCATGAAGGATAGTTCTGGTTGGCCATAGTGTTGGTCTCCACTATGAAGGAGAGTTCTGGTTGCCATAGTGTTGGTCTCCACTATTAAGGATAGTTCTGGTTGGCCATAGCTTTGGTCTCCACTATGAAAAAGAGTTCTGGTTGCCATAGTGTTGGTCTCCACTATGAAGGAGAGTTCTGGTTGCCATAGTGTTGGTCTCCACTATGAAGGATAGTTCTGGTTGGCCATAGCTTTGGTCTCCACTATGAAGAATAGTTCTGGTTGTCATAGTGTTGGTCTCCACTATGAAGGAGAGTTCTGGTTGCCATAGTGTTGGTCTCCACTATGAAGGAGAGTTATGGTTGTCATAGTGTTGGTCTCCACTATGAAGGAGAGCTCTGGTTGCCATATTGTTGGTCTCCACTATGAAGGAGAGCTCTGGTTGCCATAGTGTTGGTCTCCACTATGAAGGATAGTTATGGTTGCCATAGTGTTGGTCTCCATTATGAAGGAGAGCTCTGGTTGCCATAGTGTTGGTCTCCACTATGAAAAAATAGTTCTGGTTTTCATAGTGTTGGTCTTCACCATGAAGGAGAGTTCTGGTTGGCCATAGTGTTGGTCTCCACTATGAAGGATAGTTCTGGTTGTCATACGGTTGGTCTCCACTATGAAGGAGAGCTCTGGTTGCCATAGTGTTGGTCTCCACTATGAAGGAGAGTTCTGGTTGCCATAGTGTTGGTCTCCACTATGAAGGAGAGCTCTGGTTGCCATAGTGTTGGTCTCCACTATGAAGGATAGTTATGGTTGCCATAGTGTTGGTCTCCATTATGAAGGAGAGCTCTGGTTGCCATAGTGTTGGTCTCCACTATGAAAAAAGAGTTCTGGTTTTCATAGTGTTGGTCTTCACCATGAAGGATAGTTCTGGTTGGCCATAGTGTTGGTCTCCACTATGAAGGAGAGTTCTGGTTGCCATAGTGTTGGTCTCCACTATGAAAAATAGTTCTGGTTGGCCATAGCTTTGGTCTCCACTATGAAAAGAGTTCTGGTTGTCATAGTGTTGGTCTCCACTATGAAGGAGAGTTCTGGTTGCCATAGTGTTGGTCTCCACTATGAAGGAGAGTTATGGTTGTCATAGTGTTGGTCTCCACTATGAAGGAGAGCTCTGGTTGCCATATTGTTGGTCTCCACTATGAAGGAGAGTTCTGGTTGCCATAGTGTTGGTCTCCACTATGAAGGAGAGCTCTGGTTGCCATAGTGTTGGTCTCCACTATGAAAAGAGTTCTGGTTCCCATAGTGTTGGTCTCCACTATGAAAAAGAGTTCTGGTTCCCATAGTGTTGGTCTCCACTATGAAAGAGAGTTCTGGTTGGCCATAGCTTTGGTCTCCACTACGAAAAAGAGTTCTGGTTGTCATAGTGTTGGTCTCCACTATGAAGGAGAGTTCTGGTTGCCATAGTGTTGGTCTCCACTATGAAGGAGAGTTCTGGTTGCCATAGTGTTGGTCTCCACTATGAAGGAGAGCTCTGGTTGCCATAGTGTTGGTCTCCACTATGAAAAAGAGTTCTGGTTGTCATAGTGTTGGTCTTCACTATGAAGGATAGTTCTGGTTGTCATAGTGTTGGTCTCCACTATGAAGGAGAGTTCTGGTTGCCATAGTGTTGGTCTCCACTATGAAGGATAGTTTTGGTTGGCCATAGCTTTGGTCTCCACTATGAAAAGAGTTCTGGTTGTCATAGTGTTGGTCTCCACTATGAAGGATAGTTATGGTTGCCATAGTGTTGGTCTCCATTATGAAGGAGAGCTCTGGTTGCCATAGTGTTGGTCTCCACTATGAAAAAGAGTTCTGGTTGTCATAGTGTTGGTCTTCACCATGAATGATAGTTCTGGTTGGCCATAGCTTTGGTCTCCACTATGAACAAGAGTTCTGGTTGCCATAGTGTTGTTCTCCACTATGAAGGAGAGTTCTGGTTGCCATAGTGTTGGTCTCCACTATTAAGGATAGTTCTGGTAGGCCATAGCTTTGGTCTCCACTATGAAAAAGAGTTCTGGTTGCCATAGTGTTGGTCTCCACTATGAAGGAGAGTTCTGGTTGCCATAGTGTTGGTCTCCACTATAAAGGAGAGCTCTGGTTGCCATAGTGTTGGTCTCCACTATGAAGGATAGTTATGGTTGCCATAGTGTTGGTCTCCATTATGAAGGAGAGCTCTGGTTGCCATAGTGTTGGTCTCCACTATGAAAGAGAGTTCTGGTTGTCATAGTGTTGGTCTTCACCATGAAGGATAGTTCTGGTTGGCCATAGTGTTGGTCTCCACTATGAAGGAGAGTTCTGGTTGCCATAGTGTTGGTCTCCACTATTAAGGATAGTTCTGGTTGGCCATAGCTTTGGTCTCCACTATGAAAAAGAGATCTGGTTGCCATAGTGTTGGTCTCAACTATGAAGGAGAATTCTGGTTGCCATAGTGTTGGTCTCCACTATGAAGGATAGTTATGGTTGGCCATAGCTTTGGTCTCCACTATGAAAAAGAGTTCTGGTTGTCATAGTGTTGGTCTCCACTATGAAGGAGAGTTCTGGTTGCCATAGTGTTGGTCTCCACTATGAAGGAGAGTTATGGTTGTCATAGTGTTGGTCTCCACTATGAAGGAGAGCTCTGGTTGCCATATTGTTGGTCTCCATTATGAAGGAGAGCTCTGGTTGCCATAGTGTTGGTCTCCACTATGAAAAAGAGTTCTGGTTGTCATAGTGTTGGTCTTCACCATGAAGGATAGTTCTGGTTGGCCATAGTGTTGGTCTCCACTATGAAGGAGAGTTCTGGTTGCCATAGTGTTGGTCTCCACTATTAAGGATAGTTCTGGTTGGCCATAGCTTTGGTCTCCACTATGAAAAAGAGTTCTGGTTGCCATAGTGTTGGTCTCCACTATGAAGGAGAGTTCTGGTTGCCATAGTGTTGGTCTCCATTATGAAGGATAGTTCTGGTTGGCCATAGCTTTGGTCTCCACTATGAAGAAGAGTTCTGGTTGTCATAGTGTTGGTCTCCACTATGAAGGAGAGTTCTGGTTGCCATAGTGTTGGTCTCCACTATGAAGGAGAGTTATGGTTGTCATAGTGTTGGTCTCCACTATGAAGGAGAGCTCTGGTTGCCATATTGTTGGTCTCCACTATGAAGGAGAGTTCTGGTTGCCATAGTGTTGGTCTCCACTATGAAGGAGAGCTCTGGTTGCCATAGTGTTGGTCTCCACTATGAAGGAGAGTTCTGGTTGCCATAGTGTTGGTCTCCACTATGAAGGAGAGCTCTGGTTGCCATAGTGTTGGTCTCCACTATGAAGGATAGTTATGGTTGCCATAGTGTTGGTCTCCATTATGAAGGAGAGCTCTGGTTGCCATAGTGTTGGTCTCCACTATGAAGGAGAGTTCTGGTTGCCATAGTGTTGGTTTCCACTATGAAGGAGAGTTCTTGTTGCCATAGTGTTGGTCTCCACTATGAAGGATAGTTCTGGTTGGCCATAGCTTTGGTCTCCACTATGAAAAAGAGTTCTGGTTGCCATAGTGTTGGTCTCCACTATGAAGGAGAGTTCTGGTTGCCATAGTGTTGGTCTCCACTATGAAGGATAGTTCTGGTTGGCCATAGCTTTGGTCTCCACTATGAACAAGAGTTCTGGTTGCCATAGTGTTGTTCTCCACTATGAAGGAGAGTTCTGGTTGCCATAGTGTTGGTCTCCACTATTAAGGATAGTTCTGGTTGGCCATAGCTTTGGTCTCCACTATGAAAAAGAGTTCTGGTTGCCATAGTGTTGGTCTCCACTATGAAGGAGAGTTCTGGTTGCCATAGTGTTGGTCTCCACTATGAAGGATAGTTCTGGTTGGCCATAGCTTTGGTCTCCACTATGAAGAAGAGTTCTGGTTGTCATAGTGTTGGTCTCCACTATGAAGGAGAGTTCTGGTTGCCATAGTGTTGGTCTCCACTATGAAGGAGAGTTATGGTTGTCATAGTGTTGGTCTCCACTATGAAGGAGAGCTCTGGTTGCCATATTGTTGGTCTCCACTATGAAGGAGAGTTCTGGTTGCCATAGTGTTGGTCTCCACTATGAAGGAGAGCTCTGGTTGCCATAGTGTTGGTCTCCACTATGAAGGATAGTTCTGGTTGCCATAGTGTTGGTCTCCACTATGAAGGAGAGCTCTGGTTGCCATAGTGTTGGTCACCACTATGAAAAGAGTTCTGGTTCCCATAGTGTTGGTCTCCACTATGAAAAAGAGTTCTGGTTGCCATAGTGTTGGTTTCCACTATGAAGGAGAGTTCTGTTTGGCCATAGCTTTGGTCTCCACTATGAAAAAGAGTTCTGGTTGTCATAGTGTTGGTCTCCACTATGAAGGAGAGTTCTGGTTGCCATAGTGTTGGTCTCCACTATGAAGGAGAGTTCTGGTTGCCATAGTGTTGGTCTCCACTATGAAGGAGAGCTCTGGTTGCCATAGTGTTGGTCTCCACTATGAAGGATAGTTCTGGTTGCCATAGTGTTGGTCTCCACTATGAAGGAGAGCTCTGTTTGCCATAGTGTTACTCTCCACTATGAAAAGAGTTCTGGTTCCCATAGTGTTGGTCTCCACTATGAAAAAGAGTTCTGGTTGCCATAGTGTTGGTCTCCACTATGAAGGATAGTTCTGGTTGGCCATAGCTTTAGTCTCCAAAATGAAAAAGAGTTCTGGTTGTCATAGTGTTGGTCTCCACTATGAAGGAGAGTTCTGGTTGCCATATTGTTGGTCTCCACTATGAAAAATAGTTCTGGTTGCCATAGTGTTGGTCTCCACTATGAAGGAGGGCTCTGGTTGTCATAGTGTTGGTCTCCACTACGAAGGAGAGTTCTGGTTGCCATAGTGTTGGTCTCCACTATGAAGGATAGTTCTGGTTGGCCATAGCTTTGGTCTCCACTATGAACAAGAGTTCTGGTTGCCATAGTGTTGGTCTCCACTATGAAGGATAGTTCTGGTTGGCCATAGCTTTGGTCTCCACTATGAAAAAGAGTTCTGGTTTTCATAGTGTTGGTCTCCACTATGAAGGAGAGTTCTGGTTGCCATAGTGTTGGTCTCCACTATGAAGGAGAGTTCTGGTTGCTTAGTGTTGGTCTCCACTATGAAGGAGAGCTCTGGTTGCCATAGTGTTGGTCTCCACTATGAAGGATAGTTCTGGTTGCCATAGTGTTGGTCTCCACTATGAAGGAGAGCTCTGGTTGCCATAGTGTTGGTCTCCACTATGAAGGAGAGTTCTGGTTGTCATAGTGTTGGTCTCCACTATGAAGGAGAGTTCTGGTTGCCATAGTGTTGGTCTCCACTATGAAGGAGAGTTCTGGTTGTCATAGTGTTGGTCTCCACTATGAAGGAGAGTTCTGGTTGCCATAGTGTTGTTCTCCACTATGAAGGAGAGTTCTGGTTGCCATAGTGTTGGTCTCCACTATGAAGGAGAGCTCTGGTTGCCATAGTGTTGGTCTCCACTATGAAGGATAGCTCTGGTTGCCATAGTGTTGGTCTCCACTATGAAGGAGAGTTCTGGTTGTCATAGTGTTGGTCTCCACTATGAAAAAGAGTTCTGGTTGGTCATAGTGTTGGTCTCCACTATGAAGGAGAGTTCTGGTTGTCATAGTGTTGGTCTCCACTATGAAGGAGAGTTCTGGTTGTCATAGTGTTGGTCTCCACTATGAAAAAGAGTTCTGGTTGGTCATAAGGTTAATGGCTGTCCATATTTCATTATTCTAACGTTGATCTATGTCGACTATATACAGTCATCTAGATAACTAGGGTGTTATGATAACCCTGTACTACTAAACTCAGCAAAAAAAGAAACTTCCCTTTTTCAGGACCCTGTCTTTCAAAGATAAATGGTAAAAATCGAAATAACTTCACAGATCTTCATTATAAAGGGTTTAAAACACTGTTTCTCTTGCTTGTTCAATGAACCATAAACAATTAATGAACATGCACCTGTGGAACGGTTGTTAAGACACTAACAGCTTACAGACGGTATGCAATTAAGGTCACAGTTATGAAAACTTAGGACACTAAAGAAGCCTTTCTACTGACTCTGAAAAACACCAAAAGAAAGATGCCCAGGGACCCTGCTCATCTGCGTGAACGTACCTTAGGCATGATGCAAGGAGGCATGAGGACTGCAGATGTGGCCAGGGCAATAAATTACAATGTCCATACTGTGAGACGCCTAAGACAGCGCTACAGGGAGACAGGACGGACAGCTGATCGTCCTCTCAGTGGCAGGGCATGTGTATTAACACCTGCACAGGATCGGTACATCCAAACATCACACCTGCGGGACAGGTACAGGATGGCAACAACAACTGCCCGAGTTACACCAGGAACGCACAATCCCTCCATCAGTGCTCAGACTGTCCGCACCAGGCTGAGAGAGGCTGGACTGAGGGATTGTAGGCTTGTTGTAAGGCAGGTTCTCACCAAACATCACCGGCAACAATGTTCCCTATGGGCACAAACCCACCGTCGCTGGACCAGACAGGACTGGCAAAAAGTGCTCTTCACTGGCAAGTCGCGGTTTTGTCTCACCAGAGGTGATGGTCGGATTCGTGTTTATCGTCGAAAGAATGAGCGTTACACCGAGGCATGTACTCTGGAGCGGGATCGATTTGGAGGTGGAGGTCTGGGGCAGTGTGTCACAGCATCATCGGACTGAGCTTGTTGTCATTGCAGGCAATCTCAATGCTGTGCTTTACAGGGAAGACATCCTTCTCCCTCATGTCGTACCCTTCCTGCAGGCAATGACAATGCCACCAACCATACTGCTCATTCTGTGCGTGATTTCCTGCAAGACAGGAAATGTCAGTGTTCTGCCATGGCCAGCGAAGAGCCCGGATCTCAATCCCATTGAGCACATCTGGGACCTGTTGGATCGGAGGGTGAGGGCTAGGGCCATTCCCCACAGAAATGTCCAGGAACTTGCAGGTGCCTTGGTGGAAGAGTGGGGTAACATCTCACAGCAAGAACTGTCAAATCTGGTGCAGTCCATGAGGAGGAGATGCACTGCAGTAATTCGTGCAGCTGGTGGCCACACCAGATACTGACTGTTACTTTTGATTTTGACCCTCCCCCTTTCTTCAGGGACACATTTTTCCAATTCTGTTAGTCACATGTCTGTAGAACTTGTTCAGTTTATGTCTCAGTTGTTGAATCTTGTTATGTTCATACAAATATTTACACATGTTAAGTTTGCTGAAAATAAACTCAGTTGACCGTGAGAGGACGGTTCTTTTCTAGCTGAGTTTATAACTAGGGTGTCATGGTAACCCGGTTCTACTATATATAGTCATCTAGATAACTAGGGTGTCATGGTAACCCGGTTCTACTATATATAGTCATCTAGATAACTAGGGTGTCATGGTAACCCTGTTCTACTATATATAGTCATCTAGATAACTAGGGTGTCATGGTAACCCGGTTCTACTATATATAGTCATCTAGATAACTAGGGTGTCATGGTAACCCGGTTCTACTATATATAGTCATCTAGATAACTAGGGTGTCATGGTAACCCTGTTCTACTATATATAGTCATCTAGATAACTAGGGTGTCATGGTAACCCTGTTCTACTATATATAGTCATCTAGATAACTAGGGTGTCATGGTAACCCGGTTCTACTATATATAGTCATCTAGATAACTAGGGTGTCATGGTAACCCTGTTCTACTATATATAGTCATCTAGATAACTAGGGTGTCATGGTAACCCTGTTCTACTATATATAGTCATCTAGATAACTAGGGTGTCATGGTAACCCTGTTCTACTATATATAGTCATCTAGATAACTAGGCTGTCATGGTAACCCTGTTCTACTATATATAGTCATCTAGATAACTAGGGTGTCATGGTAACCCTGTTCTACTATATATAGTCATCTAGATAACTAGGGTGTTAACGTTATGGTACACTAACACGAGACTGATGGTGCTGTGCATCTGTTGTATCTGTTTGTCTTTCTCTCTCTCCATATTCTCTCTCTCTGTTTGTTTGTCATATTAATTTATTTAGTCCTTTCCATTCATGTGTAGGGGACATTTCTCTACACAAGTTAAATAAAGGTTAAATAAAAAATAAATTAAACAAGGGCAAGAGACGAATGTGACTTTGAGTGTAATCGATCCCCTTTCATGTGATGTAATTAGGATTTGGTCTAACTGACTTAGATTGGGTATAATAACTGGAGGGCCCTTTGGTTTGGGGACGGAGGGTCCTTAAGGACATGATCCAAGGACACACACGAGCACTCAAAGTCAACAGGGACAGGGAGGACAATAAACTGTCCACAGAGACTAACTCATCAGCTGACCACAGCATGACTAAAATACACACTGAAGAGAGAGAGGATAGAGAGAAGAGAGAGTGAGAGAGAGAAGAGAATCAGAGAGAGAAGAGAAACAGAGCGAGAGAGAGAGATGGCGGGAGAGAGAGAGACAGACACAGAGATAGGGAGATGAAAATCAAAATTAAAAGAGAGGATGTTTTTTGGGTCAGTAATCTGTCAGTAACACGAGTAAGTGTGTGTGTATGTTTGAGATGAAGGAAGTGAGGAATAGAGAGAGATAGCAGCGTGTAGAGAAAGGACTTCCCGTCAGACTTCCCGTCAGATCATATCATAGATGAAACACAGTGAAGGTGATCCGTCTCTCCTTTCCTGGTCTGTATAGCTCCTGAGAGAAAGTGTGAGAAACATAGATGGAGAACAGAGAGCTAGATAGAGAAGAGAGAGAGGGAGAGAAGGGGGGGGGGGTTAAGGTAAAGATGAGGAGAGATGAAAAGATGATATAAGATCCTTAAGTGCTTCAGACACGCTCACACGTCCAGTGCTGTGGTGACAGCTGAGGACGACTGCAGAATACCTAATGCAGACATTACAAAGAGATAGGGGGAGGGAAGGGAGACAGGGAAGAGAGAGAGGGGGAGAGAAGGGAGACAAGGAAGAGAGAGAGGCATTAAACTGCGGTGGGCAGCGAGAAAAGGAGGAGAAAGGAGAGGGAGAGAGAAGTGGAAAAAGAGATACAGCGTCATTAAAATCCCTCACTCTCTCATTCTCACATTTCAATTGGAGCATGAAATAGAAAAAGATTCTAATCTTAGATAGATGACTCAAATGCTTTATATTCATACATAAATATACGTACATACACACTTCAGCATGTGCACATACACACACAGCTAAAAGGGCACTGCAACTCATCATTCTCAGTAGAGATGACTCTCTCATAAAATATTAACCTCTACAGCCACTCTCCCTGAGAGAGAGAGAGAGAGAAAGAAAGAGAGAGAGAGATGAGAGAGAGAGAGATGCTAGAGAGAAAAGAAAGCGAGAGGGGGAGAAGAGAGAGAGGAGAGTGTCACGCCCTGACCTTAGAGATCCTTTTTATGTCTCTATTTTGGTTGGTCAGGGCTTGAGTTTGGGTGGGCATTCTATGTCTGGTGTTCTATGTTGTTCTATGTTTTGTATATCTATGTGTTTGGCCTGGTATGGTTCCCAATCAGAGGCAGCTGTCTATCGTTGTCTCTGATTGAGAACCATACTTAGGTATCCTCATCCCACCTGTGTTTTGTGGGTTGTTGTTTTCTGTCTTTGTGTCTGCACCAGACAGAACTGTTTCGTTCGTCTTTTTGTTGTTTTTGTTATTTAGTGTTCTGAGTTAAATAAATTTAACATGGACACTTACCACGCTGCGTTTTGGTCCGATCTTGACTACTCTTCATCAGAAGAAGAGGAATATCGTTACAAAGAGAGAGAAAATAGAGAGGGTGAGGAGAGGAGAGAGAGAAAATAGAGAGGGTGAGGAGGGGAGAAAGAGAAAATAGAGAGGGTGGGGAGAGGCGAGAGAGAAAATAGAGAAGGTGGAGAGAGGAGAGAGAGAGAGGAGAGAGAGGGGAGAGAGAGAGAGAGAGAGAGAGAGAGAGAGAGAGAGGAGGGTTTATAAATGGAAGACATGCACTACCATTCAACAATTTGGGGTCACTTAGAAATGTCCTTGTTTTTGAAAGAAAAGCAAATTTTTTGTCCATTAAAATAATTTCTAATTGATCCGAAATACAAATAGACATTGTTAATGTTGTTAATGACTATTGTAGCTGGAAACGGCTGATTTTTTATGGAATATCTACACAGGCGTACAGAGACCAATTATCAGCAACAATCACTCCTGTGTTCCAATGGCACATTGTGTTAGCTAATCCAAGTTTAGCATTTTAAAAGGCTAATGTATCATTAGAAAACCCTTTTGCAATTATGTTAGCACAGCTGAAAGCTGTTGTTCTGATTAAAGAAGCAATAAAACTGGCCTTCTTTAGACTAGTTGAGTATCTGGGGCATTACAGGCTCAAAATGGCTAGAAACAAATAACTTTCTTCTGAAACCCGTCAGTCTATTCTTGTTCTGAGAAATGAAGGCGATTCCATGTGAGAAATTGCCAAGAAACTGAAGATCTTGTACAAGGCTGTGTACTACAACTTCCACAGAACAGCACAAACTGGCTCTAACCAGAATATAAAGAGGAGTGGGAGGCCCCGGTGCACAACTGAGCAAGAGGACAAGTACATTAGAGTGTCTACTTTGAGAAACAGATGCCTCACAAGTCCTCAACTGGCAGCTTCATTAAATAGTACCCCCAAAACACCAGTCTCAAAGTGAACAAGGAATAGGCGACTCCAGGGTGCTGGCCTTCTCTCATCTTTCTATTTCTCTGCCTCTCATCCACTCTGAGTGTAATTTGTATGCCTAGAAGGCCAGTATCCCGGAGTCGCCTCTTCACTGTTGACGTTGAGACTGGTGTTTTACAGTTACTATTTAATGAAGCTGCCAGTTCAGGACTTGTGAGGCGTCTGTTTCTCAAACTAGAGTGGAGGGGAGACTACTAATCATCTAGACAGGGAGGGAGTGAGGCCAGATACAAATTACACTCAGAGTGGATGAGAGGCAGAGAGATAGAAAGATGAGAGACTGAGGGAGGGTAACTCAGGTTTTAACTCCTCCTGAGACCGACAGAGTGACTGAGACAAAGAGAGAGAGAGGATGCAGAAAAACAGATGAGACAGGAAGTAGATTGTTGTGTTATCAAGTGCTTTATTCTCACCAAACCTAGTATGAATAGAAGTAATTAACAGCTGGGTAAAGTAAAGTTGAATTATTTGTTAGTTGTGCTGTGATGCTGCTGCTACCTCATGGAGGAATTGTCTTCCAGACAATAGAGGTCCAGTCTTCTAGACAATAGAGTTCCAGTCTTCTAGACAATAGATGTCCAGTCTTTAGACAATAGATGTCCAGTCTTCCAGACAATAGATGTTCAGTCTTCCAGACAATAGATGTCCAGTCTTCCAGACCATAGATGTCCAGTCTTCCAGACCATAGATGTCCAGTCTTCCAGACCATAGATGTCCAGTCTTCCAGACCATAGATGTCCAGTCTTCCAGACAATAGATGTCCAGTCTTCTAGACAATAGATGTCCAGTCTTCTAGACAATAGAGGTCCAGTCTTCCAGACCATAGATGTCCAGTCTTCCAGACCATAGATGTCCAGTCTTCCAGACAATAGATGTCCAGTCTTCTAGACAATAGATGTCCAGTCTTCTAGACAATAGAGGTCCAGTCTTCCAGACCATAGATGTCCAGTCTTCCAGACAATAGATGTCCAGTCTTCTAGACAATAGATGTCCATCTTCCAGACCATAGATGTCCAGTCTTCCAGACCATAGATGTCCAGTCTTCCAGACCATAGATGTCCAGTCTTCCAGACAATAGATGTCCAGTCTTCTAGACAATAGAGGTCCAGTCTTCTAGACAATAGAGGTCCAGTCTTCTAGACAATAGAGGTCCAGTCTTCTAGACAATAGAGGTCCAGTCTTCTAGACAATAGAGGTCCAGTCTTCTAGACAATAGATGTCCAGTTTTCTAGACAATAGAGGTCCATCTTCTAGACAATAGATGTCCAGTCTTCCAGATCGTAGAGGTCCAGTCTTCTAGAATGTCTATATTGTTTGGAGAGGATTAAAAACATTATTGTATGCCTGAGAAATGACCCCAAACACATACTGATACTTCTGAACAAACACACAATCGTTCAGCAATTGAATACATTGGGAACATGTTAAGGCATACAATGGTAACATGACATGCAATATTCTGCTTTTGTTCTGTGCAATATTATAGTTCTCAGCCGTCTGTGTTTGAGCCAGGAGGAAATGTAAATTATATATACCAGTAGGTTCTGGGAAAAGGGTGGGAGAAACGACCTGGTAGATAGATTTGAACAAGGTGACAATGTCTGTGTGAGCCAGGAGAACATTTTCTGGTAGCTTCTGGGAAAATGGTTGGAATGTCCCAGGAAAAAACAAAGATTGATTTGCACAATTCTTATTGTTTTTAAAATTTTGTCTTTCACTCTTTTATGACTATATAGTATATAAGGTCCTGAAAACAGCAATGAGTTGTTAATTACTGCTTCAGCTCACATGAGTTGTACTGTAAATTCTGCTTCAGCTCACATGAGCTGTACTGTTAATCCCTGCTTCAGCTCACATGAGCTGTACTGTTAATTTCTGCTTCAGCTCACATGAGTTGTACTGTTAATTTCTGCTTCAGCTCACATGAGCTGTACTGTTAATTTCTGCTTCAGCTCACATGAGTTGTACTGTTAATTTCTGCTTCAGCTCACATGAGTTGTACTGTTAATCCCTGCTTCAGCTCACATGAGCTGTACTGTTAATTTCTGCTTCAGCTCACATGAGTTGTACTGTTAATTACTGCTTCAGCTCACATGAGTTGTACTGTTAATCCCTGCTTCAGCTCACATGAGCTGTACTGTTAATTTCTGCTTCAGCTCACATGAGTTGTACTGTTAATTTCTGCTTCAGCTCATATGAGTTGTACTGTTAATTTCTGCTTCAGCTCACATGAGTTGTACTGTTAATTTATGCTTCAGCTCACATGAGTTGTACTGTTAATTTCTGCTTCAGCTCACATGAGCTGTACTGTTAATCACTGTTTCAGCTTATATTTTGGTAATTATACTGTATGTCTAATAAGACTATTGTCTTACTTTCAGACCTGGATTCATATATATGTATATTTAATATTTGCTATTTAAATACTTATATTTTGTGTATTTGAGTTTTTTCTAATAATGTGGTGCCAAATCAAAATCCTCTATTAGAAGTATTTGAAAGTATAAATAGCCTACTATACTCATTTTCAAATACAGTATCTCAAATGTGTTTGAACCCAGGTGTGTTTGGTTTACCTGAGATCATGTGCTTGAACCCAGGTGTGTTTGGTTTACCTGAGATCATGTGCTTGAACCCAGGTGTGTTTGGTTTACCTGAGATCATGTGCTTGAAACCAGGTCTGTTTGGTTTACCTGAGATCATGTGCTTGAACCCAGGTCTGTTTGGTTTACCTGAGATCGAGCAGACCCCATCTGCTCAGAACAAACCCTGGAGACTTGCAGTGTTGGAGCAGTATGTTGTACAAACACCAGCAGCTCTCAGCAATCCTCTGGTCAGATAACATTACATTGTCATTATATCTGAGAAAACTTCTCGGACAGCAGTTGACTACTTACATAAGTCATTTACATTGTACAGATAACTGTCAATTCCTGAACCAAGAGGGTAAAAAAGTGATTGGGAACTTTACAAAATTAGCGACACATTTCCATTCAATGACTGCATCACAATTTGACAGCTCCTGGTTACATTGTATTTTAATAGTCATTAAATATAACATATGATCCTCCATTAGCATTGGTCTCTCCATTAGCATTGGTCTCTCCATTAGCATTGGTCTCTCCATTAGCATTGGTCTCTCCATTTGCATTGGTATCTCTATTCGGCAACAGTGGCACAGTGCAACCCTGCCCAATGCTGTTAAGTTAAAGGGATCAAATCAAATTTAATTGGTCACATACACATATTTAGCAGATGTTATTGCGAGTGTAGCAAAATGCTTGTGTTCCTAGATCCAACAGTACAGAAGTATTTAAAACATTTCAAAACAATGTACACAAATCTAAAAGTAAAAGAATGAAATTAAGAAATATATAAATATTAGATTGAGAAATGTCGGAGTGGCATTGACTAAAATACAGTAGAATAGAATATAGTATTCAAAACGAGATGAGTAAAGCAGTATGTAAACATTATTTTAACATTATTAAAGTGACTAGTGTTCCATTATTAAAGTTGCCAGTGATTCTAAGTCTATGTATATAGGGTAGCAGCCTCTAAGGTGCAAGGTTGCGTAACTAGGTGGAAGCCAGCTAGTGATGGCTATTTAACAGTCTGATGGCCTTGAGATATAAGCTGTTTTTCAGTCTCTCGGTCCCAGCTTTGATGCACCTGTACTGACCTCGCCTTCTGGATGATAGTGGGGTGAACAGGCCGTGGCTCGGGTGGTTGTTGTCCTTGATGATCTTTTTGGCCTTCCTGTGACATTGGGTTGAAGAGGCGCTGTTGTGCCTTCTTCACCACACTGTCTGTGTGGGTGGACCATTTCAGTTTGAAAGTGATGTGTACGCCGAGGAACTTGAAGCTTTCTACCTTCTCCACTACTGTCCCGTCGATTTGGATAGGGCGGTGCTCCCTCTTCTGTTTCCTGAAGTCCACAATCAGCTCCTTTGTTGTGTTGACGTTGAGTGAGAGGTTATTTTCCTGGCACCACTCTCCAAGGGCTCTCACCTCCTCCCTGTAGGCTATCTCATCATTGTTGGTAATCAGGCCTACTACTATTGTGTCATCTGAAAACTTGATGATTGATTTGGAGGCTTGCATGGCCACGCAGTCATGGGTGAACAGGGAGTACAGGAGGGGGCTGAGCACGCACCCTTGTGGGGCCCCTGTGTTGAGGATCAGCGGGGTGGAGGTGTTGTTTCCTACCTTCACCACCTGGGGGCGGCCCGTCAGGAAGTCCAGGACCCAGTTGCACAGGGCGGGTTCAGACCCAGGGCCCCGAGCTTAATGATGAGCTTGGAGGGTACTGTGGTGTTGAATGCTGAGCTATATTCAATGAACAGCATTCTTACATAGGTATTCCTCTTGTCCAGATGGGATAGGGCAGTGTGATGGCAATTGCATCGTCTGTGGATCTAGTTCAGCAAATGTTCATATTTTGATATTTGTTTCCTGACCTTGAAAGCAGTCAATGGACAAGGAACGACTGCAATCCACACATTTGTTTTTTGTTAAACTAGCCAATGCAAACATTTAGCAACATTAGCATTTGGGGATCAAGTCAATCTCAAAGACTCTTCCTAGAACTGGCCACCCAGCCAAACTGAGCAATCGATTTAAACAAAGTACTGAGTAAAGGGTCTGAATACTTATGGAAATGTGATTTATTAAAAAAAATATCTAAGAACCTGTTTTTGTTTTGCGATTATGGGGTATTGTGTGTAGATTGCTGAAGACATGTTTTTTTATTAATACATTTTAGAATAAGGCTGTAACCTAACAAAATGTGGATAAAAGTCAAGAGTTCTGAATTCTTTCCAAATGCACTGTAAATGGAACTGAATATTTTCATGTTCAAACTATGGTATTAATGAGACGATTGTCAACGTCAAGGGATGCATGGATGAAAATCTTTGTCAGTCAAGCCCCTAAATGTCTTTGAATATCGGTTTACAACAATTAATTTCTTCATGCTGCAACTGATCTGGCTGCAACAGTGACACTTTTGGTTAAATATTTTTCTAAACCCTCATTGAACTCCATGGTGCTTTCATGAGTTGTACAAGTTTTTACCTGATCCTTACATGAGTTGTCTTGTTGTTTCTTCAAATGATCCCCAGCCTATTGCACCAACGTATTGCTAGTTACTATTCTAAAACTGATTAGAGCACTACGTTAAACAATAATGGACTTAGCCGATTGCCTTGCGGTACACCACACTCAACTGAATTTGCATGAGAGAGACTTCCATTAACGAAAACCCTCTGTGTTCTATTAGAAACTTAACTCTCAATCCATGATACGACAGAGGATGTAAATCCACCTACGTATTTTCAGCAATATGTTAAGATCAATGACATAAAAAGCTGCACTGAGGTCTAACAAAACAGCTCCCACAATCTTCTTATTATCACAACTGCTGCTGCTCCCCAGGCGCTGATGATGTGGACCTCTCTGATTCAGAAGGGTTATTCGAGGCTGTATCTCCAGGAGTCTATGTGGTTCCGGTTCTGACTCTGGTTCTGACTCTGGTTTTGACTCCAACCCTGACTCTGGTTCTGACTCCGGTTCTGACACCGGTTCTGACACCGGTTCTGACTCTGGTTCTGACTCTGGTTTTGACTCCAACTCTGACTCCGGTTCTGACTCCAACTCTGACTCTGGTTCTGACTCTGGTTCTGACACCGGTTCTGACTCCAACTCTGACTCTGGTTCTGACTCTGGTTCTGACTGGTTCTGACTCCAACTCTGACTCCAACTCTGACTCCAACTCTGACTGGTTCTGACTACGGTTCTGACTCTGGTTCTGACTCTGGTTCTGACTCTGGTTCTGACTCTGGTTTTGACTCCGATTCTGACTCCGATTCTGACTCCAACTCTGACTCTGGTTCTGACTGGTTCTGACTACGGTTCTGACTCCAGCTATGTGTCCTGCTGTGAGGGAAGTCTCTGCAACAGAAACAAGATTGGCTATATGGGGACCTGCTTCTGTGTTGTCAAAAGTGTAAAAACATTCACTCCCAGGCCCACTAGAGTACTGTGGGATCTGTTGCCTTTTGCTCATTAGAAGGCGGCTGAATATAAAATTCTGACACAAAAAACAAATACTTGATGGTGTTGGTAGTGAACAGAAACTCTTCTGAAATGTTGCCATGGATTTATTAAACTTGTTAATGAATTTGTTAAAAAAGCCTATTGACGTCAGATATCAGTGTGTGTGTGTATGTGTGTGTGTGTGTGTGTGTGTGTGTGTGTGTGTGTGTGTGTGTGTGTGTGTGTGTGTGTGTGTGTGTGTGTGTGTGTGTATGTGACATATCATTGTCTAATAATAGCTGTGTCAGTCATAGCTGTGTTACCAAATGTACAATAGGTTTTGTGTGATGTCGGTGGGATGTATTGTGAATCTAAACAGGCTGCAAAGTATAGAAACAACCTGGCTGACTTGCTTAAACAAATGTGGTTTCTACTGAGATGTACAAATGATGGCGTGAGGGGATGACGAGCGGATATGAGGAAATCAGTCATTTCAAAAGTGCTGAACAAATAGTTACATTGACTACGTCCGTCCTAGCTCGCTCATTAATGTCTTAATTTAAATTATGGATTGTCTCTTCTCTGCTCGTCGTAACCTTATGCCATAGTTTGTACATCTCAATTGTCAGTAGAAACCACATTTGTGGTTAACCCTAAACCCCCTAGAAATACAATTTGACCTTGTGGGGACCAACAAAATGTCCCTAGTTGGTCCACATTTTTTTCATTTACAATTCTGAAATCAATAGGTGTACATGTACAAGAATAGTTTAACACGTCCACACACACTGATATTTAACGTCAATAGGTGTACATGTACAGTGCTTTCAGAAAGTATTCATACCCCTTGATTTATTCCACATAATTTTCTGTTACAGCCTGAAATCAAAATGGATTAAATATTATTTTTTTTATCTCTCCCATCTACACAATACCCCATAATGACAAAGTGAACACATGTTTTTAGAAATGTTTGCAAATGTATTGAAAATTAAACACAGAAATATTTCATTTACATAAAAAGCACCTTTGGGAGCAATTACAGCTGTGAGGTTTTCTGGGTAAGTCTCTAAGAGCTTTCCACACCTGGATACTGCAACATTTGGCCATTATTCTTTAAAAACCATTTACAGGTCTTGCCATAGATTTAAGTCAAAACTGTAATTAGGCCACGAAGGAACATTCAATGTCTTATTCATAAGCAACTCCACCGTAGATTTGCCCTTGTGTTTTAGGTTTGTAACGGTCATCGTTGCATGAAGAAGTGGACCAAAGCGCAGCGTGGTAAGTGTTCTTATTATTTTTCTTTAAACTGAACACTAAACAAAATAACAAAGAGAATGAACGAAAACGAAACAGTCCTGTCAGGTGCAGAAACACAAAACAGAAAACAACTACCCACAAAGCATCGGTGGGGAAAAGCTACCTAAGTATGGCTCTCAATCAGAGACAACGAAAGACAGCTGCCTCTGATTGAGAACCACACCCGGCCAAACACACAGAAATAGAAATCATAGAAAAAGGAACATAGAATGCCCATCCAAATCACATCCTGACCAAACCAAAATAGAGACATAAAAAGCTCTCTACGGTCAGGGCCTGACAACGTTATTGTCCTGCTGAAAGGTGAATTAATCTCCCAGTGTCTGGGGTAAAGCAGACTGAACCAGGTTTTCATCTAGGATTTTGCCTGTGCTTACGTAGCTCCATTCCATTTGTTTTTTATCCTGAAAAACTCCTCAGTCCGTTAACGAACGATTACGAGCATACCAACAAAATGATGCAGCCACCATTATGCTTGCAAATATAGAGAGTGGATTTTCCCAAAAAGAGGACACATTGTATTCAGGACCAAAAGTTAATTGCTTTTTCACATTTTTCCACACCTTAGTTTTCTCCTATCACAGCCATTAAACTCTGTCACTGTTTTAAAGTCACCATTTGCTTCATGGTGAAATCCCTGAGCGGTTTCCTTTCTCTCTGGCAACTGAGTTAGGGAAGACGCCTGTATCTTTGTAGTGACTGGGTGTATTGATACACCATCCAAAGTGTGGTGAATAACTTCAACATGCTGAAAGGTATATTCGATGTCTGCTTATTTAAAAAAATATGTTTTACCCATCTACCAATTGGTCCGCTTCTTTGGGAGGCAATGGGAAACCTCTCTGTGTTTGAAAATCACTGCTCGACTGAGGGACCTTACAGATAATCGTATGTGTTGGGTACAGAGATGAGGTAGTCATTCCAAAATCATGTTAAACACTATTATTGCATACAGAGTGAACATAATTCCACTTTGACATTACGGGGTATTGTGTGTAGGCCAGTGACAAAACATCGCAATTGAATTCATTTTAAATCCAGTGCTGTAACACTACAAAATGTGGATAAAGTCGATCTCTCTTATTAAGACAGGTTTAAATCTAACCGAGAAACCTGTCACTGCAAATTACTCCTACTTGGAGCTTCACCGTGTGTGTGTGTGTCTTGCTTATTTGAGCTTTCATGTGAGATTGCATTAGCCCAGCCTCCTCTCCTCCACATCCTCCAGGATAATATCAAGAGGAAAACCAAGAGCTCAGAGGTACACCGTTAAGTAGGGGATCACACACTGTTCACAAAGATGAAGCACTCTAACACAGTCCTACTGTCTCTGTCACACACACACACACACACACACACACACACACACACACACACACACACACACACACACACACACACACACACACACACACATACACACACACACACACACACACACACACACACACACACACACAAACACACACACACACACACACACACACACACACACACACACACACACACACACACACACACACACACACACACACACACACACACGCTTACAGGGTCCTGGAGACAGGGCTCAGAAAGAGTGTGTAAGTTTTGAGTGTGTATACTTTCGCTCTGTGGCTGTTTCATAGTCTGACATTTAACGCTTCAACTATTCATTTCAGATCATCTCAATGTTGCTGCAGCTCTGGCAGTAGCGCCGTGTGTGTATATATATGCATGCATATATATGTATCAGTGTGTAAATGTAACTTTGTGTGTGTCAGGATGACCATAGATGTCTTTTAGGTTATCTGAATGTAGAGGATAAAAAACACACTGAATGTCTGACACACAATGTTTTCCAGCAATTCAATACAATTTTAATCTGTTTGTGACTTGGCAAGTGAGTTAAGAACAAATTCTTATTTACAATGACAGCCCACCAGGGAACAGTGGGTTAACTACATTGTTCTGTACAAGAGATGTTTACATTGTCAGCTCTGGGATTTGATCCAGCAACCTTTGCAGTTACTGGCCCACCGCTCTAACCACTAGGCTACCTGCTGGTTACTGGCCCACCGCTCTAACCACTAGGCTACTTGCCACCCCTAATGTCAAGACGCCCAAATATATCTATGACTGTCAGGCAATATTCAGCTTTTATTATGTGTTATATGATATTTCTCTGCTTGAGTGTGATACTTTTATATAATCCTTTTCTACTGAAGGTACTGTAAGGTTAGAGCTCATTAAGTGGGGGAGAATATCTGATAAGTAGACTTTAAAAATCATTTTGCGTGACCCAGAAGGAAATGTAAATATGACATAGCAGCATGTTCATTGGAAAATGGAACGAACATATATCGAATTGCAGGTCTTGTTGCCATCTTGTTTTTCCTTCTTTTGAGGCTGTACAGTACAAGCTGTTCTTAAAACAGAGTTGTACCGATCATCACTGCTTCTGCTCAGAATGAAACACACCGTTACTGTCTTTACTGGTCTTTCTGCTGTTCCGCACTGGTAATATATTAGACACCTTAGATTTTCTTAGTTATTTGTTATATAAGACTAATGGGTTACTTTGTTTGAATGTTTCTTGTAGCTGTCTCTTTTTCAGCAGCTCATGGTCTGCAGTGCCTCATGGTCTGCAGTGCCTCATGGTCTGCAGTGCCTCATGGTCTGCAGTGTTGCGGTGCCTCATGGTCTGCAGTGCCTCATGGTCTGCAGTGCCTCATGGTCTGCAGTGCTGCGGTGCCTCATGGTCTGCGGTGCCTCATGGTCTGCAGTGCTGCGGTGCCTCATGGTCTGCAGTGCTGCGGTGCCTCATGGTCTGCGGTGCCTCATGGTCTGCGGTGCCTCACGGTCTGCAGTGCTGCGGTGCCTCATGGTCTGCGGTGCCTCACGGTCTGCAGTGCTGCGGTGCCTCATGGTCTGCAGTGCCTCATGGTCTGCAGTGCCTCATGGTCTGCAGTGCTGCGGTGCCTCATGGTCTGCGGTGCCTCATGGTCTGCGGTGCCTCATGGTCTGCAGTGCCTCATGGTCTGCAGTGCTGCGGTGCCTCATGGTCTGCAGTGCCTCATGGTCTGCAGTGCTGCGGTGCCTCACGGTCTGCAGTGCTGCGGTGCCTCACGGTCTGCAGTGCTGCGGTGCCTCATGGTCTGGAGTGCTGCGGTGCCTCATGGTCTGCAGTGCCTCATGGTCTGCAGTGCTGCGGTGCCTCATGGTCTGCAGTGCCTCATGGTCTGCAGTGCTGCGGTGCCTCATGGTCTGCAGTGCCTCATGGTCTGCAGTGCCTCATGGTCTGCAGTGCTGCGGTGCCTCACGGTCTGCAGTGCTGCGGTGCCTCACGGTCTGCAGTGCTGCGGTGCCTCACGGTCTGCAGTGCTGCGGTGCCTCATGGTCTGCAGTGCTGCGGTGCCTCACGGTCTGCAGTGCTGCGGTGCCTCACGGTCTGCAGTGCTGCGGTGCCTCACGGTCTGCAGTGCTGCGGTGCCTCATGGTCTGCAGTGCTGCGGTGCCTCACGGTCTGCAGTGCTGCGGTGCCTCATGGTCTGCAGTGCTGCGGTGCCTCACGGTCTGCAGTGCTGCGGTGCCTCACGGTCTGCAGTGCTGCGGTGCCTCACGGTCTGCAGTGCTGCGGTGCCTCATGGTCTGCAGTGCTGCGGTGCCTCATGGTCTGCGGTGCCTCATGGTCTGCAGTGCTGCGGTGCCTCATGGTCTGCAGTGCTGCGGTGCCTCATGGTCTGCAGTGCTGCGGTGCCTCACGGTCTGCAGTGCTGCGGTGCCTCATGGTCTGCAGTGCTGCGGTGCCTCATGGTCTGCGGTGCCTCATGGTCTGCAGTGCTGCGGTGCCTCATGGTCTGCAGTGCTGCAGTGCCTCATGGTCTGCAGTGCTGCGTGCCTCATGGTCTGCAGTGCCTCATGGTCTGCAGTGCTTCATGGTCTGCAGTGCTTCATGGTCTGCAGTGCCTCATGGTCTGCAGTGCTGCGGTGCCTCATGGTCTGCAGTGCCTCATGGTCTGCATTGCCTCATGGTCTGCAGTGCCTCATGGTCTGCAGTGCCTCATGGTCTGCAGTGCCTCATGGTCTGCAGTGCTGCAGTGCCTCATGGTCTGCAGTGCTGCAGTGCCTCATGGTCTGCAGTGCCTCATGGTCTGCAGTGCTGCAGTGCCTCATGGTCTGCAGTGCCTCATGGTCTGCAGTGCTTCATGGTCTGCAGTGCCTCATGGTCTGCAGTGCTGCGGTGCCTCATGGTCTGCAGTGCCTCATGGTCTGCAGTGCCTCATGGTCTGCAGTGCCTCATGGTCTGCAGTGCTGCAGTGCCTCCTGGTCTGCGGTGCCTCATGGTCTGCAGTGCCTCATGGTCTGCAGTGCTGCGATGCTTCATGGTCTGCAGTGCTGCGGTGCCTCATGGTCTGCAGTGCCTCATGGTCTGCAGTGCTGCGGTGCCTCATGGTCTGCAGTGCTGCGGTGCCTCATGGTCTGCAGTGCTGCAGTGCCTCATGGTCTGCAGTGCTGCAGTGCCTCATGGTCTGCAGTGCTGCAGTGCCTCATGGTCTGCAGTGCTGCAGTGCCTCATGGTCTGCAGTGCTGCAGTGCCTCATGGTCTGCAGTGCCTCATGGTCTGCAGTGCTGCGGTGCCTCATGGTCTGCAGTGCTGCAGTGCCTCATGGTCTGCAGTGCCTCATGGTCTGCAGTGCTACAGTGCCTCATGGTCTGCAGTGCTGCAGTGCCTCATGGTCTGCAGTGCTGCAGTGCCTCATGGTCTGCAGTGCTGCGGTGCCTCATGGTCTGCAGTGCCTCATGGTCTGCAATGCCTCATGGTCTGCGGTGCCTCATGGTCTGCGGTGCCTCATGGTCTGCAGTGCTGCGGTGCCTCGTGGTCTGCAGTGCTGCGGTGCCTCATGGTCTGCAGTGCTGCGGTGCCTCATGGTCTGCAGTGCTGCAGTGCCTCATGGTCTGCAGTGCTGCAGTGCCTCATGGTCTGCAGTGCTGCAGTGCCTCATGGTCTGCAGTGCTGCAGTGCCTCATGGTCTGCAGTGCCTCATGGTCTGCAGTGCTGCGGTGCCTCATGGTCTGCAGTGCTGCAGTGCCTCATGGTCTGCAGTGCCTCATGGTCTGCAGTGCTGCAGTGCCTCATGGTCTGCAGTGCTGCAGTGCCTCATGGTCTGCAGTGCTGCGGTGCCTCATGGTCTGCAGTGCCTCATGGTCTGCAGTGCCTCATGGTCTGCGGTGCCTCATGGTCTGCAGTGCCTCATGGTCTGCAGTGCTGCGGTGCCTCATGGTCTGCAGTGCTGCGGTGCCTCATGGTCTGCAGTGCTGCAGTGCCTCATGGTCTGCAGTGCCTCATGGTCTGCAGTGCTGCGGTGCCTCATGGTCTGCAGTGCTGCGGTGCCTCATGGTCTGCAGTGCTGCGGTGCCTCATGGTCTGCAGTGCTGCGGTGCCTCATGGTCTGCAGTGCCTCATGGTCTGCAGTGCCTCATGGTCTGCAGTGCCTCATGGTCTGCAGTGCTGCGGTGCCTCATGGTCTGCAGTGCCTCATGGTCTGCAGTGCCTCATGGTCTGCAGTGCTTCACCTGTAAAGATCCAGCAGACCCCAACTGCTCAGAACAACTGTTCTACAAACACCAGCAGCTCTCTGCAATTGTCCGGTAAAATGAAAACCTCTCAGACTGCAGGTGACAGCTTACATTCATCATTTACATTGTACATTTGAATGAACATACAATGTAGTATTAGCTTGTCATATGTTTTGAAAAATCCCCTTTGTTTTTCGACTTTTGACACTGTAGTTGTTAGTGCCAGAGGACACATCCAATTTAGCACTTGGGAAATTGACATTGATATCCGCTGGGGAAACCATCGTACAGCAACCCACTCCAATGTTGCTAAGTTAAAACTCTCAAAATCTGTGACTGGAATTGTTTTCATTAATTATGTTTGCAGTTTATTTATTTGATTTATTAGGATCCTCATTAGCGACGCCATGGCGACAGCTAGTCTTACTAGGTCCGACACATAACAAAAAATACATTACAGAAAGAAAATAGACTTTAAAATGTAAATACATTTAAAAACATTAACATGTAGTGTGTGTGTGTGCATCTATCAGCTACACGTACATGTCAGTACACACAACCAGTAGGTCACATGTCAGTACATACACACAACCAGTAGGTCACATGTCAGTACACACAACCAGTAGGTCACATGTCAGTACACACAACCAGTAGGACACATGTCAGTACACACAACCAGTAGGTCACATGTCAGTACACACAACCAGTAGGTCACATGTCAGTACACACAACCAGTAGGTCACATGTCAGTACATACAACCAGCAGGTCACATGTCAGTACATACACACAACCAGTAGGTCACATGTCAGAACACACAACCAGTAGGTCACATGTCAGAACACACAACCAGTAGGTCACATGGGGGAGAGGCGTTGTGCCGTGTGTTGCTTCATCTGTTTTTTGAAACCAGGTTTGCTGTTCACTTGCACTATGTAAGATGGAAGGGAGTTCCATGAACTCATGTCTCTATATAATACTATATGCTTTCTTGAATTTGTTCTGGACCTGGTGACTGTGAAAAGACCCCTGGTGGCATGTCTGGTGGGGTAAGTGTGTGTGTTAGTGCTGTGTGTAAGTTGAATATGCAAACAAATAGGAATTTCTGAAACATTGTTTTCTTTTAAAAACAAGAAATGACACAGTCTTTCCTCAACTCTCAGCCAAGAGAGACTGGCATGCATAGTATTTATATCAGCCCTCTGATTACAATGAAGAGCGAGACGTGTCGCTCTGTTCTGGACCAGCTGCAGCTTAGCTTCTCTAGGGTAGGGGGCAGCATTGGGAATTTTGGATGAAAAGCGTGCCCAAATTAAACTGCCTGCTACTCAGCCATAAAAGCTAGAATATGCATATAATTAGATTAGATTTGATTAGATTTGGATAGAAAACACTCGAAGTTTCTAAAACTGTTTGAATGATGTCTGTGAGTATAACAGAACTCATATGGCAGGCAAAAACCTGAGAAAAAATCCAACCCGGAAGTGGAAAATCTGAGGTTTGTAGGTATTCAAGTCATTGCCTATTGAATATACAGTGTCTATGGGGTGATATTGCACGTCCTAAGGCTTCCACTAGATGTCAACAGTCTTTAGAACCTCGTTTGAGGCTTCTACTGTGAAGGAGGGGGGAATGGGAGCTGCATGAGTCAGAGGTCTGCCATGAGCTGGTCATGCGCGTTCACGTGAGAGTTAACTTGCGTTCCATTGCATTGCTACAGACAAAGGAATTATCCGGTTGGAACATTATTGAAGATTTATGATAAAAGCATCCTAAAGATTGATTCTGTACTTAATTTGACATGTTTCTATGAACTGTAATATGACTTTTTGTCTGAACTTGTCTGGACCTAGTGCTCTTGCCTCATGAGTTTGGATTGTGTACGAAACGCGCAAAAAAAAAAGGAGGTATTTGGACATAAATTATGGACTTTATCGAACAAATCAAACATTTATTGTGGAACTGGGATTCCTGGGAGTGCATTCTGATGAAGATCATCAAAGGTAAGTGAATATTTATAATGCTATTTCTGACTTCTGTTGACTCCACAACATGGCGGATATCTGTATGGCTTGTTTTTGTTGTCTGAGCGCTGTACTCAGATTATTGCGTGGTGTACTTTTTCCGTAAAGTTTTTTTGAAATCTGACACAGCGGTTGCATTAAGAAGTGGATCTAAAATTCCATGCATAACAGTTGTATCTTTTAGCCATGTTTATTATAAGTATTTCTGTAAATTGATGTGGCTCTCTGCAAAATCAAAGGATGTTTTGGAACTACTGAACATAACGCACCAATGTAAACTCAGATTTTTTGGATATAAATATGAACTTTACCGAACAAAACATACATGTATTGTGTAACGTGAAGTTTTATGAGTGTCATCTGATGAAGATCATCAAAGGTTAGTGATTAATTTTATCTCTATTTCTGCTTTTTGTGACTCCTCTCTTTGGCTGGAAAAATGGCTGTGTTTTTCTGTGACTTGGCTCTGACCTACCATAATCGTTTGGTGTGCTTTCGTCGTAAAGCCTTTTTGAAATCGGACACTGTGGCTGGATTTACAACAAGTGTATCTTCAAAATGGTGTAAAATACTTGCATGTTTGAGGAATTTAAATTATGAGATTTCTGTTGTTTTGAATTTGGCGCCCTGCAGTTTCACTGGCTGTTGACGAGGTTGACGCTAACGTCCCACATACCCTAGTGAAGTTAACTAGGTCTTTCCTTGCAGCACTTGACCACATGACTGGACAATAATCAAGATAAGATAAAACTAGAGCCTGCAGGACTTGCTTTGTGGAGTGTGGTGTCAAAAAAGAAGAGCTTCTCTTTATTACGGACAGACCCCTTCAGTTATGATGCCCAATTCTTGTAATAAGTGGGTATTTTATTAAGTACTATCTTATTAAAACAGGATTATGATTCATTTTATTTTTACCTTTCAGGTTCAAACTCAAGTATCAATGAGAGGATTGTGAAGGGATGCATGGATGACAGTTTTTGTCAGCCAAGCCCCAAAATGTCTTTGAATATCGGTTTCCAACAATTTACTTTGTTCTTTGTTGAATTATAATTTTTTTGTTTTCTGATCCTTACATGAGTTATCCTGTTGTTTCTTCAGACGACCCCCAAAATGGACTTCAGTGGGCTTCTTGCACTGATTCAGAAGATGACGTTTGTATTCAGGTTGTGACCTGTCAGGGAGTTGAATATCACTGTCTTAACGACACAGGTACAGTACAGGTACAGTACAGGCACAACAAGTGTGTTTGCCTGTAGTCATGCTTTACTTTTAGTCCATGTAATTGTTACTTACAATTCTAATCAATCTTAAGTTTATTTGAATTATCTGTGTATATTATTCAAATTGTATTATTTTTTATAATATTTTTAATGTTGCAATATTTTCTCCATAGTGACAGCTAGTAATGGTCGGTCTGTGACTCTTCGAGGCTGTGTCTCCAGGAATCTGTGTGGTTCTGGTTCTGACTCGGG
This sequence comes from Salvelinus fontinalis, assembly GCF_029448725.1. NCBI lineage: Eukaryota > Metazoa > Chordata > Actinopteri > Salmoniformes > Salmonidae > Salvelinus > Salvelinus fontinalis. Next base: position 39,812,536 of record NC_074688.1, read on the forward strand.
TTCTGACTCGGGTTCTGACTCCAAGTCTGTGTCCTACTGTGAGGGAAGTCTCTGTAACAGAAACAGGGCTATGAACAATGCATGACACCCAGTCTGTAGCACTTACAGTCCTCACTCTGCTTGTTGGGCTAACAACCACCACACTTCTTAGGAATTAGCATTTCTAATGACAATAGGATGCATTAGTTGGATAGTATTATATTGCAGTCTTGGTGGAAAAATCTAAATAATTGGACTAAAAAGTAGGGTAGTTGTATAGGCACATCTATGAACACATTGTGTAAATCAGCACTTGAATTTATGTTGACAAAAGGTGATATATAAAAAATGGTGTGTCTTGTTTATTTGAGCTTTGAAGTGAGATTGCATCAGTCCAGCCTCCTCCCCTGTGGCCGAAGCGCCGTGTGTGTGCATCTGAGAGAGAGCGAGAGAGAGAGAGAGAGAAATAGTTCTGATAGAATGATCTGTGAAGAGCTGCTATGTATAGATGGCCCAACTTCACTCCAATTGAGCGAGTGTACATGTGTTTGTTTGGGGCTTCTGTATTTTTAGTTTTTATTTAACCAGGCAAGTCAGTTAAGAACAAATTCTTATTTACAATGACGGCCTACCAAAAGGCAAAAGGCCTCCTGCGGGGACGGGGGCCTGAGATTTTAAAAATAAAACCAATATAAATATAGGACAAAACACACATCACAACAAGAGAGACACACAACACTACATAAAGAGAGATGTTATGTTGTTTTCTTACAAGGCAGCAAAACATGACAACACAGTATGGTAGCAGCACAACATGGAAGCAGCACAAAAACATGATACAAACATTATTGGTGATAGTCAACAGCACAAAGGTCATGAAGGTAGAGACAACATTACATCACACAAAGCAGCCACAGCTGTCAGTAAGTGTCCATGATTGAGTCTTTGAATGTCCCTGTGTTTGTATAGGTGTGTGTCTGGGACTTCTGTATGTTCCTGTGTTTGTATAGGTGTGTGTCTGGGACTTCTGTATGTTCCTGTGTTTGTATAGGTGTGTGTCTGGGACTTCTGTATGTCCCTGTGTTTGTATAGGTGTGTGTCTGGGACTTCTGTATGTACCTGTGTTTGTATAGGTGTGTGTCTGGGACTTCTGTATTGGTTTGTGTACTGAGTCTTCATATTGAATGTGTAAATGTGAGAAAGAGAGACGACAGAGTAAAATGTATCATATGCTACCTAGTCAAAACAGTTTGTGCATATATTATGACAACATTTTGTGACGTTTTTTGTTTGTTTCGGTATTTGACAGGTTTTTTCCCCGTAGTTCGTGCACACAACATATATATTTTTTTAGGTCTAAGTTCGTTAGCCGAAGTCTACTTCCCTTTGTTGGTGATTGGTTAACAGTACTACTCCTAGTAGGAGTTGGAACTATGGATGAGATTCTTCAATTAAGTGTTTGTTGTCATTCAACGAGAGACTACTAGTTCTCATTCACATTTTTTCACTTGAGAATTACTGCACCAAACATCTTAGTTAGATGTACAATTACACGACAAAGACCTCAGCAAAAACATCAAAATGTATTACAGATTTCATAAATGTATCTTAGATTAATTTGTCCTATTTTTGAGGAAGAGTTCTTTGGAATGTTGTCGGCTACAGTAGCTCAAGAGGAACAAACAACAATTATATTGACCTGGACATACGGTGTCTTCGGAAAGTATTCAGACCCCTTGACTTTTTCCACATTTTGTTACGTTACAGCCTTATTCTAAAATTGATTTTAAAAAATTAAAAAACATAACGACAAAGAAAAAATTGTAAAAAAAACAAAATTTTTGCTTATTTAGAAGTATTCAAACCCTTTACTCTGTACTTTGTTGAAGCACCTTTGGCAGTGATTACAGCATAAAATCTTCTTAGGTATGACACTACAAGCTTGGCACACCTGTATTTGTTGAGTTTCTCCCATTCTTCTCTGCAGATCCTCTCAAGCTCTTTTAGGATGGATGGGGAGTGTTGCTGCACAGCTATTTTCAGGTCTCTCCAGAGATGTTAGATCGGGTCCAAGTCTGGGCTTTGACTGGGCCACTCAAGGACATTCAGAGACACTTCTGCATTGTCTTGGCTGTGTGCTTAGGGTTGTTGTACTATTGGAAGGTGAACCTTCACCCCAGTCGGAGGTCCTGAGCATTCTGGAGGAGGTTGTCATCAAGGATCTCTGTACTTTTCTCCTTTATTCTTTGCGTCGATCCTGACTAGTCTCCCAATCCCTGCCGCTAAAACAAATCCCCACAGCATGGTGCTGCCACCACCATGCTTCATCGTAGGGATGGTGCCAGGTTTCCTCTAGATGTGACGCTTGACATTCAGACCAAAGAATCTTGTTCCTCATGGTCTGAGATTCTTTAGGTGCCTTTTGGAAAACTCCAAGCGGGCTGCCATGTGCCTTTTACTGAGGAGTGGCCACTCTACCATAAACACCTGATTGGTGGAGAGCTGCTGAGATGGTTTTCCTTCTGGAAGTTTCTCCCATCTCCACAGAGAAACTCTAGAGCTCTGTCAGAGTGACCATCGGGTTCTTGGTCACCTCCCTGACCAAGGCCCTTCTCCCCTGATTGCTCAGTTTGGCCGGGCGGCCAGATCTAGGAAGAGTCTTGGTGGTTCCAAATTTCTTCCATTTAAGAATGATGGAGGCCACTTTGTTCTTGGGGACCTTCAATGCTGCAGAAATGTTTTGGTACCTTTCTCCAGATCAGTGCCTCGACACAATCCTGTCTCGGAGCCTGGTTTTTTCTCTGACATGCACTTTCAACTGTGGGACCTTATATAGACAGGTGTGTGCCTTTACAAATCTATCAATTGAATTTACCACAGGTGGACTCCAATCAAGTTGTAGAAACATCAAGGATGATCAATGGAAACAGGATGCACCTGAGCTCAATTTCGAGTCACATAGCAAAGGGTCGGAATACTTAGGTAAATAAGGTATTTCTGTTTTTTACTTTTAATATATTTGCTAAAATTTCTAAAAACAGTTTTTGCTTTGTCAGTATGGTATATTGTGTGTAGATTGCTGACTGTTTGTTTTTATTTAATCAATTTTAGAATAAGGCTGTAACGTAACAAAATGTGGAAAAATACAAGGGGGTCTGAATACTTTCCGAAGGCACTGTATGTATGTGGAAGCAGATTTAACATATGTAGTGTGGCACTCCAAGGTGCCACTCAGAATGACGCATCAGCACTCGACTTCCTGGTTACCACTGAGGACCTGTTACCATGGAGACACTGATTGAAGGTCACCGTGGGTGACTGCATGAGAAGGAGCACACACGAACACACACGCACACACCCTAGCGGTTGGAGTGTTGTGCCAGAAACCAAAAGGTTGCTTGTTCGAATCTCCGAGCCGAAAAAGTGAAAAATCTATCAATGTGCCCTTGAGCAAATCACTTAACACTAACTGCTCTGTGGTAGACCCTGGCCGTGACCCCAGTCTCCGAGGGTATCTCAGGGAGAGTTTGGATACGCAAAAAACAAATATTAAATTCACACCTGTGTATTAATACACACTTGATGAGAGGTGCCACTAGAGGGAGCTTTTGGACTGCCGTTTCAAACCTGTGACATGCTTTTACACAGAGGTTTAAAAAAAATCTATTAAATTCAATCAAAATGTTATTTGTCGCGTGCCCCAAATACAAAAAGTGTAGACTTACTGTGAATTGCTTGCTTACGAGCCCTTCCCAACAACGCAGAGTTTAAAACAGTAACACAAGAGGAATAGAATACACTAGAATGGAGCTATATACAGGAAGTACCAGATCAATGTGGAGCTATATACAGGAAGTACCAGCTCAATGTGGAGCTATATACAGGAAGTACCAGATCAATATGGAGCTATATACAGGGAGTACCAGATCAATGTGGAGCTATATACAGGAAGTACCAGTACCAGATCAATGTGGAGATATATACAGGGAGTACCAGATCAATGTGGAGCTATATACAGGGAGTACCAGATCAATGTGGAGCTATATACAGGAAGTACCAGATCAATGTGGAGCTATATACAGGAAGTACCAGATCAATGTGGAGATATATACAGGAAGTACCAGATCAATGTCGAGCTATGTACAGGAAGTACCAGATCAATGTGGAGCTATATACAGGAAGTACCAGATCAATGTGGAGCTATATACAGGAAGTACCAGATCAATGTGGAGCTATATACAGGAAGTACCAGATCAATGTGGAGCTATGTACAGGAAGTACCAGATCAATGTGGAGCTATATACAGGAAGTACCAGATCAATGTGGAGCTATATACAGGGAGTACTAGTACCAGATAAATGTGGAGCTATATACAGGGAGTACCAGATCAATGTGGAGCTATATACAGGAAGTACCAGATCAATGTGGAGCTATGTACAGGAAGTACCAGATCAATGTGGAGCTATGTACAGGAAGTACCAGATCAATGTGGAGCTATATACAGGGAGTACCAGATCAATGTGGAGCTATATACAGGAAGTACCAGTACCAGATCAATGTGGAGATATATACAGGGAGTACCAGATCAATGTGGAGATATATACAGGAAGTACCAGATCAATGTGGAGATATATACAGGAAGTACCAGATCAATGTCGAGCTATGTACAGGAAGTACCAGATCAATGTGGAGCTATATACAGGAAGTACCAGATCAATGTGGAGCTATATACAGGAAGTACCAGATCAATGTGGAGCTATATACAGGAAGTACCAGATCAATGTGGAGCTATGTACAGGAAGTACCAGATCAATGTGGAGCTATATACAGGAAGTACCAGATCAATGTGGAGCTATATACAGGGAGTACCAGATCAATGTGGAGCTATATACAGGGAGTACCAGATCAATGTGGAGCTATATAAAGGAAGTCCCAGATCAATGTGGAGCTATATACAGGAAGTACCAGATCAATGTGGAGCTATATACAGGAAGTACCAGATCAATGTGGAGCTATATACAGGAAGTACCAGATCAATGTGGAGCTATATACAGGAATTACCAGATCAATATGGAGCTATATACAGGAAGTACCAGATCAATGTGGAGCTATATGCAGGAAGTACCAGATCAATGGGGAGCTATATACAGGAAGTACCAGATAAATGTGGAGCTATATACAGGAAGTACCAGATCAATGTGGAGCTATATACAGGAAGTACCAGATCAATGTGAACCTATATACAGGGAGTACCAGATCGATGTGGAGCTATATACAGGGAGTACTAGTACCAGATCAATGTGGAGCTATATACAGGGAGTACCAGATCAATGTGCAGCTATATACAGGGAGTACCAGATCACTGTGGAGATATATACAGGGATTACCAGATCAATATAGAGCTATATACAGGGAGTACCAGATCACTTTGGAGATATATACAGGGAGTACCAGATCACTGTGGAGATATATACAGGGAGTACCAGATCAATATGGAGCTATATACAGGAAGTACCAGATCAATGTGGAGCTATATACAGTGAGTACCAGTCTGAGGTCCTGAGTGCTCTGGAGCAGGTTTTCATCAAGGATCTCTCTGTACTTTGCTCTGTTAATATTTTCCTCCATCCTGACTAGTCTCCAGTCCATTTCTCTGAAAATCATCCCCACAGCATGAAGCTGCCACCACCATGCTTCACCGTAGGGATGGTGCCTGGTTTCCTCAAGACGTGACGCTTGGCATTCAGGCCAAAGTGTTCAATCTTGGTTTCATTAGACCAGAGAATTTTGTTCCTCATGGTCTGAGAGTCCTTTAGGTGCCTTTTGGCAAACTCCAAGCTTGCAGTCATATCCTTTTTTTTGAGAACTGGCTTCCGTCTGGCCACTCTACCATAAACACCTGATTGGTGGAGTGCTGCAGAGATGGTTGTCCTTCTGGAAGGTTCTCCCATCTCTACAGAGAAACTCTGGAGCTCTGTCAGAGTGACCATTGGGTTCTTGGTCATCTCCCCGACCAAGGCCCATCTCCCCTGATTTCTCAGTTTGGCCGGGCGGCCAGATCTAGGAAGAGTCTTGGTGGTTCCAACTTCTTCCATTTAAGAATGATGGAGGCCACTGTGTTCTTGTGGACCGTCAATGCTGCAGAAATGTTTTGGTACCTCCTTCCCCAGATCTGTGCTTCGACACAATCCTGTCTCAGAGCTCTACGGACAATTCCGTCGACCTCATGGCTTGGTTTTTGCTCTGACCTACACTGTCATCTGGGTGAGCTTATATAGACAGGTGTGTGACTTTCCAAATCATGTCCAATCAGTTGAATTTACCACAGATGGACTCCAGTCAAGTTTTAAAAACATCTCAAGGATGATCAATAGAAACAGGATGGACCTGAGCTCAATTTCAAATCTCATAGCTGTAACGAACGTCGTCGGAGAAGGATAAGAGGACCAAGGTGCAGCGTGGTAAGTGTTCATATTTTAATCAATCAACTGAACACTGAACAAAACAACAAAAACGACAAACGAACAGTTCTGTAAGGTGACGACACACAAAACAGAAAACAACTACCCACAAACACAGGTGGGAACGGGCTACCTAAGTATGGTTCTCAATCAGAGACAACGATAGACAGCTGCCTCTGATTGGGAACCATACCAGGCCAAACACATAGAAATACAAAACAAGGACAACATAGAACACCAGACATAGAATGCCCACCCAAACTCACGCCCTGACCAACCAAAATAGAGACATAAAAATGATCTCTAAGGTCAGGGCGTGACAATAGCAAAGGATCTGAATACTTATTTACCTAAGGTATTTCTGTTTATTTATTTTAATACATTTGCAAACATTTCTAAAAACCTGTTTCTGCTTTGTCATTATGGGGTATTGTGATGTCATTATGGGGTATTGTGATGTCATTATGGGGTATTGTGATGTCATTATGGGGTATTGTGATGTCATTATGGGGTATTGTGATGTCATTATGGGGTATTGTGTGAAGATTGATGAGGAAAAAAAGGTGTTTAATTAATTTTAGAATACAGCTGTAATTTAACAAAATGTGGAAAAGTCAAGGGTTCTGAATACTTTCCGAATGCACTGTATAGTATTGTGGATGTACATAGAGTCAGTACAAGATGGGTTCAGTGCAGATAGTCCGGGTGACCTTTTAATGAACTATTTAGCAATCTTATGACTTGGGGGATAGAAGCTGTCTCAGAGCCTGTTGGTGTGAGAGTTGATGCTCTGGTACCGTTTACCGAACTGTAGCAGAGTGAACAGTCTGTGGCTTGGGTGGCTTCAGACTTTGCCAATTTTTCAGACCTTCCTCTGACATCGCCTGATACAAAGTTCCTGGATGGTAGGGAGCTCGGCCGCAGTGATGTACTGGGCCGTCCGCACTACCCTCTGTAGCTCTTTGTGATCGAAGGCAGTGCATTTGCCATACCAAGCGGTGACGCAGCCAGTCAAGATGCTCTTGATGGTGCAGCTGTAGATATGTTAAAGGATCCGAGGGCCCATGCCAAATTTTTTCAGCCTCCTGAGAGGGAAGAGGGGCTGCCCTCTTCACGACTGTACGGGTGTGTGTGAACCATGTTAAGTCCTTAGTAATGTGGACACCAAGGAACTTGAAGATCTCGACCCGCTTCACTACAGCCCTGTAGATGTGAATGGGGGCGTGCTCTCTTTCTCCTGTAGTCCACGATCAGCTCCTTGGTCTTATTGACGTAGAGGGAGTTAATAACTTCCTGTTGGACTGGTGTTTCAACCCCCTGACCTGCTGTTACACAGAGGTTAATAACTGTCCTGGAGCCAAAGTGAAATGTAGCCAAGGCCTATCATTTAGATACATAGTCTAGATCATAATCACTTCTTGAGTTTTGGCACGGGATACTGTATTTTTTCTTATGCTCACTTACGGTGAGTAGCAAAAACATTGAAAAAGCTTAAGCTCAGTGATGAGATTATCATTGATGAAGAATGCTGCATGAGGAATTTCCAGATTAACCTCTAAAGCTGTTGTCGGTATTTGGTATTTATTAGGAATCTCATTATCCGCTGTAAAAGCATCAGCTGCTCTTTCTGGGGTCCACATGAAACATGACATAATACATAGCACAGAACATTATTAGTCAAGGGCTGAAATACATTTAAAACATCACACACAGTTCACATATCAGTAAATACACACAATATCTAGGTGTTATACATAATACATTGCAAATTACAATACAAGATAAATAAAATGGCTGTGTCTCTGGGTTGGGGGGACCCATCATTGACAACGGTGGCTGTTAGCTAGATACTGTAGCTCACCGTTTCATCAAAGTATTGAGTGCCGGCCCCGTATTAGCAATCCACTTTAGAATCAGCACTGATCACCATAATGGATCCCTGCTGCATCACCCTGCTTAATGGAATCGATTACCGTGAGAAGAAAAAGGAATTAATCGAATGGAAACAACAGAACAAAGTGCTGAACGCTTGACCTGGAAGAAGACACAGCAGAATTACAGATCCCTATAAGGGAGCCCCCCCCCAAGACACTACCATGTCAATTCTGTCCTAGCTGCCCAATAATAGGATTCTATTATATTATGAGAAGCTAGACACGGAACCCTTTCTGATGCAGAATCAATGAGGGGTAGAGAAGAGGACAGGAGAGGAGAGAGAAAAGATTTTAGGGACCATCTGTTGAGCTCACGATGTGGTGTGTGAGTGAGAGTGAGAGTGAGAGTGAGAGTAAGAGAGAGAGAGAGAGAGAGAGAGAGAGAGAGAGAGAGAGAGAGAGAGAGAGAGAGAGAGAGAGAGAGAGAGAGAGAGAGAGAGAGAGAGAGAGAGAGAGAGAGAGAGAGAGAGAGAGAGAGAGAGAGAGAGAGAGAGAGAGAGAGAGAGGGAGAGGGAGAGGGAGAGGGAGAGGGAGAGAGAGAGGGAGAGAGAGAGGTATCCTTTGTTTGTGTGTGTATATGCTGTCTCTCCTCTTTAATGAGCAGACTGGAAATTAATAATTAGCACACATGTGCACCTGGCGCTATCCTTCTCCTCAGGGTGTATCACTCACTCCCCCGCTGTAATTATCCCGGTGTACACAAACACAAACAGTAGCTAGCGCACACACTGGGTCCCTGTCACAACACAGCTGACTGCTACTCGAGCCTCCTTAACACTGCCTCTGACTCCTGCAGGTACACCGCAGCCATTTAGTACTCACAATAGGTTCCAATCACAGGAGAAAAATGAGAACCACGAACTGAAAACCCCAGAGTCCCTCTGAAAATAGTGAAAAAGCATCAGCACATATCACAAGGTTTGGACTTTATTAAGTCAGTCCAAAGTAACCTCCTAGTGTTCCGGAATCAGCAGAGGAGATTATCTGACTAACATGTTGTGATCCACACGTTGCCTCCCAGGAAGCTTTTTAAAAGCCATTTTAGACCAATGGACTACTATTACTGGGAGTCCTGTCCAAAAACACACGCAGTTGGGAAAGTATTGAGTTACTCTGCTAAAAAGAGTTTAACTGTATGTTCAAATAGAATGAATCAAAACAGATTATTATTATTTTTTTTACTGGGTCTTGAAACTACAATTCAGACAGGTTTGAATAATTAACGTTTGACCCCATTTAGAATTCTGACCGGGTTAGATAATGCTTCCACAGGAAGAATTTAAAATAAATTATTCTCAGCAGGAGGTGCTTTTTGGAATGAAAAATACATTGCTGTAGTTTCACTTTGGTGCACTAGAGGGCAGTGGTTTTACATGGGACAGGGGTCCATGAATGTAGTGATTTTATCTCTGGCAATGATTCAGTTTATCAATCCCACTCCATCTATTTATCCCGTTTTATAGTCTCTCGCTCTCCATCCGTCTTTCAAAGAGAGAAAGATAGAGAGAGAGAGAGAGAGGAGATTGAGACAGAACACCAGAGAGGAATGTCCGTGGTGGCCGGGTCAGTTTCTCAGCAGGAGAGTAACAAAGCCTCAAATGACTGCAGATGTACTTCTCTCTCAGCGAACTGTGGCGGGAAGGAAACCACAAACAAACAACCACTTTAGATTTGGATAGAGATCGTTCCTATGACATGTTACAAAGTGCTCTGCAGAAACCTAGAACTAGAGCCCCCAGAGGAGTCAGTGGGAGGGAAGAACTCCTTTGATAGGCAGAAACTCAGAGAGGAACCAAATCAAACAACCTAGCCATAGTGTGACAACCTATGATTCACAGTGATGACCGTCAGTACCAGAGGCCGGGTGACATTGGTGTTGAACCACATTTATTGTCCATGAGGAAATGAACTGAAGTGAGCAGCTGGTTCTGTGTCATATCATCATTAGAACCATGACCATCATTTAAATGGAAACAGAGCTTGGGGATTTTTACCGACAGTCAACATTGCGGAACTGTAACGTCCTTTATACGTCAGCAGCAAACCACACACACACACACACACACACACAAGTCCAATTTCAAAGGTTAAGTTAAGGCATTAGTTCCAAATGGTTAAGGTTTGGGACAGGGTGAAAACCCCCCAACATTAAATACGAGTGCCTAGCACTGTGATTGAACAGCTGATCCTCAGAACCGGCTTACACCCACCACCTACCCATATTTACAACACCCTAGCAAGCCGCAAGACTACTTGATGGTAAGAGCGCTCACTTTTGCTCCTAGTGGCTGGTTTCTAAGTCATCTCCCGACTTCCTGGATACCTGGACGAACGTCGAATTTTACCTTGGACTTTGAACAACCTGGCTGTTCACCCATCAAATGCACCCCGTGCCCCCGTTTCAGGTATGCACACACACAGAAACATTTTAACCTCAGGTCATGTCTTTATCCAGACAGAGGGCAGTGGGTTTGTTTTGTCCCTGTGTGTTTTATCGGTGTTAGAGTGGCTGGTGGTCTGTGCCAGGGATAAAGCACACTCTCTGAGAGGCATGTCAAGCGGTCGTGACAGATGAAGACTATCAGAGTACATTCCCCTGGGTCCAGACCAACACACACACGTCCTCTAATACAATAACACCTATATGACAGTATTATAGTAGAAATATACAGTACCAGTCAAATGTTTGGACACACCTACTCATTCAAGGGTTTTTCTTTATTTGTACTATTTTCTACATTGTAGAATAATAGTAAAGACATCAACACTGTGAAATAACACAGGTTAAACAAATAAAAATACATTTTATATTTGAGATTCTTCAAAGCAGCCACCCTTTGCCTTGATGACAGCTTTGCACACTCTCGGCATTCTCTCAACCAGTTTCATGAGATAGTCACATGGAATGCATTTCAATTAACAGGTGTGCTTTGTTAAAAGTTCATTTGTGGAATTTATTTCCTTCTTAATACGTTTGAGCCAATCAGTTGCGTTGTGACAAGGTAGGGTCGATATACAGACGATAGCCCTATTTGGTAAACGACCAAGACAATATTATGGCAAGAACAGCTCAAACAAGCTAAGAGAAACAGTCCATCATTACTTCAAGACATGAAGGACAGTCAAAACGGAACATTAAGAATTTTAAAAGTTTCTTCAAGTGCCGTCGCAAAAACCATCAAGCACTACTGTATGATGAAACTGGCTCACATGAGGACAGCCACAGGAAAGGAAGACCGAGTTACATCTGCTGCAGAGGATAAGTTCATAGCGCTTGATAGTTTTTACCCCATAATGACGAAGCAAAAACAGGTTTAGAAATATCTGTAATATCACTTTTACATTAGTATTCAGACACCTTTGGCAGCGATTACAGCATCGAGTCTTCTTGGGTATGACGCTACAAGCTTGGCACACCAGTATTTGGGGAGTTTCTCCCATTCTTCCCTGAAGCTCCCCTCAAGCTCTGTCAGGTTGAATTGGGAGCGTCGCTGCACAGCTATTTTCAGGTCTCTACAGAGATTCATGTCTGGGCTCTGGCTGGGCCACTCAAGGACATTGAGACTGTGCTGAAGCCACTCTTGCTTTGTCTTGGCTGTGTGCTTAGAGTCGTTGTCCTATTGGAAGGTGAATCGTCATCTGCAGTCTGAGGTCCTGAGCACTCCAGAGCAGGTTTTCATCAAGGATCTCTCTGTACTTTGCTCCTTTAATCTTTGCCTCGATCCTGACTAGTCTCTGCAGACTGAAAAACAGCTGAAAAACATCCCCACAGCATGCATTTGCCACCACCATGCTTCACCGTAGGGATGGTGCCAGGTTTCCTCCAGACGTGACACTTGGCATTCAAGTCGAAGAGTTCAATCTTGGTTACATCAGACCAGAGAATCTTGTTTCTCATGGTCTGAGAGTCTTTAGGTGCCTTTTGGCAAACTCCAAGCGGGCTATCAAGTGCCTTTTACTGAGGAGTGGCTTCTGCCTGGCAACTCTACCATAAAGGCCTGATTGGTGGAGTGCTGCAGAGATGGTTGTCCTTCTGGAAGGTTCTCCCATCTCCACAGCAGAACTCTAGAGCTCTGTAAGAGTGACCATTGGGTTCTTGGTCACCTCCCTGACCAAGGCCCTTCTCCCCCGATTGCTCAGTTTGGCCGGGTGGCCAGCTCAAGAAAGAGTCTTGGTGGTTCCAAACTTATTCCATTTAAGAATGATGGAGGCCACTGTTTTTGGGGACTTTCAATGCTGCAGACATGTTTTGGCACCCTTCCCCAGATCTGTGCTTTGACACAATCCTGTCTCAGAGCTCTATGGACAATTCCTTTGACCTCATTGCTTGGTTTTTGCTCTGACATGCAGTGTCAACTGTGGGAGCTTACATAGACAGGTGTGTGCCTTTCCAAATCATGTCCAATCAATTTAATTTACCACAGGTGGACTCAAGTCAAGTTGTAGAAACATCAAGGATGATCAATGGAAACAGGATGCACCTGAGCTCAAATTCAAGTCTCATAGCAAAGTGTCTGAAAACGTATAAAAAAAACAGAAATAGCTTATTTGCATATTTATTACATTTGTAAAAAAAAAACATGTTTTTGCTTTGTCTTTATGGGGTATTGTGTATAGACTGCTGAGAATATTCTTAGAAAAAAAAATCAATTTTAGAATAAACCTGTAACGTAACAAAATGTGGAAAAAGTCAAGCGGTCTGAATACTTTCCGAAGAATCTCTAAATATATATACACACACAACCGGTCAAAATATTTGTTTTTACTATTTGACATTGTAGAATAGAGAAAACATCAAAACTATAAAATAACACATATGGAATCATGTAATAAGCAAAAAAAGTGTCAAACCAAAACATATTTTATTTTGACATTCTTCAATAGCCACCCTTCGCCTTGATAACGTGTTTGCACACTCTTGGTATTCTCTCAACCAGCCACATGAGGTAGTCACCTGGAATGCATTTCAATTAACTGGTGTGCCTTGTTAAAAGTTAAAACCTCTTGATGATCAAACCTTTATTTAAATTTTTGCATAAAATGACATTCCCAAATCTAACTGCCTGTAGCTCAGGACCTGAAGCATGGATATGCATATTCTTGACACCATTTGAAAGGAAACACTTTAGTTTGTTGAAATGTTAAATGAATTTAGGAGAATATAACACATTAGTTCTGGTAAAAGACAATATAAAGAAAAAACATGCTTTTTTGTATTTTCTTTGTACCGTCATCTTTGAAATGCAAGAGAAAGGCCATAATGTATTATTCCAGCCCAGGCGCAATTCAGATTTTGGCCACTAGATGGCAGCAGTGTATGTGCAAAGTTTTAGACTGATCCAATGAATCATTGAATTTTTGTTCAAACTTTTATATCAAGACTGTCTGAATGTGCTAAATTGGTTTATTAATAACTTTTCGAGATCACAACGATGCACTCTCCTCAAACAATAGCATGGCATTCTTTCACTGTAATAGCTGCTGTAAATTGGACAGTGCAGTTAGATTAACAAGAATTAAAGCTTTCTGCCAATATCAGATATATCTATGTCCTGGGAAATGTTCATGTTACTTACAACCTCATGCAAATTGCGTTAGCCTACATTAGCTCAACTGCCCGGATGTGGGACAGTTGGAATTTCTTTCCTTCTTAATGCGTTTGAGCCAATCAGTTGTGTTGTGATAAGGTAGTGGTGGTATGCAGAAGATAGTCCTATTTGGTATACGACCAAGTCCATATTATGGCAAGAACAGATCAAATTAGCGAGAAATGACAGTCCATCATTACTTTAAGAAAAGTAGAAGAAAGAAAAGGTCATTCAATATGGAAAATATCAAGAACTTTGAACGTTTCTTCAAGTGCAGTCGCAAAAATCATCAAGCGTTATGATGAAACTGGCTCTCATGAGGTCCGCAACAGGAATGGACGACCCAGAGTTACCTCTGCTGCAGAGGATATGTTCATTAGAGTTACCAGCCTCAGAAATTGCAGCCCAAATAAATGCTTCACAGAGTTCAAGTAACAGACACATCTCAACATCAACTTTTCAGAGGAGACTGAATCAGGCCTTCATGGTTGAATTGCTGCAAAGAAACCACTACTTAATGATACCAATAAGAAGACTTGCTTGGTTCAAGAAACACGAGCAATGGACATTAGACCGGTGTAAATTTGTCCTTTGGTCTAGAGTCCAAATTGGAGATCTTTGGTTCCAAAAGCCAAGTCTTTGTGAGACGCGGTGTGGGTGAACGGATGATCTCCACATGCGTACTTCCCATCGTGAAGCATGGAGGAGGTGGTGTGATGGTGCTTTGCTGGTGACACTGTCTGATTTATTTCGAATTCAAGGCACACTTAACCAGCATGACTACCTCAGCTTTCTGCAGCAATATGCCATCCCATCCGTTTTGGGTTTAGTGGGCCTATCATTCATTGTTCAACAGGACAATGATACAACACACCTCCAGGCTGTGTAAGGGTTACTTGAGAAGGAGAGTGATGGAGTGCAGCATCAGATGATCTGGCCTCCACAATCACCTGACCTCAACCAAATTGAGATGGTTTGAGATGAGTCAGACCGCAGAGTAAAGGAAAAGCAGCCAACAAGTGCTCAGCATACGTGGGAACTCCTTCAAGACTGTTGGAAAAGCTTTCCAAGTGATGTTGGTTGAGAGAATGCCAAGAGTGTGCAAAGCTGTCATCAAGGCAAAGGGTGGCTATTTGAAGTAACTCAAACATAAAATAGATTTTTGGTTACTACACGGTTCCATGTGTTATTTCATAGTTTTGATGTCTTCACTATTATTCTACAATGTAGAAAATAGTAAAAATAATGAAAAACTCTTGAATGAGTAGGTGTTCTAAAACTTTTGACCGGTAGTGAGTGGGTGTGTACACACACACACACACACAATATATAAATATAATTTAAAACAAAATATATCGGGGATCTGAAATGCAGAAAATTACATTGATAGAATCCACAATTTAATGTCTGATTTTCCCCTTAAAAATATTTATATTATAAAAAAAATAATATAAATACTACATAAAATGTTTGTTAGGATGTATTCCACGCGGGCAGAATTTTCTAAAATGCAGCAAAATGTCACGTTGTATAAATGATTTGAGACAGGCGCAGGCATACGTAATAGGTGGTTTTAATTTCTCCACCCACTATTACAACATGCCATGAAAATGCATGGTGACGAAGCCCAAAACCAACATGTATACGAAAAACACAGGATTGTAACCTAATTAAAAGAGCGAGGTTAAACCTCTAATAAATGCACGGGACGATACACTAGTAACAATGCACGGGACCCGTAATAACAATGCACGGCACGAGACTGTCACGCCCTGACCTTAGAGATCCTTTTTATGTCTCTGTTTTGGTTGGTCAGGGCGTGAGTTGGGGTGGGCATTCTATGTCTGGTGTTCTATGTTGTCCTTGTTTTGTTTTTCTGTGTGTTTGGCCTGGTATGGTTCTCAATCAGAGGCAGGTGTCTATCGTTGTCTCTGATTGAGAATCATACTTAGGTAGCCTGTTCCCACATGTGTTTGTGGGTGGTTGTTTCCTGTTTAGTGTTTGTTTCACCTTTCAGGACTGTTCGTTTGTCGTGTTTGTTGTTTTGTCAAGTGTTGCGTATTTTATTAAATAATATGAACACTTACCACGCTGCACCTTGGTCCTCTTCTCCTTCTCCCGACGATGTGCGTTACAGAGACCCGTAATAACAGTGCACAAAACACGCAGCACGAAAGTCAAAACAACAACACGTACTCACAGGACCAACGGACATTGAAACAATTAAACCGACCAAAACAATGGTCGGGGAGCAGAGGGCACATATATACAATTACTAATCAGGGGAAATGGGAACCAGGAGTGCGTAATTAGACAGTTCAGTCAAGCCTAGAAGGTTGGTGAAGTAGAACCGCACGGAATGAGCAGCAGTACAGGGGAATCCTTGACACAAAAATAAATAAAAAATACCATTGGAAGTTCTTCAAACTGAACCAAATACTACTACAAAACAACATGTCATGTGGGAACAATTAGCAGGAAGTAGTCGGTTCAGTTTCAAAATAAAAAGTATAATACTTATACACAAACCAAGGTTGTTACATTTCAATTCTTGTCAGTTCAATAGATTGGAACATGGAATGTCTCCACAGAGAAATGGACTTACAGAATTGATTGGAATTTACATTCCCCAACTAACAAACACAGAACTCCTATCTGTTGCCCAACTACCAAACTCTGGTCTTCCAGACTAACCACTGTATCTCTCCCATAGTCTGAGATCAAAGGTAGTCTGAAAGAAAACTGACCTCAACGACCTCCAGCTGTTAGATAAATCAGCTTGACCTCAACAACCTCCAGCTGTTAGATAAATCAACTTGACCTCAACAACCTCCAGCTGTTAGATAAATCAACTTGACCTCAACAACCTCCAGCTGTTAGATAAATCAGGTTGACCTCAACGACCTCCAGCTGTTAGATAAATCAACTTGACCATAACAACCTCCAGCTGTTAGATAAATCAACTTGACCTCAACGACCTCCAGCTGTTAGATAAATCAACTTGACCTTAACAACCTCCAGCTGTTAGATAAATCAACTTGACCTTAACAACCTCCAGCTGTTAGATAAATCAACTTGACCTCAACGACCTCCAGCTGTTAGATAAATCAACTTGACCTTAACAACCTCCAGCTGTTAGATAAATCAGGTTGACCTCAACAACCTCCAGCTGTTAGATAAATCAACTTGACCTCAACAACCTCCAGCTGTTAGATAAATCAACTTGACCTCAACGACCTCCAGCTGTTAGATAAATCAACTTGACCTTAACAACCTCCAGCTGTTAGATAAATCAACTTGACCTCAACAACCTCCACGATGGGTACCAGCTTGTAAGAAGGAAGGGAGTGTGTGTGTGTGTGTGTGTGTGTGTGTGTGTGTGTGTGTGTGTGTGTGTGTGTGTGTGTGTGTGTGTGTGTGTGTGTGTGTGTGTGTGTGTGTGTGTGTGTGTGTGTGTGTGTGTGTGAGTGAGTGAGTGAGATGGTGAGAGAGTGAGACAGACAGACAGACAGACAGACAGACCAGACAGACCAGACAGACCAGACAGACCAGACCAGACCAGACCAGACCAGACCAGACAGACCAGACAGACAGACCAGACAGACAGACCAGACCAGACCAGACAGACCAGACCAGACAGACAGACAGACCGACAGAGCAGATACCCACTTATATGGTCATGATAGGACTGTGCCAGCTGAAGAGGGTACAGAGGTGGCACTGCCAACATGGGAGAGAAATGTGTGTGTTTGCGTGCGTGTATTAGTATGTGTGTTTGTATGTGACAGTATGACAGCATCTAGCATACAGCTTCCTTTGGTAGGGATTTAAAGTATGTGGACACCTGCATTGTCGAACATCTCATTCCAAAATCATGGACATTAATATGGAGTTGTTCCCCCTTTTTGCTGCTATACCAACTTTTATTGCTGAAATGCTTTCTTCATTTTTTTATTTATTTTCTCTCTCCAATTGGTAGCTACAGTCTTGTCCCATACGGACTCGGGAGAAGCAAAGGTCAAGAGCCATTTGTCCTCCAAAACATGACCCTGTCAAGCCGCACTTCTTCTTGACACACTGCTCGCTTAACACGGAGGCCAGCCGTACCAATGTGTCGTAGGAAACACCGTAAACCTGGCAACCGTGTCAGCGTGCATGCACCCTGCCCGCCACAGGACTCGCTAGCTCGCGATGGGACAAGAACATCCCTGCCGGCCAAACCCTCCCCTAACCCGGACGACGCTGGGCCAAACCCTCCCCTAATCCGGTCGACGCTGGGCCAAACCCTCCCCTAACCCGGACGACGCTGGGCCAAACCCTCCCCTAACCCGGACGACGATGGGCCAAACCCTCCCCTAACCCGGACGACGCTGGGTCAATTGTGCGCTGCCTCATCGGTCTCCACGGTTGCGGCCGACTGTGACACAGCCCAGGATCGAACCTGGGTCTGTACTGACGCTTCAAGCACTGCGATGCAGTGCCTTAGACCGCTGTGCCACTCGGGAGGCCCTAGAAATGCTTTCTTGTACATGTAAACTTTCTTATGCCTTAATTACAAACTTATATGGGATTTGTAAATATGAATAAAAACATGTATCATAAGCTGACCCAATGGGCACACACTAGTTGAATCAACATTGTTTCCACGTCATTTCAATGAAATTACATTGAAGCAATGTGGAACAGACATTGAATTGACGTCTGTGTCCAGTGGGTAAGGAGAAAGCACTGAGCTATTATTTAGGGTGAAAGGAAGGATCTGTGATTGGCTGAGATAATGGAGGGAAAATAGAGAGGCTACGTTCCGGAGGACAATGCCCCGCCTTTACATGTGAATTCTTAAAGAGATGGGTGGGGTTAAGGTTTAAAAGGGTGTGAATGATGCTGAATGGGCATAAACAAAGAAGAGCTAGAGACGCCAGAGAGACTCGAGAAAGTGTAACAATAATTCAAGGGCATTTCCTCCCACTTGTCTGCAAAGGGCATTTCCTCCCACTTGTCTGCAAAGGGCATTTCCTCCCACTTGTCTGCAAAGGACATTTCCTTCCACTTGTCTGCAAAGGACATTTCCTTCCACTTGTCTGCAAAGGACATTTCCTCCCACTTGTCTGCAAAGAGCATTTCCTCCCACTTGTCTGCAAAGGACATTTCCTCCCACTTGTCTGCAAAGGACATTTCCTCCCACTTGTCTGCAAAGGGCATTTCCTCCCACTTGTCTGCAAAGGGCATTTCCTTCCACTTGTCTGCAAAGGGCATTTCCTTCCACTTGTCTGCAAAGGGCATTTCCTTCCACTTGTCTGCAAAGGGCATTTCCTTCCACTTGTCTGCAAAGGGCATTTCCTTCCACTTGTCTGCAAAGGGCATTTCCTTCCACTTGTCTGCAAAGGGCATTTCCTTCCTCTTGTCTGCAAAGGGCATTTCCTCCCACTTGTCTGCAAAGGGCATTTCCTTCCACTTGTCTGCAAAGAGCATTTCCTCCCACTTGTCTGCAAAGGGCATTTCCTCCCACTTGTCTGCAAAGGACATTTCCTCCCACTTGTCTGCAAAGGACATTTCCTCCCACTTGTCTGCAAAGGACATTTCCTCCCACTTGTCTGCAAAGAGCATTTCCTCCCACTTGTCTGCAAAGAGCATTTCCTCCCACTTGTCTGCAAAGGGCATTTCCTCCCACTTGTCTGCAAAGGGCATTTCCTCCCACTTGTCTGCAAAGTGGGACAAGTTGATCAAATTTCAAAGAAGCACAAACTTTCCCATGTTTTCCCCAACTGCAGCCATTCTGGAAAATGTGACATAAGCAAACCTTCCTGAATTCAGTCACACATGTTCCCGGAATAAATCAAATGAAACAAGCAAACAGTCGAGGAGGACTAACCACAATAAGTAATGCAATATGCTCACAATGACTCCAACTATTTCAAAAGCCTACAGGATGTGGATTCATATGCATGCTATTATTATGTAATATATTTAATGTGAAATCCATCAAATTGTTATCTACGCAATCTACTGTAAAATTCTACTGAACCACTTTGCAAATCAAATCAAATCAAATTTTATTAGTCACATACACATGGTTAGCAGATGTTAATGCGAGTGTAGCGAAATGCTTGTGCTTCTAGTTCCGACAATGCAGTAATAACCAACAAGTAATCTAACCTAACAATTCCACAACTAGTACCTTATAAACACAAGTGTAAAGGGATAAAGAATATGTACATAAAGATATATGAATGAGTGATGGTACAGAACGGCATAGGCAAGATGCAGTAGATGGTATAGAGTACGGTATATACATATGAGATGAGTACTGTAGGGTATGCAAACATAAAGTGGCATAGTTTAAAGTGGCTAGTGGTACATGTATTACATAAAGATGGCAAGATGCAGTAGATGATATAGAGTACAGTATATACATATGAGATGGGTAATGTAGGGTATGTAAACATTATATTAAGTGGCATTGTTTAAAGTGGCTAGTGGTATATTTTTACATAATTTCCATCAATTCCCATTTTTAAAGTGGCTGGAGTTGAGTCAGTATGTTGGCAGCGGCCGCTAAATGTTAGTGGTGGCTGTTTAACAGTCTGATGGCCTTGAGATAGAAGCTATTTTTCAGTCTCTCGGTTCCTGCTTTGATGCACCTGTACTGACCTCGCCTTCTGGATGATAGCGGGGTGAACAGGCAGTGGCTTGAGTGGTTGTTGTCCTTGATGATCTTTATGGCCTTCCTGTGACATCGGGTGGTGTAGGTGTCCTGGAGGGCAGGTAGTTTGCCCCCGGTGATGCGTTCTGCAGACCTCACTACCCTCTGGAGAGCCTTACGGTTGTGGGCGGAGCAGTTGCCGTACCAGGCGGTGATACAGCCCGACAGGATGCTCTCGATTGTGCATCTGTAGAAGTTTGTAAGTGCTTTTGGTGACAAGCCGAATTTCTTCAGCCTCCTGAGGTTGAAGAGGCGCTGCTGCACAGACGTTAATTCAACATCTATTACATGTCGGTTCAGCGTAATTTCAATGAAATGACTTGGAAACATCGTTGATTCAACCAGTGTGTGCCCAGTGGGGAGTATGGAATGTTTTCACTCACAAAGGTATATGATGTCATCAGTAGGCTATTTAAGTGATGCCTGAGAAGCTGGTGTTTGGAGGATATATTGGCACGGTCAAACTTCGAGACGAAGTCAAACCGTGCCAATGTACAGTGCATTTGGAAAGTATTCAGGCCCCTTGACTTTTCCCCCATTTTTTTTACGTTACAGCCTTATTCCAAAATGGATTAAATCATTTTTTCCCCTCATCAATCTACAGACAATACCCCACAATGACCAAGCAAAAACAGTTTTTTATAAATTTGAGCAAATGTATAAAAAATAGAAAACTGAAATATCACATTTACATTAGTATTCAGACCCTCTACTCAGTACTTTGTTGAAGCACCTTTGGCAACGATTACAACCTTGTGTCTTTGGTATGACGCTACAAGCTTGGCACACCTGCATTTAGGGAGTTTCACCCATTCTTCTCTGCAGATCCTCTCAAGGTCTGTCAGGTTGGATGGGGAGTGTCGCTGCACACCTATTCTCAGGTCTCTCCAGAGGTGTTCGATCGGGTTCATGTCTAGTCTCTGTCTGGGCCACTCAAGGACATTCATAGACTTGTCCCGAAGCCACTGCTGCGTTGTCTTGGCTGTGTACTTAGGATCGTTGTCTTGTTAGAAGTTGAAACTTCCCAGTATGAGGTACTGAGCGCTCTGGAGCAGGATGTCATCATGGATCTCTCTGTACATTGCTACGTTCCTCTTTCCCTTGATCCTGACTAGTCTCCCAGTCCCTACCACTGAAAAACATCCCCACAGCATGATGCTGCCACCACCATGCTTCATCATAGGGATGGTGCCAAGTTTCCACTTTTCAGGCTGTAGCGTTCAATCTTGGTTTCATCAGACCAGAGTATCTTGTTTCTCAAGGTCTGAGAGTCTTTAGGTGCCTTTTGGCAAACTCCAAGCTGGCTTTCATGTGTCTTTTACTGAGGAGTGGCTTCCATCTGGCCACTCTAACATAAACACCTGATTGGTGGAGTGCTGCAGAGATGGTTGTCCTTCTGGAAGTTTCTCCCATCTCCACAGCAGAACTCTAGAGCTCTGTAAGAGTGACCATTGGGTTCTTGGTCACCTCCCTGACCAAGGCCCTTCTCCCTCGAGTGCTCAGTTTGGCCGGGCAACCAGCTCAAGGATGAGTCCTGGTGGTTCCAAACTTCTTCCATTTAAGAATGATCGAGGCCATTGTGTTTTTAGAGACCTTCAATGCTGCAGAAATGGTTTGCTACACTTCCCCAGATCTGTGCCTTGACACAATCCTGTCTCGGACTTCTATGGACAATTCCTTTGACCTCATAGCTTGGTTTTTGTCATTTTTATTATTAGTTATTACAAAAAACAATATGTGGAATTGTGACCAATTGATTGTTGATAAAATCCTCAATCAATTGTTCTGTTAATTCTCTGCTTCCTGTCTCAAAATCATGCAGACATTCATTCATATTCTGTTTTTGACCGCGTGTGTGTGTGTGTGTGTGTGTGTGTGTGTTTGCCTGTCCAATGTCTCCCCATGTGTGCACTTACCTAATGCTTTATCACATGTTTTATTGCACCTTATGTCACTTATATTGTCTTCACCCTCAATGATGACAAGAATGAGCAAGAAACAGCAATATCAGCCTTATTCCTTCACTATACAGAAAACTGACAACATATCATGAAAACCATTCTTTTCTAGATTATTATAATCTCTATTACCCCACAAGAACACTCCCTCTCTTTTCTATTCTCTATGTCAATTACTCTTCATCTATTTCCCTCTGTTTTTCCTCTCTGCTTTGGCCCAGAAACCCCATGTCTCCATTTCCTCCTCTCTGCTTTGGCTCAGAAACCCCATGTCTCCGTTTTCTCCTCTCTGCTTTGGCTCAGAAACCCCATGTCTCCGTTTTCTCCTCTCTGCTTTGGCCCAGAAACCCCATGTCTCCATTTTCTCCTCTCTGCTTTGGCCCAGAAACCCCATGTCTCCATTTTCTCCTCTCTGCTTTGGCTCAGAAACCCCATGTCTCCGTTTCCTCCTCTCTGCTTTGGCCCAGAAACCCCATGTCTCCATTTCCTCCTCTCTGCTTTTTCCCAGAAACCCCATGTCTCTGTTTTCTCCTCTCTGCTTTGGCTCAGAAACCCCATGTCTCCATTTTCTCCTCTCTGCTTTGGCTCAGAAACCCCATGTCTCCATTTCCTCCTCTCTGCTTTGGCCCAGAAACCCCATGTCTCCGTTTTCTCCTCTCTGCTTTGGCCCAGAAACCCCATGTCTATGTTTTCTCCTCTCTGCTTTGGCCCAGAAACCCCATGTCTCCATTTTCTCCTCTCTGCTTTGGCCCAGAAACCCCATGTCTCCATTTTCTCCTCTCTGCTTTGGCCCAGAAACCCCATGTCTCCATTTTCTCCTCTCTGCTTTGGCCCAGAAACCCCATGTCTATGTTTTCTCCTCTGCTCCATGACAGGAGGAGCTTAGTGTTTAAACCCCTCACTCTGAGTGACAGCTGAGCCTCTCCTCTGATGCGCAAGTGTGTGTGTGTGTGTGTGTGTGTGTGTGTGTGTGTGTGTGTGTGTGTGTGTGTGTGTGTGTGTGTGTGTGTGTGTGTGTGTGTGTGTGTGTGTGTGTGTGTGTGTGTGCGTGTGTGCGTGTGTGCGTGCGTGCATGTGTGAATGTTTCTCATCACCGCTTGTCCACACCTCTTAGGAGAAAGATCCAGAAAATGATAAAAGGATGTTGGGAGTGAACTTTCTAAAAGGACGCAGTGACCTTAAAAAGCACTTCATAAGACAGCCCTTTATCCTGCATCTTTTGAAGAGACACACCTGCATAGAGTTGCTACAGTGGTTTGGGCGATGGTTTGTATTTAAGCCTTGTTTCACCAGCTAAACTGTGAGAACATGGTCATCTCATTCAAAGCAAGAGCCTGGGTGAGAGCAACAGGTGAGATGAGAGGGGTTGACTGAGCCTATGCATACAACTACAGAGTAATCTAGTCATTTGTAGTTATTTATAAAAATGGATCCATAAATTGTGTAATTTCTCAGTGACCTATCCCTTTAAGGGAGTAGGGAAATTGTTGAGGAGGGCGATTATAGCATCAAAGTGGTTTTGTAGCAGGGCTTTCTACAGACAGGATTTCAATATGATCTTGGTCTTTTGTTTCCATGAATTTTCCTGAACCACTGGGAATGTAGATGAGCTTGGTGATTTACATAAATTCGCTGAAAACCCACACTAACATTATTGCACATTTCATGTAGCCTACATTTGGCCAACTAACAGCCTAACCACATTATGGACTACATTTTCAAATTATGTTGCTGCAGGATTATTTTTGCTGTGACAATGTCTAAAAAAGGCAATCTTGAAGATTTGACATAAACTCACCTTCCTGAATTCAGTCACATACACAGAGTGTACAAAACATTAGGAACACCTGCACTTTCCCTGACATAGACTGACCAGGTGAGTCAAGGTGAAAGCTATGATTCCTTATTGATGTCACTTGTTAAATCCACTTCAATCAGTGTAGATGAAGAGGAGGAGAAGGATTTTAAAGACTTGAGACAATTGAGACATGGATTGTGTATGAGGGTGAATGGGCAAGACAAAATATTTAAGTGCCTTTGAACAGGGTATGGTAGTAGGTGCCAGGCGCACCGGTTTGTGTCAAGAACTGCCATGGTGCTGGGTTTTTCACACTCAATAGTTTCCCTTGTGTAATGACTAATGCAAAGCGTGACCACAGATCCCTCGCAATGGCTCCAAACTATTTCAAAAGCCCCCACGATGTGGATTCATATGTATGCTATTATTGTGTAATACATTTAATCTGAAATGCAACAAATTGTTATGATGAAATAAG
This sequence comes from Salvelinus fontinalis, assembly GCF_029448725.1. Lineage (NCBI taxonomy): Eukaryota > Metazoa > Chordata > Actinopteri > Salmoniformes > Salmonidae > Salvelinus > Salvelinus fontinalis. Next base: position 39,837,435 of record NC_074688.1, read on the forward strand.
GGAACATTTAATCTATGCAATCCATGGATTGAAATATTAGAACTCAATGTTCTATCATGTGTACTGGAGTGAGAGGGTGGGTGTGTGAAGGACGGTATATTCCTGCTCGTTTGCGACATCTACTGGCCAGGAGAGAGGATGGCCCAGAATGGGTAAGAGCCTAATTACACACACACCTGTATATAATTAGCTTGGAGGTTGGGCTGGGGCTGTTTTAACCTGGTTTTGGCTGGATTAGTGTTTTGGGTCTGGAGCAGCAAGAGCTGACATGCAGGGCTCTCCAAGACTGGGAGGGATATTGAACCCAACTGGACAGGAACCAGTAAGGACAAGCCTGTTGGATTTTTGTTTCGTTTTTTCCCCCCCAGATAAGCGGTAAACAGCTTAGTTGTCCGGTGGCAGAGAGGAACCGGAAGACCATTGTAGTAAGGCTCAAAGACGAGCTAGGCTTTGGGGTTATTGTTACCCAGTGCTGTGGCGCATTCTGTTGTCTCTTTCATTCTGAGTCGTTTCCCTGGACGGCCATTTTGGTCTACGCTTGTGTTACTTCACACTCTCGTCAGTTGTTGGCCAGCTGGAACCCAACTGACTGCAACAGGTGCAATCTACCACACTGGAATGTTTTCACTCACACAGGCGTATGATGTCAGTAGGCTATTTGAAAATAAAGATGATTCTTTCTTTAGAACACTATAAAGATGGTTCTTTAGAACACTATAAAGATGGTTCTTTCTTTAGAACACTATAAAGATGGTTCTTTCTTTAGAACACTATAAAGATGGTTCTTTCTTTAGAACACTAGGAGTATTTGTGACCAATTGATTGTTGAAAACATCCTCAATAAATTGTTCTGCTAATACTCTGCTTCCCGGAACCGAGTAAATACGCATTTTAACGTCATAGATTAAGCCGGTGGTAACTTGTGGAATACACACCTGCTTAAATGCAGTTTTAACCAATTAGCATTCAGGATTAGACCCACACATTGTATAATTGAAAATAAAGAACAATAACTACAAAAGACATTGTGGAATTGTGACCAATTGATTGTTGATAACATCCTTAATCAAATATTCTGCTTATTCTCTGCTTCCTGTCTCAAAATCATCCAGACATTAAGTCCTATTCTGTTTCTGACTGTGTGTGTGTTTGCCTGTCCAATGTCTCCCCATGTGTGCACTTACCTAATGCTTTATCACATGTTTTATTGCACCTTATGTCGTTTATATTGTCTTCACCCTCAATGATGACAAGAATGAGCAAGAAACAGCAATATCAGCCTTATTCCTTCACTATACAGAAAACTGACAACATATCATGAAAACCATCCTTTTCTAGATTATTACAATCTCTATTACCCCACAAGAACACTCCCTCTCTTTCCTATTCTCTATGTCAATTACTCTTCATCTATTTCCCTCTGTTTCCTCTCTGCTTTGGCCCAGAAACCCCATGTCTCAATTTCCTCCTCTCTGCTTTGGCTCAGAAACCCCATGTCTCCATTTCCTCCTCTCTGCTTTGGCTCAGAAACCCCATGTCTCCATTTTATCCTCTCTGCTTTGGCCCAGAAACCCCATGTCTCAATTTCCTCCTCTCTGCTTTGGCTCAGAAACCCCATGTCTCCATTTTCTCCTCTCTGCTTTGGCCCAGAAACCCCATGTCTCCATTTCCTCCTTTCTGCTTTGGCTCAGAAACCCCATGTCTCCATTTTCTCCTCTCTGCTTTGGCTCAGAAACCCCATGTCTCAATTTCCTCCTCTCTGCTTTAGCTCAGAAACCCCATTTCTCCGTTTTATCCTCTCTGCTTTGGCTCAGAAACCCCATGTCTCCATTTCCTCCTCTCTGCTTTGGCCCAGAAACCCCATGTCTCCATTTCCTCCTCTCTGCTTTAGCTCAGAAACCCCATTTCTCCATTTTATCCTCTCTGCTTTGGCTCAGAAACCCCATGTCTCCATTTCCTCCTCTCTGCTTTGGCTCAGAAACCCCATGTCTCCATTTCCTCCTCTCTGCTTTGGCCCAGAAACCCCATGTCTCCATTTCCTCCTCTCTGCTTTGGCTCAGAAACCCCATGTCTCCATTTCCTCCTCTCTGCTTTGGCCCAGAAACCCCATGTCTCCATTTTCTCTTCTACTCCATGACAGGAGGAGCTTAGTGTTTAAACCCCTCACTCTGAGTGACAGCTGAGCCTTTCCTCTGATTTTCTGGTGTGTGTGTGTGTGTGTGTGTGTGTGTGTGTGTGTGTGTGTGTGTGTGTGTGTGTGTGTGTGTGTGTGTGTGTGTGTGTGTGTGTGTGTGTGTGTGTGTGTGAGAGAATGTTTCGCATCACCGCTCGCCATGCCTGATAGCAGAATCATTCCTGAAAGATTCAGAAAAGGATAAAAGGATGTTGGGAGTGAACTAAAAGGACAATGGTGACCTTGAAAAGTCCCGTGTCTTTTGAAGAGACACACCTCCATAGAGTTGCTACAGTGGTTGAGTATACGGTTTTTGTATTTCAGGCTAAACAGCCTGAGAACACAGTCATCTCATTAAAACAAATGGTTTGGTTGAGAGCTGCAAGGGAGAGGAGAGGGATTGACTGAGCCAACACTCCACGGTTAAGTTTTGGCATTTATTTCTAGTGGTTAAAGTAAGGTGTATGGTTTGGGAAAGGGTTACAACAGAAAAAAATCAAAATGAGTGTCAAGCAGTTGGGATTGAACCCACGGTCCTTGGAGCCCCTAGTGGATGGTTTTGACGGCACCTCCTGACATCTTGGACAGACGTCTAATACTGGAGAGAGAGAGAGAGAGAGTCTCTGGCAGAAATAGTTCGAAAATAACAGAATGAGAGTGTGAGAGAGGCAGAAAGCCGGAGGAGAAGAGAAAACAGTCTATATCTTATGGACGGTACGTTAGAAGACTGGCTCTGATGATCAAATTCCTAACTTGAGATGTACAACTCGTATTTTCATTAAATCATATTGGGATATTTGAACAACGTGTTTTGAGTTGTTCTGCAGATATCAGGTTACGACTTGGCCCAGAGTGAGCTGTGTTTGGAGTTTTTGGACTGACATCAGCACAGACCTGGGATAAGCTTATACTCCCCATATCATAACCTTAATCATTAGTTAGTGAAAAACAAAGTTGACCTTAGACCAGTGTCTGGGGCCTACGTCATGTGAATCATAAAACATCACCCAAAGTAAAATTAAAATAAAGTTACATTTCAAACATAAGAGTCCTGATGGCTCTGGGAATACTCTCCCTTCCTCTCAGACTCACGGCTAGACTCTCACCCAGATGGCTCTGGGAATACTCTCCCTTCCTCTCAGACTCACGTCTAGACTCTCAACCAGATGGCTCTGGGAATACTCTCCCATCCTCTCAGACCCACGTCTAGACTCTCACCCAGATGGGTCTGGGAATACTCTCCCTTCCTCTCAGACTCACGGCTAGACTCTCACCCAGATGGCTCTAAGAATACTCTCCCATCCTCTCAGACTCACGTCTAGACTCTCACCCAGATGGGTCTGGGAATACTCTCCCTTCCTCTCAGACTCACGTCTAGACTCTCACCCAGATGGCTCTGGGAATATTCTCCCTTCCTCTCAGACTCACGTCTAGACTCTCACCCAGATGGCTCTGGGAATACTCTCCCTTCCTCTCAGACTCACGTCTAGACTCTCACCCAGATGGGTGTGGGAATACTCTCCCTTGCTCTCAGACTCACGTCTAGACTCTCACCCAGATGGTTCTGGGAATACTCTCCCATCCTCTCAGACTCACGTCTAGACTCTCACCCAGATGGCTCTGGGAAAACTCTCCCTTCCTCTCAGACTCACGTCTAGACTCTCACCCAGATGGCTCTGGGAATACTCTCCCTTCCTCTCAGACTCACGTCTAGACTCTCACCCAGATGGCTCTGAGACCTCACTTGTTTACTAAGTTAATAGGTATGGCATGACCCTTTAGTGAACTCTGGGGATGGTCATATACTATATAGTTCATTAGGCCTTTAATCTCTGTATACTATACCTCTCTAAAGTAAGATAACTTACAGAACTGTATTAAAATGTTCATACCATTGATCATTTAGCCATTTGATTTAGAATTTTAGACCTATTTTATGTATAAAAAGATATATGCAAAGATATCTCTAGCTTAAACTGACAGATTCTTTGTTATGTTACGTAGATTGATGCACAGCTGCATCGGATTTTTAACTGGGTATTAGTTAGTGGGTTCTACAAACATTAACTGTTGCTACAGAATCAACACTGCTTACTGTCTCTCTGTCATGTTGTCTACTCACAATGTGTTTCCATATCTAATAATTTCACTAAAACAGAGCTGATCAGTGTTATCAAGAAGTGGACATGTTTTCAAGTGCACACAGCAGGGAAAGTTACAGGCATTGGTATGGCTCAAACATGTCCTCTACAGTTTAACCTGTTTCTGACAAACTGAAAGGAACAGAGGATGACATCATCAGTATGATAAGGTCTGTATGCATCAATGGCTCATCATAGTATGAGGGTCATCTCCTGTATGGGTTTGGGTTAGGCTGTATGCATCAGAGAGTCATAGTATGAGGGTCATCTCCTGTATGGGTTTGGGTTAGGCTGTATGCATCAGAGAGTCATAGTATGAGGGTCATCTCCTATATGGGTTTGGGTTAGGCTGTATGCATCAGAGAGTCATAGTATGAGGGTCATCTCCTGTATGGGTTTGGGTTAGGCTGTATGCATCAGAGAGTCATAGGGAAGGTAATCAGGCAGGTGATGGAGTCCAAGGGGGGTCTGATGACGCGCAGGTGCGCTTAACTGTCATGTTTTGTCATTTATTATCATGTCTTGTCCCTGTGCTTCCCTTCTATTCGTTTCCCTCTGCTGGTCTTATTAGGTTCTTTCCCTCTTTCTATCCCTCTCTCTCCCCCTCCCTCTCTCCCTCTCTCGCTCTCTCTCTCTATCGTTCCGTTCCTGCTCCCAGCTGTTCCTCATTCTCCTAACTACCTCATTTACTCTTTCACACCTGTCCCCTATTTTGCCCTCTGATTAGAGTCCCTATTTCTCCCTCTGTTTTCCGCTTCTGTCCTTGTCGGATCCTTGTTTGATGTTTGCTGTTCTGTGTCCTTGTTCCGCCCTGTCGTGTTTTTGCCTTCTTCAGATGCTGCGTGTGAGCAGGTGTCGACTAAGGAGAGGGAACGGATTTACTTAAGATAGATCCAGGAGTATCGTTTTTGTTTAAGACTGGAATAAAGACTCTGTTTCTGTTAAGTCGCTTTTGGGTCCTCATTCACCAGCATAACAGAAGGATCCGACCAGGAATGGACCCAGCGACTACGGATTCTCGCAACACTGCCATTGAGATCCAGGGAGCAATGCTCGGCAGACACGAGCAGGAATTGTCTACTGCTCGTCATGCCGTTGAGACCCTGGCCGCTCAGGTTTCCAACCTCTCAGGACAGTTTCAGAGTCTTCGTCTCGTGCCACCTGCTACTTCCTGGTCTTCCGAGTCTCCGGAACCTAGGGTTAATAACCCACCATGTTACTCTGGGCAACCCACTGAGTGCCGCTCCTTTCTCACCCAGTGTGATATTGTGTTCTCTCTCCAGCCCAACACATACTCAAGAGAGAGAGCTCGGATCGCCTACGTCATATCACTCCTTACTGGTCGGGCTCGGGAGTGGGGCACAGCTATCTGGGAGGCAAGGGCTGAGTGTACTAACGATTATCAGAACTTTAAAGAGGAGATGATACGGGTTTTTGATCGTTCAGTTTTTGGGAAGGAGGCTTCCAGGGCCCTGGCTTCCCTATGTCAAGGTGATCGATCCATAACGGATTACTCTATAGAGTTTCGCACTCTTGCTGCCTCCAGTGACTGGAACGAGCCGGCGTTGCTCGCTCGTTTTCTGGAGGGACTCCACGCTGAGGTTAAAGATGAGATTCTCTCCCGGGAGGTTCCTTCCAGCGTGGACTCTTTGATTGCACTCGCCATCCGCATAGAACGACGGGTAGATCTTCGTCACCGAGCTCGTGGAGGAGAGCTCGCGTTAACGGTGTTCCCCCTCTCCGCATCTCAACCATCTTCTCCCATCAGCTCTGAGACTGAGTCCATGCAGCTGGGAGGTATTCGCATCTCGACTAAGGAGAGGGAACGGAGAATCACCAACCGCCTTTGCCTCTATTGCGGTTCTGCTGGACATTTTGTTATTTCATGTCCAGTAAAAGCCAGAGCTCATCAGTAAGTGGAGGGCTACTGGTGAGCGCTACTACTCAGGTCTCTCCATCAAGATCCTGTACTACCTTGTTGGTCCATCTACGCTGGTCTGGTTCGGCTGCTTCCTGCAGTGCCTTTATAGACTCTGGGGCTGAGGGTTGTTTTATGGACGAAGCATGGGCTCGGAAGCATGACATTCCTCTCAGACAGTTAGGGAAGCCCACGCCCATGTTCGCCTTAGATGGTAGTCTTCTTCCCAGTATCAGATGTGAGACACTACCTTTAACCCTCACAGTATCTGGTAACCACAGTGAGACCATTTCCTTTTTGATTTTTCGTTCACCTTTTACACCTGTTGTTTTGGGTCATCCCTGGCTAGTATGTCATAATCCTTCTATTAATTGGTCTAGTAATTCTATCCTATCCTGGAACATTTCTTGTCATGTGAAGTGTTTAATGTCTGCTATCCCTCCTGTTTCTTCTGTCCCCTCTTCTCAGGAGGAACCTGGTGATTTGACAGGAGTGCCGGAGGAATATCATGATCTGCGCACGGTCTTCAGTCGGTCCAGAGTCAACTCCCTTCCTCCTCACCGGTCGTATGATTGTTGTATTGATCTCCTTCCGGGAACCACTCCCCCTCGGGGTAGACTATACTCTCTGTCGGCTCCCGAACGTAAGGCTCTCGAGGATTATCTGTCTGTTTCTCTCGACGCCGGTACCGTGGTGCCTTCTTCCTCTCCCGCCGGAGCGGGGTTTTTTTTTGTTAAGAAGAAGGACGGTACTCTGCGCCCCTGCGTGGATTATCGAGGGCTGAATGACATAACGGTTAAGAATCGTTATCCGCTTCCCCTTATGTCGTCAGCCTTCGAGATTCTGCAGGGAGCCAGGTTCTTTACTAAGTTGGACCTTCGTAACGCTTACCATCTCGTGCGCATCAGAGAGGGGGACGAGTGGAAAACGGCGTTTAACACTCCGTTAGGGCATTTTGAATACCGGGTTCTGCCGTTCGTTCTCGCTAATGCTCCAGCTGTCTTTCAGGCATTAGTTAATGATGTACTGAGAGACATGCTGAACATCTTTGTTTTCGTTTACCTTGACGATATCCTGATTTTTTTCACCGTCACTCGAGATTCATGTTCAGCACGTTCGACGTGTACTCCAGCGCCTTTTAGAGAATTGTCTCTACGTGAAGGCTGAGAAGTGCGCCTTTCATGTCTCCTCTGTCACATTTCTCGGTTCTGTTATTTCCGCTGAAGGCATTCAGATGGATCCCGCTAAGGTCCAGGCTGTCAGCGATTGGCCCGTTCCTAAGTCACGTGTCGAGTTGCAGCGCTTTCTCGGTTTCGCTAATTTCTATCGGCGTTTCATTCGTAATTTCGGTCAAGTGGCTGCTCCTCTCACAGCTCTGACTTCTGTCAAGACGTGCTTTAAGTGGTCCGGTTCCGCCCAGGGAGCTTTTGATCTCCTCAAGAAGCGTTTTACATCCGCTCCTATCCTTGTTACTCCTGACGTCACTAAACAATTTATTGTCGAAGTTGACGCTTCAGAGGTGGGCGTGGGAGCCATTCTGTCCCAGCGCTTCCATTCTGACGATAAGGTCCATCCTTGCGCTTATTTTTCTCATCGCCTGTCGCCATCGGAACGCAACTATGATGTGGGTAACCGCGAACTGCTCGCCATCCGCTTAGCCCTAGGCGAATGGCGACAGTGGTTGGAGGGGGCGACCGTCCCTTTTGTCGTTTGGACTGACCATAAGAACCTTGAGTACATCCGTTCTGCCAAACGACTTAATGCACGTCAAGCTCGTTGGGCGTTGTTTTTCGCTCGTTTCGAGTTCGTGATTTCTTATCGTCCGGGAAATAAGAACACCAAGCCTGATGCCTTATCCCGTCTATTTGGTTCTTCTGTGGCTTCTATCGACCCCGAGGGGATTCTCCCTGAGGGGCGTGTTGTTGGGTTGACTGTCTGGGGAATTGAGAGACAGTTAAAGCAAGCACTTACTCACACTGCGTTGCCGCGCGCTTGTCCTAGTAACCTTCTGTTCGTTCCTGTCTCTACTCGTCTGGCTGTTCTTCAGTGGGCTCACTCTGCCAGTTAGCTGGCCACCCCGGCGTTCGGGGTACGCTTGCTTCTATTCGCCAGCGGTTTTGGTGGCCTACTCAGGAGCGTGACACGCGCCGTTTCGTGGCTGCTTGTTCGGACTGCGCGCAGACTAAGTCAGGTAACTCTCCTCCTGCCGGTCGTCTCAGACCGCTTCCCATTCCTTCTCGACCATGGTCTCACATCGCCTTAGACTTTATTACCGGTCTGCCTTCGTCTGCGGGGAAGACTGTGATTCTTACGGTTGTCGATAGGTTCTCTAAGACGGCACATTTCATTCCCCTCGCTAAGCTTCCGTCCGCTAAGGAGACGGCACAAATCATCATTGAGAATGTGTTCAGAATTCATGGCCTCCCGTTAGACGCCGTTTCAGACAGAGGTCCGCAATTCACGTCACAGTTTTGGAGGGAGTTCTGTCGTTTGATTGGTGCTTCCGTCAGTCTTTCTTCGTCAGTCTAACGGTTCCGTCAGTCTAACGGTCAAGCAGAAAGGGCCAATCAGACGATTGGTCGCATATTACGCAGCCTTTCTTTTCGTAACCCTGCGTCTTGGGCAGAACAACTCCCCTGGGCAGAATACGCTCACAACTCGCTTCCTTCGTCTGCTACCGGGCTATCTCCGTTTCAGAGTAGTCTTGGGTACCAGCCTCCTCTGTTCTCGTCCCAGCTCGCCGAGTCCAGCGTTCCCTCCGCTCAGGTTTTTGTCCAACGTTGTGAGCGCACCTGGAGGAGGGTCAGGTATGCACTTTGCCGTTACAGGGCGCAGACTGTGAGAGCCGCCAATAAACGTAGGATTAAGAGTCCTAGGTATTGTCGCGGTCAGAGAGTGTGGCTTTCCACTCGTAACCTTCCCCTTACGACAGCTTCTCGCAAGTTGACTCCGCGGTTCATTGGTCCGTTCCGTGTCTCTCAGGTCGTCAATCCTGTCGCTGTGCGACTGCTTCTTCCGCGACATCTTCGTCGCGTCCACCCTGTCTTCCATGTCTCCTGTGTCAAGCCTTTTCTTCGCGCTCCCGTTCGTCTTCCTTCCCCCCCCCCGTCCTTGTCGAGGGCGCACCTATTTACAAGGTACGGAAGATCATGGACATGCGTTCTCGGGGACGTGGTCACCAGTACTTAGTGGATTGGGAGGGTTACGGTCCTGAGGAGAGGAGTTGGGTTCCATCTCGGGACGTGCTGGACCGTTCGTTGATTGATGATTTCCTCCGTTGCCGCCAGGGTTCCTCCTCGAGTGCGCCAGGAGGCGCTCGGTGAGTGGGGGGGTACTGTCATGTTTTGTCATTTATTATCATGTCTTGTCCCTGTGCTTCCCTTCTATTCGTTTCCCTCTGCTGGTCTTATTAGGTTCTTTCCCTCTTTCTATCCCTCTCTCTCCCCCTCCCTCTCTCCCTCTCTCGCTCTCTCTCTCTATCGTTCCTGCTCCCAGCTGTTCCTCATTCTCCTAACTACCTCATTTACTCTTTCACACCTGTCCCCTATTTTGCCCTCTGATTAGAGTCCCTATTTCTCCCTCTGTTTTCCGCTTCTGTCCTTGTCGGATCCTTGTTTGATGTTTGCTGTTCTGTGTCCTTGTTCCGCCCTGTCGTGTTTTTGCCTTCTTCAGATGCTGCGTGTGAGCAGGTGTCGACTAAGGAGAGGGAACGGATTTACTTAAGATAGATCCAGGAGTATCGTTTTTGTTTAAGACTGGAATAAAGACTCTGTTTCTGTTAAGTCGCTTTTGGGTCCTCATTCACCAGCATAACATTAACGATGGTGACAGGTGTGCGCCATAGCAAGCAGCCTGGTGACCTAGAGACCGGAGAGGGAGCACACGTGACAGTACCCCCTCCCCGACGTGCGTCTCCAGCCGCAGGACGCCGACCAAAAGACAGATCCCGGGGATCAGGAGCGGACCGGTCACCTCTGCTGAGGCGTAGGAAACCTGTCAGTCCGGCTGAGACACAGGAGCATGGTGACCTAGAGTGCCGGAGAGGGAGCACACGTGACAGTACCCCCTCCCCGACGTGCGGCACCCGCCGCAGGACACTAACCAGAAGACAATCCCGGGGATCAGGAGCAGACACCCCTGCTGATGCGCAGGAACCTGACAGATGGCTGAGGCAAGTGAGCCTTCCACCCTGTGAAGTTCATCAGAACTTATTTCATCTGTAGTCTAATAAACTGCATTGTGGACCACACACCATGTCATAAAGTTTACTTTGCTAATGATGGATATCAGAGCTGGTCCTGACCTCCCTGGGGCCCTAAGCAAAATTCTGCTAAGGGACCCTCCTACCTGACCTGTGAGCCATGTAAACCATTTACCATTGCCACACAGTCACACCTGATACCCCAGTGATCCCACTACAATCCTCCCTCCTTTAAAGCAGTTTGCTCCATCTGTCAGTCTAAGAACAAGTAGACCTATACAGAACAGAATGAGGTACAGTTTAAAACAAACAATATTTATTGAATAGAATATTTTCTATAGAATCTTAAGATAAGTGAATATTAACATTAACATAAATAAGAAATTGTAGAAAATATAAAATGTAGACAATAATAAAATATAACACTCAGCATTGGCTCTGCTGCCTGGTAATTAGTCCAGTCCTCACAATATTATACAATTAGCTTTGTCTATACAATGTAAACATAAGCCTATAGGCTATTGCTGCAGCTATATGTCTTAAAATAGTCAAATAAAACCTACACAGCTGTGTGATTAGCTTTGGTTTCCTCTACAGCCTGGGCATTTACAGCAGCAGCAAGGACACTGTTCTGTTTGTTCCTTATATAATGACAAACCGGGGCGTAGGTTTAACTACTTTTAATGAACATATACTTCAGCTAGAAAACTCCACGTTTAGCCATGCAAGGCATTCTTTAACCATCTCCCCTTAAAAGTAGTTAAACCTACACCACGGTTTGTCATTATCTAAGGAACAAACATAACAGGCACCAGTCTATCTGGACTGTCTGGAAGAAATTGAGAAAGTATGTCACATGGTTAGTTAAGCAGTCATTTACACAAATGCACTTCTGCCATACAATCTTAAATGTTACTGAGTGTGTAAACATTTGAATGTTTGAATTAAAATCTTACCATCAAAATATTCCTCTTCTGCACTTTCTTGAGGCAAAATCATCACAATGATGTCATCGTAGGCCATGTGTTTCCCCCACGTCATGATTTATATGATGGCCAGACCACTCAAACGTTCCTGTGACATGGAAGACCTCAGGTAGCTTTTGATGTGCTGTCATTTTGAAAAGCTCCTCTCTGCCGGTGCCACTGTTACTGATAGAGTGACTGCAATTCTTAGGGCTATCCAAAGGGTTAGGATAGAGTTCCTCCAAGGTTTTTTTCCTAACAGAGAAAGGAAAGCAGGTCAAAGGCAGTCATCTTATCTGATAGCAGATCAGGTCAATTCTGAATGTCGTGTGCCAGATCCATTCCACTGATGTCACAGTCATCTCTGAATGTCGTGTACCAGATCCATTCCACTGATGTCACAGTCATCTCAATGTCGTGTACCAGATCCATTCCACTGATGTCACAGTCATCTCTGAATGTCGTGTACCAGATCCATTCCACTGATGTCACAGTCATCTCTGAAAGTCGTGTGCCAGATCCATTCCACTGATGTCACAGTCATCTCTGAATGTCGTGTGCCAGATCTATTCCACTGATGTCACAGTCATCTCTGAATGTCGTGTGCCAGATCCATTCCACTGATGTCACAGTCATCTCTGAATGTCGTGTGCCAGATCCATTCCACTGATGTCACAGTCATCTCTGAAAGTCGTGTGCCAGATCCATTCCACTGATGTCACAGTCATCTCTGAATGTCGTGTACCAGATCCATTCCACTGATGTCACAGTCATCTCTGAAAGTCGTGTGCCAGATCCATTCCACTGATGTCACAGTCATCTCTGAATGTCGTGTGCCAGATCCATTCCACTGATGTCACAGTCATCTCTGAATGTCGTGTACCAGATCCATTCCACTGATGTCACAGTCATCTCTGAAGGTTAAGAGTGTTTTCAACTTCCATGCAGTGATCCTTTAAAGATTCACTGGACATCTGAGAGGCTGTTCAGCAGCACTCCATATTTGGTTTTCACCTGGTTGAGTGTTTCAAATCTCTCATCCATGGATGTCACAGCAGAGTCGACCACAATGTTAAAGTAGTTGACTTCAAGGTTTTTCAGTGCATCAGTCAGTGGTTCATCAGGAGCCTCACAGCTGAAATGCCTCTTACTGTTTTTCAGTCTCTTCTCTTTTAGAACAGCCTCCACATTAATTTCTTCACAAATGCTTTTGGCTGCTGTCTGGGCCTCAGAGAATGTAGTTTCCTGGTATGTAGTGAGGGAGGCCTTTGCATTTGAGATTAAATTCACTGCAATATCCAACTGCATTGAGGCGGATTGGAGGAACTTGTTAACCTTGTTTGTCATTGTCAGTATCTCACACCAGACGACACAGCAAATCAAGAAGCGGTAGGACCCAACTTCCTCTGCAAGTGCTTGTGCCTCCACTTTGGCCACATGATCGTTGATCGTCTGTCTGGCTTCCAGTAATGCCTCCCGAACCTCAGAATCTCGATACCTGATTGCATGAACACTTTGGAGCCTACTCTCCCATCTTGTGTCACTCCATGACTTCACAGTTATGTTCACGTGTTTCTTCAAAACACTCCATCTTTGTGTGCCAGCTGAAAAGAAGGTGAAGATTTGAAGATTTGGCAGCATCTGCAACGACAAGGTTTAGAGTATGTGCTCCACATGGGACCAACACGGCTCTGGGATGTTTTTGGAGCAGTCTGGCTTTACTTCTTGGTGCTTGCCCTTCATGTTGGTGCCATTATCATAAGCTTGCCCTCTGCAATCTTCAAATGGAATCTTCAGCTTGTTCAGCTTATCTAAGATGACAGTGGACTGAGTCAAGCCTGTTGTGACCTCAACATTCACAAAGCCAAGGAAGTGCCCCTTGATCTCTGGCTTTCCCTTTAAAGCCACGCTTCTCAGAATAATGGACGTTTGCTCCTGATGACTAATGTCAGGTGTACAGTCCAAGATAATGGAGAAGTACTTTGAGTCTCTTACTTGAGTCATTATTGCTTCCAGAATCTTGTCACTCACAATCTACATCAGCTCATTCTGTTTGCGCTTCCCAAGGTAATGAGCATGTGTCTCTCCATCTTTAATTATGCTGAGATGATTTTCCATAACGGGGTCAAATTTTTTCCAGTGATTCAACCTCTTTTAAGTTTTCATTATCTGGTTGGAAGAGTTTGTCTGATGAACCCCTGAATGCTAGGTTTCTTTCAGCCAGAGACTGGGTGATACTTATTAAACATGTACGGACATTCCACCATCTCTTTCTTTCAGCCTCCAAAACTGTCCTTTGCATCTGGTCAAGAGTCTGTAGTCGACTTAGGCGCAGATCAAGTTCTCTCCACTTAATCATATTGTGTGTGTGTTCAGCACTACCCTCATGGTGTTTCAGAACGGTGTTGATATTTGACCGGTCATTCACGCCTTCCTTTATTATTGTGTAGTCTTTTGTAGAAAAAAAAAGCTTACAGCAAAAACAATACACAGCGTTGTTTTAGATTGAGTATGAAAGCCAGCTCCTGGTAATCTGTTCCCCATTTGACAGCTGTCTCTGTAATAAGCCTGAATGGAAACCTCTTCTAGACTTGTTTTTAGGGTAAGAAAAAAAATCCAGTCCTGGTTTGAATGAACTTCTGCACACTAACTCAGTCCTCATAAAGTCTGTTAAGACTGGGGGTCAATCTGCTGGGTCATTTGGTGGGGCAGAAACTGTTCTATTAGGTTCTGAGCTGCTTGTATCTGACGCTGGCTGTACACCTCTGGTTGTGTTAGTACTGGCTGAGGCTGCCTGTACTTCACCTGGGTCTGTGTTAGTACTGGCTGAGGCTGCCTGTACTTCACCTGGGTCTGTGTTAGAACTGGCTGGGGCTGCCTGTACTTCACCTGGGTCTGTGTTAGAACTGGCTGGGGCTGCTTGTACTTCACCTGGGTCTGTGTTAGTACTGGCTGGGGCTGCCTGTACTTCACCTGGGTCTGTGTTAGAACTGGCTGGGGCTGCCTGTACTTCACCTGGGTCTGTGTTAGTACTGGCTGAGGCTTCCTGTACTTCACCTGGGTCTGTGTTAGTACTGTCTGGATGTGGATCAACTGAGTCTGTGCTTGTACTGGCTGATGATCCAGCATCTCCTCTACTGACAAACTTAAGCACAACACCTGTACATATAGATAACAATACTATCATTCATTTGATCAGCTGCATCAGGCCCATTCAAACAGGCTCGCCCAGATTTCCTTTCAATACATTTTCAAATATAAAACACTATTTATACTATGGCTTGGCTGAATACTTAATGGTTATTATTTACTGAGAGATGTACATCCATATTACCCAGCATGCCCAGCTAATCAACATTTAAATTCAAGAAGGGCATTCTATGCCATCAACAGGAACATAAAATTCGACATACAAACTGGGATCTGGCTAAAAAAAAACTGAGCCCATTGTCCTTTATGGTTGTGAGGTTCTGGGGTCTGCTCACCAACCAAGAATTCACAAAATGAGACAAACACCAAATTGAGACTACATGCAGATTTCGGCAAAAATATCCTCTGTGTACAACGTAGAATAACAAATAATTCATGCGGAGCAGAATTAGGCCGATACCCGCTAATTATCAAAATCCAGAAAAGAACCGTTAAATTCCACAACCACCTAAAAGGAAGTGATTCCCAAACCTTCCATAACAAAGCCATCACCTACAGAGAGATGAAGCGGGAGAAGAGTCCCCTAAGCAAGCTGGTCCTGGGGCTCTGGTCACAAACACAAAAAGACCCCACAGAGCACCAGAACAGCAATACAATTAGACCCAACCAAATCATGAGAAAACAAAATGATAATTACTTGACACATTGGAAAGAATTAACAAAAAAACTGAGCAAACTAGAATGTTATTTGGCCCTAAACATAGAGTACACAGTGGCAGAATACCTGACCACTGTGACTGACCCAAACTTAAGGAAAGCTTTGACTATGTACAGACTCAGTGTCAGTGAGCATGGCCTTGCTATTGAGAAAGGCTGCCGTAGGCAGACCTGGCTCTCAAGAGAAGACAGGCTATGTGCACTGAAAATGAAGTGGAAACTGAGCTGAGCTCCTGCCAAATGTATGACCATATTAGAGACACATATTTCCCTCAGATTACACAGATCCACAAAGAATTTGAAAACAAACCCGGTTTTGATAAACTCCCATATCTACTGGGTGAAATTCCAGTGTGCATCACAGCAGCAAGATTTATGACCTGTTGCCACAAGAAAAGGGCAACCAGTGAAGAACACACACCATTGTAAATACAACCCATATTTATGTTTATTTATTTTCCCTTTTGTACTTTAACCATTTTCACATCGTTACAACGCTGTATATAGACATAATATGACATTTGTAATGTCTTTATTTCTTTGGTACTTCTGTGAGTGTAATGTTTACTCTTTATTTCACTTTATATTATTATCTACTCGCTTTGGCAATATAAACATATGTTTCCCATGTCAAGAAAGTCCCTTGAATTTAATTGACTAGATAATCATTGTCTTGTTTTAAAATGATGTGCGCCTATGAGGAGTGCCATTACGCCCATTTATTGTCTGGACTGGTCCCCACAGAAGATGCTGCTGGAAAGAGCCAGTTTCATTTCGTCCACGCGCATATGAACGCATGTTCACGCGCAACGCGGTTATCTTTTCCGAGCTGCAGTTTATAAACACCAATGCCAGTTGGTGTTTATCAAACGTAATAAATAGTTGTATTTCACACTCACCTTTGTCAGCACAAAGTCACAGAACACCGCCTTAGAAGTGGCTGGCAAGCAAGACACAGACAGACCAAGAGATGCACTGCCCAGCTAGGTTAGCAAGACAGAGAGACTAGAGAGAGATGCACTGCAAGCTAGCACATTAACGTAACGTTACTGTTATTTGCTGATGTCAAAGTTGGAGAGGAGAGAATCAAATCAATCAAATCAAATCAAATGTATTTATATAGCCCTTCTTACATCAGCTGATATCTCAAAGTGCTGTACAGAAACCCAGCCTAAAACCCCAAACAGCAAGCAATGCAGGTGTAGAAGCACGGTGGCTAGGAAAAACTCCCTAGAAAGGCCAGAACCTAGGAAGAAACCTAGAGAGGAACCAGGCTATGAGGGGTGGCCAGTCCTCTTCTGGCTGTGCCGGGTGGAGATTATAACAGAACATGGCCAAGATGTTCAAATATTCATAGATGACCAACAGGGTAAAATAATAATAATCACAGTGGTTGTCGAGGGTGCAACAGGTCAGCACCTCAGGAGTAAATGTCAGTTGGCTTTTCGTAGCCGATCACATTCAGAGTATCTCTACCGCTCCTGCTGTCTCTAGAGAGTTGAAAACAGCAGGTCTGGGACAGGTAGCACGTCCGGTGAACAGGTCAGGGTTCCATAGCCGCAGGCAGAACAGTTGAAACTGGAGCAGCAGCACGGCCAGGTGGAATGGGGACAGCAAGGAGTCATCAGGCCAGGTAGTTCTGAGGCATGGTCCTAGGGCTCAGGTCCTGAGAGAGAGAGAGAGCGAGAGAGAGCGAGAGAGAGAGAGAGAGAGAGAGAGAGAGAGAGAGAGAGAGAGAGAGCGAGAGAGAGCGAGAGAGAGAGAGAGAGAGAGAGAGAGAGAGAGAGAGAGAGAGAGAGAGAGAGAGAGAGAGAGAGATGAAATTCCACAGTGTGCCATCACAGCAGCAAGATTTGTGACCTGTTGCCACAAGAAAAGGGCAACCAGTGAAGAACAAACACCATTGTAAATACAACCCATATTTATGGTTATTTATTTTCCCTTGTGTACTTTAACCATTTGTACATTGTTACAACACTGTATATATATAATATGACATTTGTAATGTCTTTATTGTTTTGAAACTTCTGTATGTGTAATGTTTACTGTTAATTTTTATTGTTTATTTCACTTTTGTATATTATTATTACCTCACTTGCTTTGGCAATGTTAACACATGTTTCCCATGCCAATAAAGCCCCTTGAATTGAATTGAGAGAGAGAGAGAGAGAGAGAAAGAGAGAGAGAGCTTAAATTCACACAGGACACCGGATAAGACATGAGAAATACTCCAGATATAACAGACTGACCCAAACCCCCCAACACATAAACTACTTCAGCATAAATACTGGCACAGCCCCCACACCACTAGAAGGATATCTTCAACCACCAACTTACCATCCTGAGACAAGGCCGAGTATAGCCGACAAATATCTCCGCCATGGCACAACCCAAGGGGGGGGCACCGACCCAGACAGGAAGACCACGTCAGTGACTCAACCCACTCGTGACGCACCCCTCCTAGGAACGGCATGGCACCAGTAAGCCAGTGACTCAGCCCCCGTAATAGAGTTAGAGGCAGAGAATCCCAGTGGAGAGAGGGGATCCAGCCAGGCAGAGACAGCAAGGGCGGTTCGTTGCTCCAGTGCCTTTCCATTCACCTTCACACTCCTGGGCCAGACTACACTCAAACATAGGACCTACTGAAGAGATGAGTCTTCAATAAAGACTTAAAGGTTTAGACCGAGTCTGCGTCTCTCACGTGGGTAGGCAGACCATTCCATAAAAATTGAGCTCTATAGAAGAAAGCCCTGCCTCCAGCTGTTTGTTTAGAAATTCTAGGGCCAATAATGAGGCCTGCATCTTGTGACCGTAGCGGACGTGTAGGTATGTACGGCAGGACCAAATCGGAAAGATAGGTAGGAGCAAGCCCATGTAATGCTTTGTAGGTTAGCAGTAAAACCTTGAAATCAGCCCTAGCCTTAACAGGAAGTCAGTGTAGAGAGGCTAGCACTGGAGTAATATGATCAACTTTTTGGTTCTAGTCAAGATTCTAGCAGCCATGTTTAGCACTAACTGAAGTTTATTTAGTGCTTTATCCGGGTAGCCGGAAAGTAGAGCATTGCAGTAGTCTAACCTAGAAGTGACAAAAGCATGGATACATTTTTCTGCATAATTTTTGGACAGAAAGTTTCTGATTTTTGCAATGTTACATAGATGGAAAAAAGCTGTCCTTGAAACAGTCTTGATATGTTCGTCAAAAGAGAGATCATGGTCCAGAGTAACGCCGAGGTCCTTCACAGTTTTATTTGAGAAGACTGTACAACCATCAAGATTAATTGTCAGATTTAACAGAATATCTCTTTGTTTCCTCATCTCTGTTTTGTGTTTTGAGTTTAAAAGTAGAAAGTTTGCAGCCATCCACTTCCTTATGTCTGAAATACAGGCTTCCAGCGAGGGCAATTTTGGGGCTTCAACATGTTTCATCGAAATGTACAGCTGTGTGTCATCCGCATAGCAGTGAAAGTTAACATTATGTTTCCGAATGACATCACCAAGAGGGAAAATATAGAGTGAAAACAATAGTGGTCTCAAAACAGAACCTTGAGGAACACCAAAATTTACAGTTGATTTGTCAGATGACAAACCATCCACTGAGACAAACTGATATCTTTCCCACAGATAAGATCTAAACCAGGCCAGAACTTGTCAGTGTAGAGCAATTTGGGTTTCCAATCTCTCCAAAAGAATGTGGTGATCGATGGTGTCAAAAGCAGCACTAAGGTCTAGGAGCACGAGGACAGATCCAGAGCCTCAGTCTGATGCCATTAAAAGGTCATTTACCACCTTCACAAGTGCAGTCTCGGTGCTATGATGGGGTCTAAAACCAGACTGAAGCGTTTGGTATACATTGTTTGTCTTCAGGAAGGCTGTGAGTTGCTGCGCAACAGCTTTTTCTACAATTTTTGAGAGGAATGGGAGATTCGATATAGGCCGATAGTTTTTTATATTTTCTGGATCAAGGTTTGGCTTTTTCAAGAGAGGCTTTATCACTGCCACTTTTAGTGAGTTTGGTACACATCCGGTGGTTAGAGAGCCATTTATTATGTTTAACATAGGAGGGCCAAGCACAAGAAGCAGCTCTTTCAGTAGAGAACATACTTTTACTTGATTGCTGTTCTTTTTCCTCCTTTCTTGACCAGAAGCATAGTTCTGCTTCATCCTCTCATCGAAGTTGTAAACGTTGACACCCGCTTTGACACGAGGCGGGGCCATTACGTAATTTGCGGGGCCCTACACAACTTGCGTAGTGAGCGTATAGGGCCGTCCGGCTCTGATAGTTATTATATCAATACCTGCACCTAAAGGCGTCTCCACCACCATTTCTCGCACAATGAATTTTACCAAACCAAAAAGATCCCGCCATGTCGAACGAACAAATGATCTGTAGCCATTTATGAAATTGTACCGAAAAACCTGTTTCCATCACAGCTGTCATTTCTATACCTTATGACTTTATTCAAATAAACACTGTGGATGGGAAACAAGGTTGTAGATGAAGACTAAGTTCGAGTCAATGAAGGTCATTCCATAACACAATTTTAGCCTGCCGCAAGGTTCGCTGC
Organism: Salvelinus fontinalis; assembly: GCF_029448725.1. Taxonomy (NCBI): domain Eukaryota; kingdom Metazoa; phylum Chordata; class Actinopteri; order Salmoniformes; family Salmonidae; genus Salvelinus; species Salvelinus fontinalis. The sequence continues at coordinate 39,857,265 of NC_074688.1, forward strand.
AACTTGCAAGTTATTGAGAAAGAAGAGTTTGATCAACAAATAATGCAAGGGGTAACCATCATCATATCAGTGACTGACCGAACTGCGGTATAGGCAGCCTATTCGCTCATGGCGCAATCCGCTCGCCCCAGCTATTTAAGAGCGACTTGTGGCGCGCTCATCTACTCGCAGCTCGAGCTTCGTTGACAGGCTCACTTCTAAACGCTGCCTTAAAGAGAGGCAACGTATCGGTAACCGCTAAGTGGAAACTTCACCGGGATACTTCACTGACAGGTCACACGTTTACTCTCCGGTCATTAGACTTTCCGTTGATTTCTCCTACATTTCTCGCTGAAGCGTCCGTTCAATAGATCTAGAATAGAAATACAACTGTCTTGGACTCTGGCTTGGGGGTGTTGTAGGCTCGTGGCGTTAACAGGTAGAAGAGGTAAGCTTGTTTTCACGTTCTTTGCCAGCAAGGGAAGCGCGAGGCGGATTGTTCTTGAAATCCACAGACAGGCAACGAGAAAGGAAGAGTAGATGCTGCACGTGCAGTAGCTAATGGGGATCCTAATAAACTAATCTAAACAGGTAGCCTACATTCTCACCAACATCAATTTCCAGGTCATATTACCTCCGCGCATCTGATTGACTTTTGAAGGACGTTTGATTGGTTGATGTAATGCCCATATATATCATCGATCGAAAATTGTCAGAGATTCCTGGTAAGTCGGTTACACGTGCCAAATCCATTCTAAATATTGCATTTTGATGCTTGGTCTGTGTGTGGGACAAGTGACATTCACCGGTTGATCATCATGTCTTCCCACGGAGTTTTCTTTAGTCTTGTTTGATGTGCAACAGTTAGGAAATGAACTCCGTCGCCTAAGCGCATTCGGCTCCTTCCCTTCTTGGTCATTCAGTGTCTCTTGCCAGATGTGATCATGTGTTTATTGATGTCATAATTGTCGACAGATTTTTTTAGCTCACAAAATAGATGTTTTAATAGGACTAGTTTCCCCTTCGGAGATGCTTCGCACAGACTAGAATGTGTTTGTGATGGATCTTTTAAAAAGAACATGTGAACATATTTTCATTACAGCTCTGTCGTTTCTATAAATAATATACCGTGTGAGTTGCTGTGTTGGGTACAGTCATGGACATATGTGTTCGTCTCCATTGTAATGATTCCCTGTAGGGGTTGGGTTCAGACTACATGGGTTTTATAGTGTTCAGCCATTATTCAAAGGATTCATTTCAGTAATTGAAACTTTTTATCATCTGGACATGTTGATGGTAAACAATAATGTCTTAGTGGAACCGTAACTTCAGGGAATAGGTTTAAGCTACGCGTGTGTTGTGGTTACAGTGAAACACGACTTTCATTTTGAAGTGGTTTGTGAGGTCTCATTGCGACGTTTCAAAGTCATCAGAGTAACATACAACAATCATAAATAAAGGTTGTGTGTGGAGTCTTATTAAACCCATCTGGAGCCCCCACGCGTCACACACGAACAGAGGTGTGTGCGAAACGGTGTGTGTGGGGCGTTCATGCTTCTGTGTGTGAGACATAGTCCTACTAAAAGTACTGCCTACAAGTCACTCCTACAGTAAGAGGCCCCACTGTCTCACTCCTACATGCTAACTGCCATCTCTTCTAACATCTCTCCCTCTTTACCCCACCTCTCTTGCATATGCCACAAGTCATTCTATCCTAGTGCTTAGACTTGACGTGCCTGGCAGGATTATGGCTCTCACACACACACACCACACACACACACACACACACCACACACACACACACACACACACACACACACACACACACACACACACACACACACACACACACACACTCCTTTAGCACCCCCCATATCGAGACCCCGAACCCCCCCTCAACATACACCTCGTGGTGTGACATTGTGAAAGCACACATGGCTGCTGCCGTCACCAAATGTAATCCCTTTCTGTGTGTGTGTGTGTTGAAACAGTTCTATGTGCTGTGCAGTTTGCAGCCTAGAGTAAGAGTAAGCTCTGATTAGTAGGTCAAACATAACGCTGATCTTCCTTGCTCTGCCTCTCTCTCTCTCTCCCCCTGCCTCTCTCTCTCTCCCCCTGCATCTCTCTCTCTCCCCCTGCCTCTCTCTCTCTGCCTGCCCCTGCCTCTCTTTCTGTCTGCCTGTCTCTCTCTCTCTCCCCCTGACTGTCTCTCTTTTCCTCTGCCTCCCCCTGCCTGTCTCTGCCTCCCCCTGCCTGTCTCTGCCCCTGCCTCTGTAACGGATGTGAAATGGCTAGCTAGTTAGCGGGTACGCGCTAGTAGCATTTCAATCAGTTACGTCACTTGTTCTGAAACCTAGAAGTAGGTTTGCACCTTGCTCTGCAAGGGCCGCGGCTTTTGTGGAGCGATGGGTAACGATGCTTCGTGGGCGACCGTTGCTGATGTGTGCAGAGGGTCCCTGGTTCGCGCCCGGGTCGGGGCGAGGGGATGGTTTAAAGTTATACTGTTACATTGATGCTGTTGACCCGGATCACTGGTTGCTGCGGAAAAGGAGGAGGTTGAAAGGGGAGTGAGTGTAACGGATTTGAAATGGCTAGCTAGTTAGCGGGTACGCGCTAGTAGCATTTCAATCAGTTACGTCACTTGCTCTGAAACCTAGATGTAGTGTTGCCCCTTGCTCTTGTAACGGATGTGAAATGGCTAGCTAGTTAGCGGGTGCGCGCTAGTAGCATTTCAATCAGTTACGTCACTTGCTCTGAGACTTAAGTAGTGTTGCCCCTTGCTTTGCAAGGGCCGCGGCTTTTGTGGAGCGATGGGTAACGACTGTGCTTCGTGGGCGACCGTTGTTGATGTGTGCAGAGGGTCCCTGGTTCGCGCCCGTGTCGGGGCGAGGGTACGACGTAAAGTTATACTGTTACATTGATGCTGTTGACCCGGATCACTGGTTGCTGCGGAAAAGGAGGAGGTTGAAAGGGGGGTGAGTGTAACGGATGTGAAATGGCTAGCTAGTTAGCGGGTGCGCGCTAGTAGCATTTCAATCAGTTACGTCACTTGCTCTGAGACTTAAGTAGTGTTGCCCCTTGCTTTGCAAGGGCCGCGGCCTTTGTGGAGCGATGGGTAACGATGCTTCGTGGGCAACCGTTGTTGATGTGTGCAGAAGGTCCCTGGTTCGCGCCCGTGTCGGGGCGAGGGGACGGTTTAAAGTTATACTGTTACACTCTGTAAGGGCCGCGGCCTTTGTGGAGCAATGGGTAACGATGCTTCGTGGGTGACTGTTGTTGATGTGTGCAGAGGGCCCCTGGTTCGCGCCCGGGTCGGGGCGAGGGGACGTACTAAAGTTATACTGTTACACCTCTCTCTCCCTCTGCCCCTGCCCCCTGCCTGCCTCTCTCTCTCTCTCTCTGCCTCTTTCCACTTCTCTTTTCAGAATACCCAGTGACCCTCATCCCTCCATATTTCTCTATCGGTATCTGTCTGTGTATTATCAGCCTATGGAATGCATTTCCTCCAGGTAGTATATAGCTGCAGTGACATGCCACTCCTGGCAGTCAACCATTGAACTGGAGCCAACTGGGATGATGGAATAGGAATGAATGCATAAGTGTTCACATGATGCCTGAGGAGATGGCACATCTAACAGTTAGCATCTGAATTATCATGAGTTACAGCTAAAGCAGAGTGTCTGGTCTTCTCTGCTCCCTTGCTGTAATGGCCAATTATCCGTCCTCCTAATGCGCCTGACATTAGGTGCCTAATAGGCCCAGGTTACAGGTGTAGAACAGTAATGGAGAGTGTTCCCTTCTACACATTCAACTGTTCTAAAGCTGTACTTCAAGTAGACATCGTGTGTGTGTGTGTGTGTGTGTGTGTGTGTGTGTGTGTGTGTGTGTGTGTGTGTGTGTTGAAAGGGAGGCAGAGAGACTTTGTCCCATGAATGGGTGCGCTCGTCTCAGCCAGCTAACAGCAGGAGCCTCCCTTCTGCAGACTCTGGTCACTGAACCAGCTTGTAAACGTGTGTGTGTACTTGCCAAGCGGGGGATCAAGGATCAATTGCCTGTTAAGGAAGAGTTTACTACGTGCATTTTGCTGAGGAGTTGAACTATAACTTGGTGAGAGGCAGAGCTGATCTTGTCTGCTTCTGGAGCCTTGTAATTCTTTCTGCTGCACATTACAAGGTAGGGTAGTATATTTTCATCTGGACCATTCTCTGGGCTTTTGTAAGGTTTGTACCTTACTGTGTGACCCCCCCCCCCCCCGCCTCTCCCCCCGCCTCTCCCTCTCCCTGTCTTTCTTTCTCTTAGAATTTAGCTACTTATCTCTCTGTTTTTCTCTCTCGTTCTCTCTCTCTCTCTCTATTCATCTCTCATTCTCTTCATCTTTCCCTTCCACTTCTCTCTCTTTATCGTGGTGTTGGGGAGGGTTATCCTTTATTCTCTCTTTATGTAGTGTTGTGTGTCTCTCTCGTTGTGATGTGTGTTTTGTCCTATATTTATATTGTGTACATGTTTTTATTTTTAAACCCAGGCCCCGTCCCCTCATGAGGCCTTTTGCCTTTTGGTAGGCCGTCATTGTAAATACGAATTTTTTCTTAACTGACTTGCCTAGTTAAAATAAAAATGGTGGGGGGGGTTGACCTTTATCGTGGTGTTGGGAGGGATGGTTGACCTTTATCGTGGTGTTTAGGGGGACGGTTGACCTTTATCGTGGTGTTGGGGGGGACGGTGGACCTTTATCGTGGTGTTGGGGAGGGACGGTTGACCTTTATCGTGGTGTTGGGAGAGACGGTTGACCTTTATTGTGGTGTTGGGAGGGACGGTTGACCTTTATCGTGGTGTTGGGAGGGACGGTTGACCTTTATCGTGGTGTTGGGGGGGGGCGGTTGACCTTTATCGTGGTGTTGGGGGGGACGGTTGACCTTTATCGTGGTGTTGGGGAGGGACGGTTGATCTTTATCGTGGTGTTGGGGGGGACGGTTGACCTTTATCGTGGTGTTGGGGGGGACGGTTGACCTTTATCGTGGTGTTGGGAGGGACGGTTGACCTTTATCGTGGTGTTGGGGGGGACGGTTGACCTTTATCGTGGTGTTGGGGGGGACGGTTGACCTTTATCGTGGTGTTGGGGAGGGACGGTTGACAATTATCGTGGTGTTAGGGAGGACGGTTGACCTTTATCGTTGTGTTGGGAGGGACGGTTGACCTTTATCGTGGTGTTGGGGAGGGTTGACCTTTATCGTGGTGTTGGGGGGGGGTTGACCTTTATCGTGGTGTTGGGGGGGACGGTTGACCTTTATCGTGGTGTTGGGGGGGACGGTTGACCTTTATCGTGGTGTTGGGGAGGGTTGACCTTTATCGTGGTGTTGGGGGGGGGACGGTTGACCTTTATCGTGGTGTTGGGGAGGGTTGACCTTTATCGTGGTGTTGGGGGGGAGGGTTGACCTTTATCGTGGTGTTGGGGGGGACGGTTGACCTTTATCGTGGTGTTGGGGGGGGCGGTTGACCTTTATCGTGGTGTTGGGGGGGACGGTTGACCTTTATCGTGGTGTTGGGGGGGACGGTTGACCTTTATCGTGGTGTTGGTGGGGACGGTTGACCTTTATCGTGGTGTTGGGGGGGACGGTGGACCTTTATCGTGGTGTTGGGGGGGACGGTGGACCTTTATCGTGGTGTTGGGAAGGAGGGTTGACCTTTATCGTGGTGTTGGGAAGGAGGGTTGACCTTTATCGTGGTGTTGGGGGGGAGGGTTGACCTTTATCGTGGTGTTGGGGGGGAGGGTTGACCTTTATCGTGGTGTTGGGGGGGACGGTTGACCTTTATCGTGGTGTTGGGGGGGACGGTTGACCTTTATCCTGGTGTTGGGGAGGGTTGACCTTTATTGTGGTGTTGGGAGGGACGGTTGAACTTTATCGTGGTGTTGGGGGAGACGGTTGATCTTTATCCTGGTGTTGGGGAGGGTTGACCTTTATTGTGGTGTTGGGAGGGACGGTTGAACTTTATCGTGGTGTTGGGGGAGACGGTTGACCTTTATCGTGGTGTTGGGGAGGTTTGACCTTTATCGTGGTGTTGGGAGGGACGGTTGACCTTTATCGTGGTGTTGGGGAGGGTTGACCTTTATCGTGGTGTTGGGAGGGACGGTTGACCTTTATCGTGGTGTTGGGAGGGACGGTTGACCTTTATCGTGGTGTTGGGAGGGACGGTTGACCTTTATCGTGGTGTTGGGAGGGACGGTTGACCTTTATCGTGGTGTTGGGAGGGACGGTTGACCTTTATCGTGGTGTTGGGGGGGGGGCGGTTGACCTTTATCGTGGTGTTGGGAGGGACGGTTGACCTTTATCGTGGTGTTGGGAGGGACGGTTGACCTTTATCGTGGTGTTGGGAGGGACGGTTGACCTTTATCGTGGTGTTGGGGGGGACGGTTGACCTTTATCGTGGTGTTGGGGACGGTTGACCTTTATCGTGGTGTTGGGGGGGAGGGTTGACCTTTATCGTGGTGTTGGGGACGGTTGACCTTTATTGTGGTGTTGGGGAGGACGGTTGACCTTTATCGTGGTGTTGGGAGGGACGGTTGACCTTTATCGTGGTGTTGGGGAGGGTTGACCTTTATTGTGGTGTTGGGAGGGACGGTTGACCTTTATCGTGGTGTTGGGGACGGTTGACCTTTATCGTGGTGTTGGGGGGGAGGGTTGACCTTTATCGTGGTGTTGGGGAGGACGGTTGACCTTTATCATGGTGTTGGGGACGGTTGACCTTTATCGTGGTGTTGGGGGGGAGGGTTGACCTTTATCGTGGTGTTGCGAGGGACGGTTGACCTTTATCGTGGTGTTGGGGAGGGTTGACCTTTATCGTGGTGTTGGGAGGGACGGTTGACCTTTATCGTGGTGTTGGGAGGGACGGTTGACCTTTATCGTGGTGTTGGGGAGGACGGTTGACCTTTATCATGGTGTTGGGGACGGTTGACCTTTATCGTGGTGTTGGGGGGGAGGGTTGACCTTTATCGTGGTGTTGCGAGGGACGGTTGACCTTTATCGTGGTGTTGGGGAGGGTTGACCTTTATCGTGGTGTTGGGAGGGACGGTTGACCTTTTATTTTTACAGCTGTTGCCACATCTTTCTATGATATATCATGTTTATTTAGTTTATATTCTTCAAGGAGATTATTTCAGAGTTAACCTTGTCTCCCCTCAGGTGAGGCGTTACAGCCAGCAGCTGAAGGAGTGTTGAGCATGGTGGAGACTGTCCCCCCTAAATCGGCTAAGAAGCCCCACTGGACCTCTCTGGAGATCGGGCTGCTCACCATCGTCTCCCTCCTCTTCATCGTAATATTGTCCCTCATCATCCTCTTCGCCACAAAGAGGACTGACAGTGGTGAGTGGAGAAACTCATAGAGCAATCACTGTCGATCAATCAGTAATGAATCTATTAATCAGTCAGTCAGCCAAATCACATGTAGTTAAAACGTTATGTGAAGAGCATTTAGCCATCTCAACAGATGTTATGGTGATGTGCTTTTGAAAAACAAATCTGTTTTCTATTCATGCGGTTGCAATATTGTGCGCTTGTATAGCCTACTTTCTGTCAGCGACGACCCTAAAACATACTGTTAAGTCAAATGTTATGGCACATTTTAATATGTGGCTTTCAGACTTCGAAGGGGCAATATTCATTGCTAATTTTTAAAAACTTTTATATTCATGATATCTAATGTTACCCATTTTGAATCTTGAAGAATATAACCTCTCATTAGCTAAGGTCAACTGTTGTACCCCATTTAGAACACAAAATATAAGATTGTTTTGCTCCTATGTTTATAAACATTTAAGTTGTAAACAAACACTGAATAGCCGGGCGGCAGGTAGCCTAGTGGTTAGAGCGTTGGCCCAGTAACTGAAAGGTTGCTGGGTCGAATCCCCGAGCTGATAAAGTCAAAATCGGCTGTTAACCCATTGTTCCCTGGGCGACATGGATGTCAATTATGGCAACCTCTCTGATTCAGAGGGGTTGGGTTAAATGCAGAAGACACAAGCCTTTCCCTTAACATGGTTAAAACTATAACTTTGATATCATGGACGGTCAGGCCTTGCATCCAGAGATCTGTCAATTAATATGAAAGTGGTTACATTTCTCAAGCCCTGTCCCACAGCTTTTTATCAAAACACGGTAGCAGGTAGTCGGCTTTATTGTTCAAACTGCAGATTACCCCCTTAAAGTTTGTCAGCTCAAGGGGAGCGTTAAAGCCTATAGTGGCCTGAATCCCACTGAGGTACAGGGTTTTCAACAGGCTGTTAGGGATGGCCAGTAGTGGACTGAATACTGAATCCCACTAAGGTACAGGGTTTTCAACAGGCTGTGAGGGATGGCCAGTAGTTGGCTGAATACTGAATCCCACTAAGGTACAGGGTTTTCAACAGGCTGTTAGGGATGGCCAGTAGTGGGCTGAATACTGAATCCCACTAAGGTACAGGGTTTTCAACAGGCTGTTAGGGATGGCCAGTAGTGGACTGAATACTGAATCCCACTAGGGTACAGGGTTTTCAACAGACTGTTAGGGATGGCCAGTAGTGGGCTGAATACTGAATCCCACTAAGGTACAGGGTTTTCAGCAGGCTGTTAGGGATGGCCAGTAGTGGACTGAATACTGAATCCCACTAAGGTACAGGGTTTTCAACAGGCTGTTAGGGATGGCCAGTAGTGGGCTGAATACTGAATCCCACTAAGGTACAGGGTTTTCAACAGGCTGTTAGGGATGGCCAGTAGTGGACTGAATACTGAATCCTACTAAGGTACAGGGTTTTCAACAGGCTGTTAGGGATGGCCAGTAGTGGGCTGAATACTGAATCCCACTAAGGTACAGGGTTTGCAACAGGCTGTTAGGGATGGCCAGTAGTGGACTGAATACTGAATCCCACTAAGGTACAGGGTTTTCAACAGGTTGCTAGGGATGGCCAGTAGTGGGCTGAATACTGATTCCACTAAGGTTTTCAACAGGCTGTTAGGGATGGCCAGTAGTGGGCTGAATACTGAATCCCACTGCATCTCAGTGCTAGAGACGTCACTACAGAAGCTGGTTAGATTCCAGGATGTATCACAACCGAGCGTGATTGGGAGTCCCATAGGGCGGTGCCCAATTGGCCCTGCGTCGTTAGGGTTTGGCCGGGGTAGGCCGTCATTGTCAATAAGAATTTGATCCTAACTGACTTGCCTAGTTAAGGGTTCAATAAAATGTAAATAAATGTGAAGCTTGTTGAGAGCTTACGGCCATTGGAGATGGAGCCTTCCTAGTGCTTTACAGGCCATTTAACACTGTGTGATAGGAGCTATGCATGGGGCTTTGGGAAATAAACAGAACTAAGTCACTGTTCACACTGGTTTAGTTAGACACGGAGACAAGACGTCTTCATGTTTACTACTCCATGACAATGGATAACTTAACATGGGCAGTACGTGACTGTCGATTTAGATTATTCCAAATGTGACAGTGTGATGTTGGTGATTAATGATTGATGGTGAGCGAGAACTGATTGGTTCTGAAAGGCACCACTTTATTGTTTTCAGATAGAGGGATTAAGATGTCCCAGCAGTCATAGTGTTCTACTTCTGACAACTACTGTCTGGCCAGCCGTACTGGTTCCTTCAGTAGAGTTCTACCACTACTGTCTGGCCAGCCGTACTGGTTCCTTCAGTAGAGTTCTACCACTACTGTCTGGCCAGCCGTACTGGTTCCTTCAGTAGAGTTCTACCACTACTGTCTGGCCAGCCGTACTGGTTCCTTCAGTAGAGTTCTACCACTACTGTCTGGCCAGCCGTACTGGTTCCTTCAGTAGAGTTCTACCACTACTGTCTGGCCAGCCGTACTGGTTCCTTCAGTAGAGTTCTACCACTACTGTCTGGCCAGCCGTACTGGTTCCTTCAGTAGAGTTCTACCACTACTGTCTGGCCAGCCGTACTGGTTCCTTCAGTAGAGTTCTACCACTACTGTCTGGCCAGCCGTACTGGTTCCTTCAGTAGAGTTCTACCACTACTGTCTGGCCAGCCGTACTGGTTCCTTCAGTAGAGTTCTACCACTACTGTCTGGCCAGCCGTACTGGTTCCTTCAGTAGAGTTCTACCACTACTGTCTGGCCAGCCGTACTGGTTCCTTCAGTAGAGTTCTACCACTACTGTCTGGCCAGCCGTACTGGTTCCTTCAGTAGAGTTCTACCACTACTGTCTGGCCAGCCGTACTGGTTCCTTCAGTAGAGTTCTACCACTACTGTCTGGCCAGCCGTACTGGTTCCTTCAGTAGAGTTCTACCACTACTGTCTGGCCAGCCGTACTGGTTCCTTCAGTAGAGTTCTACCACTACTGTCTGGCCAGCCGTACTGGTTCCTTCAGTAGAGTTCTACCACTACTGTCTGGCCAGCCGTACTGGTTCCTTCAGTAGAGTTCTACCACTACTGTCTGGCCAGCCGTACTGGTTCCTTCAGTAGAGTTCTACCACTACTGTCTGGCCAGCCGTACTGGTTCCTTCAGTAGAGTTCTACCACTACTGTCTGGCCAGCCGTACTGGTTCCTTCAGTAGAGTTCTACCACTACTGTCTGGCCAGCCGTACTGGTTCCTTCAGTAGAGTTCTACCACTACTGTCTGACCAGCCGTACTGGTTCCTTCAGTAGAGTTCTACCACTACTGTCTGACCAGCCGTACTGGTTCCTTCAGTAGAGTTCTACCACTACTGTCTGACCAGCCGTACTGGTTCCTTCAGTAGAGTTCTACCACTACTGTCTGACCAGCCTTACTGGTTCCTTCAGTAGAGTTCTACCACTACTGTCTGACCAGCAGTACTGGTTCCTTCAGTAGAGTTCTACCACTACTGTCTGACCAGCAGTACTGGTTCCTTCAGTAGAGTTCTACCACTACTGTCTGACCAGCAGTACTGGTTCCTTCAGTAGAGTTCTACCACTACTGTCTGACCAGCAGTACTGGTTCCTTCAGTAGAGTTCTACCACTACTGTCTGACCAGCAGTACTGGTTCCTTCAGTAGAGTTCTACCACTACTGTCTGACCAGCAGTACTGGTTCCTTCAGTAGAGTTCTACCACTACTGTCTGACCAGCAGTACTGGTTCCTTCAGTAGAGTTCTACCACTACTGTCTGACCAGCAGTACTGGTTCCTTCAGTAGAGTTCTACCACTACTGTCTGACCAGCAGTACTGGTTCCTTCAGTAGAGTTCTACCACTACTGTCTGACCAGCAGTACTGGTTCCTTCAGTAGAGTTCTACCACTACTGTCTGACCAGCAGTACTGGTTCCTTCAGTAGAGTTCTACCACTACTGTCTGACCAGCAGTACTGGTTCCTTCAGTAGAGTTCTACCACTACTGTCTGACCAGCAGTACTGGTTCCTTCAGTAGAGTTCTACCACTACTGTCTGACCAGCAGTACTGGTTCCTTCAGTAGAGTTCTACCACTACTGTCTGACCAGCAGTACTGGTTCCTTCAGTAGAGTTCTACCACTACTGTCTGACCAGCAGTACTGGTTCCTTCAGTAGAGTTCTACCACTACTGTCTGACCAGCAGTACTGGTTCCTTCAGTAGAGTTCTACCACTACTGTCTGACCAGCAGTACTGGTTCCTTCAGTAGAGTTCTACCACTACTGTCTGACCAGCAGTACTGGTTCCTTCAGTAGAGTTCTACCACTACTGTCTGACCAGCAGTACTGGTTCCTTCAGTAGAGTTCTACCACTACTGTCTGACCAGCAGTACTGGTTCCTTCAGTAGAGTTCTACCACTACTGTCTGACCAGCAGTACTGGTTCCTTCAGTAGAGTTCTACCACTACTGTCTGACCAGCAGTACTGGTTCCTTCAGTAGAGTTCTACCACTACTGTCTGACCAGCAGTACTGGTTCCTTCAGTAGAGTTCTACCACTACTGTCTGACCAGCAGTACTGGTTCCTTCAGTAGAGTTCTACCACTACTGTCTGACCAGCAGTACTGGTTCCTTCAGTAGAGTTCTACCACTACTGTCTGACCAGCAGTACTGGTTCCTTCAGTAGAGTTCTACTACTACTGTCTGACCAGCAGTACTGGTTCCTTCAGTAGAGTTCTACTACTACTGTCTGACCAGCAGTACTGGTTCCTTCAGTAGAGTTCTACTACTACTGTCTGACCAGCAGTACTGGTTCCTTCAGTAGAGTTCTACTACTACTGTCTGACCAGCAGTACTGGTTCCTTCAGTAGAGTTCTACTACTACTGTCTGACCAGCAGTACTGGTTCCTTCAGTAGAGTTCTACTACTACTGTCTGACCAGCAGTACTGGTTCCTTCAGTAGAGTTCTACTACTACTGTCTGACCAGCAGTACTGGTTCCTTCAGTAGAGTTCTACTACTACTGTCTGACCAGCAGTACTGGTTCCTTCAGTAGAGTTCTACTACTACTGTCTGACCAGCAGTACTGGTTCCTTCAGTAGAGTTCTACTACTACTGTCTGACCAGCAGTACTGGTTCCTTCAGTAGAGTTCTACTACTACTGTCTGACCAGCAGTACTGGTTCCTTCTGACGTGAAGTTTGTTCTATAGAAGGTATTTGACTCTAGTGACAAAATTAAGGAAATTAGAAGGGGTGGGGGGGGGGATTTCAGCCCTTTTAATACTTTCTGTGGCACACACTACTGATTATGACGTGTGCTAGGCCTTGCAGTCCCAGGATAGAAGGTGGGGTGAATTTAGGCAGGCGAGAAAATGGCCTTGCCGAACCCCCCCCCCCCCCCCTCCAATTTCCTTAATTTTGTCACTAGAGTCAAATACCTTCTATAGAACAAACTTCACGTCCGGATAGGCAACCCGAAATGAATAATTCACGACTGTGTGTTATATTAAACAGAGGGAGTAAAATGTAGGCAAGCAATAAACATTTCAGAACAACTACTAGTTGAATAAGACATGGGAGAGATGACGAATTTTGGCAAAGAGATGTATTTAAAGACTTATACACTTGAAACAAATGGCCAAACCGAAAACTGCAGACATTACTAGTGCCTCTCCCGCGATCAAACCGCCATATAAAATGAAACGCAGACTAACGTGATCAATGACAGCTGCCTTGAAGGACACAAATAAAACCTGCTTTCTGCTACTAAGATCAGTGAAATGTAGGTTAAAGTGGACAACGGAGTGAAGAGCAGAAATCTCAACTAGCAAGCAAGTCACAACAATGAAGAATTGAGTGTGTGCGCTTTCACGTGAAGGGGGGGGCGGGGTCCTGGGGGTGGACTTTGTTGCAAAACGGAGAGGTGCCGTACCGTGGTCAATATGCTTTTTATGAGACAGCGTTTCCATCTATCCAGATATAAGCACGGACACGATCAATATGGACAACACCCAAAGTACACATGTTTAAATCATCAAAGTTATTTTTATGCACTCTAGAGAACAACATATACTTAGTTTTACCTGCATTCAATACTAATTTCAGGTCAAGTTTTTCTGTAATACAATGAAGACAGACTGTAGTTCAGAGAGCCTGGTCAATCGTGGGGGCAATAGCAAGAGTATCATTGACATACTAGTGCAGGGTACCGTTTTTTCCAGAAAAGTCGGTATTGTTTATACTGAATTATTATATACAGTACCAGTCAAAAGTTTGGACACCTACTTATTCAAGGATTTTTATTTGTACTATTGATGTCTTCACTATTATTATACAATACAGAAAAAACTATGAAATAACACATGGAATCATGTAGTAACCAAGAAAGTGTTAAACAAATCAAAATATATTTTTTAGTTTCTTCAAAGTGGCCACCTTGTGCCTTGATGACTGCTTTGCACACTCTTTGCATTCTCTCAACCAGCTTCACCTGGAATTATTTTCCAACAGTCTTGAAGGAGTTCCCACATACTAAGCACTTGTTGGCTCCTTTTCGTTCACTCTGCGGTCCAACTCATCCCAAACCATCTCAATTGGGTTGTGGTCAGGTCATTATGGAAGCCAGGTCGTAATTCTCGACCATTGGCGACTCAGATCTACTTCTCGTGACTATTTGCACTTGGACTGGATAGGCTACAATGATAAGCAGAATATTAGCACTGTGTGTGCACAGCAGCGATGGGGTCTGTTCTCTAGCAGTGGAAAAGACGCTCCACACCTGGCACATGCAGCATACATCAGCTGGTGAGCAAGCAATGAGTGTGGACAGGCAGGCTCATCTGAAACCACCAGTCACCAGCCTACTCTTTAGCTTTGCCTGGTTAAGAAACACAAACTGCTTTGTGAAATGTAAAACAACATTAGTGTGGAGTTTAATAGTAAACAGTCTAGTTGTTTCTCTCTCTCTCTCTCTCTCTCTCTCTCTCTCTCTCTCTCTCTCTCTCTCTCTCTCTCTCTCTCTCTCTCTCTCTCTCTCTCTCTCTTCCCCCCCCCCCCTTGAGGACAGAGAAATAGGCTGTCTTTGAATTTGTTGTCTCGCTCGAACCTCTCACTTTACCCCCTGCATCCCATAGCCAGGTTCTGACAAGTCTCAGATTAACTGACAATTACAGACGTTACCTTCTTACTGAAGTATGTCGGGAATTTTCTGTTATTTTGCTACCTAATGTTCCTGTGGATTTAAAAACATAATTCGGTTAACACCATTAATAGCATATGGAGCGTTGATGATGCCTGCTATGAAAGTATCAGCCTTGTCCCTGTTTCACTGTCGGCTGCTGTGTGAGTGACCCACTCTTACTCCCTCTCCCCATTGTGCTCACAGAGGAGGGAGAGATGCATTATGAGAAGAAACAAGCGTATGACCTTTGCTCAAATGCAATTGTGGGGAAAAATACAGCTTTCAAAGCAACTACTGTTGTTCTAGTTACAGAGAGCTTTCTGTGAGTACCACTTCACAACCGGAGTCGGCTGTAGCCTAGTGTGGTTTTGATGCATCCGCAGAGTGGGGTAGAGCATGCCATTTTGCAGTGAGTAGGTCACCTAGGACTATTGCTGGAAAGTCTTTGTAGGACATACGCCTACATTTTTAGATTAATCAATTAGCCATCGTGGCTATATAGCAACAATATCATATTTAGAGTTAGCAATCTAGCTAATTGTTTTGAGTTCCCACTTCCTCAGGTAGTGTATAATATAGCCTACATGCCAATATGCACAAAGATGGCGGCAAATTCTCTGAAGAGCAACATTTTTTTTCTGATAATACTGGATCCTATTTTGACAGGTTGCACATCAATATAAATCAGCATTTCCTGGATATGTTAGATGAAATAGCTTACTTTTTTAATCATAGGCTACCATCTTAGTTTCTTAGGCTACCATCTTAGTTTCATAGGCTACCATCTTAGTTGTCCTACAAGTCTCTGGAAGAAAATTGTCTAGAACCCTGCCGCTAATGTAAAGTAGCTGTCCATTAACTTTTTTTTTTATTGTTGTAATTTTATATAGCAATAAATATTATATATTGCGCTAATTTCCCTAATGTGGACATTTTCTAGTTATTATACTTAACAAAAATATAAACGCAACAATTTCAAAGATTTTACTGTGTTACAGTTCACATAAGAAAATCAGTCAATTGAAATACATTTATTAGGCCCTAATCTATGGATTTCACATGACTGGGTAGAGGTACACTTGGCAGCCAGGCCCACCCACTAGGGAGCAATCAGAATGTGTTTTTCCCCGCAAAAGGGCTTTATTGAAGACCAAAATAATCCTCAGTATTATGGATGTCCTGAGCTGGCGTGGTTACACATGGTCTGCATTTGTGAGGCCGATTTGAACGTACTGCCAAATTCTCTAAAACGACGTTGGAGGCAGTTTATGGTAGAGAAATTATCATTACATTTTCTGGCAACAGCTCTGGTGGACTTTCCTGCAGTCAGCATTTAAATTGCACACTCCCTCAACTTGAGGCATCTGTGCCAATGCGTTGTGTGACAACTGCACATTTTATTATCCCCAGCACAAGGTGTAATGTGTAATGATGTGCACCTGTGTAATGATTATGCTGTTTAATCAGCTTTTTGATGATGCCACACCTGTCAGGTGGATGGATTATCTTGGCAAAGGAGAAATGCTCACTAACAGGGATGTTAACAAAATCTGAGAGAAATAAGCTTTTTGTGCGTATGAAACCTTTTGGGGATTTGTTAAATTTCAGCTCATGAAACATGGGACACTTTACATGTTTTTTTTTTTTTGTTCATGATATATTTTGCAAGCTCATTTTCACCACAAAACTGAGTGGTATTACACATCCTTTTTTTAAATTCTTTTTTTTTTTTTTTTTACATCAGTGGTGATATTAATGTAAACCGTTATAGTCCTCACGATGACCCCTAAAATGTTTTCTTTAAAACAAATTCATATCTTTGGTTAACTACCGTTGATTTTTCATACGCGACTCTCCGTGGCAGCGCTGTTGTCATTTTCAAACTCAAATGGCAAGGCAAAATCAGCTCATTATAAAAGCAGTTGGCCACAAAGTCGGATTTGACAGTCAAGCTATCAGTCCAATGGGAGCCAGCACCTGTCCCAATTTAGAACTACCTGTGGAGAGATGATTTGTTGAAATTCTCCCATCAAAAAAGTGTTGTGTTTCCTTATTCGTATTGACCATATGCTGTGTTTCCTTATTCGTATTGACCATATACCCATCCCATACTTGGCGTGAACTCGGGACCTCTGCCTCTAAAACACACGTGACTGCCCTCCTCGAGCATCTTTGCCGATCGCCCCAGCGCGAAAGCGAACTAATGAGGCGAGGAGTACGTTGATTACAGGAAGCCATCTGAACACAGGAAGTCATCTGAACACAAGTGAGACACCTGTATGTGTAGTCATTTTTATGTCACGTTTTCACATTATAACCTATTTCAGTATATTGATTATGAATTTGGTGTTTTGACACTGGGCTATAAAATCGAGTTATGTTTTATGAAAATAAATAATTTCAACAGGGTTCTATTTAACCATAAAAGTGCCAATGGGTCAAAATGTCATCATTTTTGAAACCCTTTTATTTTATTCTTCTGAAATTGTAGAACTTTAAGGAACGTTACCACAAAAATAAACACTATTTACCATGTCTGTTAGTATGGAGGAATGAAAGGAATGAAAAATGATCTCTCTGTATAATACTGGTGTGGGTCCGAGCTGAAAATATGGACTCCATAGTAAACCACATCTGGCACAGAGGTAGATGTACAATGCTGTGAAGAAGTATTTGCCCACTTTCAAATTTTCTCTACTTTTGCTTATTTTTAATACTGAAAGTTATCAGACCTTCAACACACAACCTAATATTAGATAAAGAGAACCTGAGTGAACAAATATCACAACAATTACATGCATAACTTTGTTTATGAAATATGTAACACCCAATGCCCCCTTTTTTTTTTTTTTTTCTTTTCTCCCCCTTAAACTGAATTACTGGTTGTGTCACCTTTAGGTGTAATGACTCCAACTAAACACTTTCCTGTAGTTGTTGATCAGTTTCTCATGTCGCTGTGGAGGAACTTTTGCCCACTTTTCCATGCAGAACTTTTTTTTTTTTTTTTTCAAGCATACACGGCTCGTTTCATGTCCTGCCACAACATCTCAATTGGGATTAGGTCTGGACTTTGACTAGGCCATTCCAAAACATCAAATGTGTTGCATTTTAGTCATTTCCATATAGACTTGATTGTGTGTTTTTGGATTATTGTCTTGCTGCGCTTCAGCTCACCGACAGATGGCCTGATATTCTCTGTTACAGACCAGAATTCATGGTTCCTTTTTATTAAGGCAAGTTGTCCAGAGGCAGCAAAGCATCCCCAAATCATCACACTACCACCACCATGCTTGACCATTGGTATAAGATTCTTACTGTGGAATGCAGTGTTTGGTTTTGGCCAGCCATAATGGGACCCATTTTGTCCAAAAAGTTATTCTTTGACTCATCTGTCCATAGAACATTCTTCCAAGAGTCTTGGTGATCATCCAGAAGCTTCCAGGTGCTTTTTGGCAACTTTTTGAAGGACATGGGTCCCATTACGTCTGGTGAAAACCAAACACTGCCTTCCACAGTAAGAACCTCATACCAACAGTCAAGCTTGGTGATGGTAGAGCACGGATTTGGCAATGTCAGGATAGTTGGTTCAATTCTTGGGACTAACCATCCTTAAATGGATGCAGTCACTTCTAGAAGTCATAAGGCGCTTTGGATAAAAGCATCTGCTAAATGGCAAATATTATTACTCTGTGCCCACCCTCCCCTATTAAGGTGTCACCAGCCACCTGTGGTAGACATTGGTATTGCCCTTTTTTTAAGCAAAAAATATGGTTAAAAAGCCACTGAATGAGCCCCAAAACATGCTTCGGTTTATTGATTTTGATAATAGTTCAGAAATCTTGCCCAGCCTACTAAAGTGGATCAATTTTTTTAACCAGTCACAGCAGGCAGGATGCAAACAGGGAGCTAGTTTACCAGACGAGTCGCCACACCGCTCTGTGTGCGTCGCTGTGCGTGTTCTGCCTCATTATGGTGTTGCGGTTTTTAGCGCCACCTGCTCGATGTTTGTTCTACTACACCTTGTTAACCGCATTTATTCTATGGTACTTTCTTGTGTGCTCCTTTGGGATCAGTTGACCACATTTGATCCCAGGAACATGTACTCCGGAGTATCTCTAGCCATCCTTGTTCTGTCTGCCTGCGAAAGCATTGTCTGTGAGTCTAACACCTTGTCTGTATGTTCATCTTGCTATATCAGAAGTTATTTTCTACAGAGGATGTTGTTGTTTGGGTTTTTATGTCAGTAGTTTTGCTGAGTAGCAGCTTGCCTAATAAATCAGACTGTGATACCAATTCTTGGGATTCAGTCTGAAACAACAAAGCACTGCAAAACTTTGGAAAGTTTCCTTTTTCAAGCCAGAATATTGAATATAATTACATTTTGAACTTACTCTACCGGTTGTCTGTGCAGTTGGTCCTTCAGTTGGTTACAATTTGAAAATAAATATCCACAGGAAAGTATTATTTACCAAACTTAGAGCGCGTAAACACCTGCAAGACTGCGGGTGGTATGCATCGCCTGCAAGACTGCGGGTGGTATGCATCGCCTGCAAGACTGCGTGCATCATCTTGTGCACAAGCAAACAAATCTTGATTGAAGTCAGTTTAATTATGCTTTCCTGTGGATATTTTGTCTCAAATTTCAACCCACTGAAGGACAAACACCACAAACAATCGGTAGAATAAATTCAAATGTAATTTTAGTCAACATTCGTGACAGACAAGGGACATTAGTTAATTTTTTTCTATGTAATTGTTCATGGTTTTGCTGTAACTTTGCATAGCCACAGTGGGACTTTGGCACATTTAGCAAGTGATGCTATCTGATCTCTTCATGCCTTACGCAAGCATACAGGTCTATTTGGGCAGTGTTTTGAATTTAGAACGTTGTTCATTTCAAAATGCTTATTGGATACAGCTTTTACCTAAGCATTCTATTGTACGTTATGTTGCACCATGGGTAATGTCTGAGCTGTATGTTCATTGCATTATTCTGTATTCTTTGAAGTTTCACACCATTTCATTAAATACTGGAGGTTTGGAGAAAGCCTAATCCTGACTCTTGACATGGTTTTTGAATGGAGTTTGTCTGTCTAATTACGGTTGAACACAGCCTGAGGAGGATAGAACAGTGTGTGTGGGGTGATCATTTTGTGATCATCAAAACAGAAATTAGCCACAGAAGGCGGATCCAAAAAATTTAGCGTTTACATTTGGTTAAGGTTAGGGACATCCCTAGGAGTCGATAGCGCTAACACACAGGCAGCCCAATTCAGACTTTTTTTTTTTTTTTTTTTACACTTATTGGTCTTTTGACCAATCACTGCAGAGTTTTCCACATCAGATCTTTTTCAGAGCTGATCTGATTGGTCAAAGACCAATTAGTGAAAAAAAAGGTCAGTATTGGGCTGCCTGTGTAAACTCAGCTAATGAGTGACAGACAAACAGCCTGAAAGGGTAATTATTTACCCCAAGTCTGGTTTGGAGCCAACCCACCATTTCATTCATTTTTAAAATGTAACTTTTTTTTTTTTTTAATTGAGCATCACTATCAACTTTAGCATATTAGTAGAGAAAAGGAACGAGATGGTTTTTTTTTCCCCCTGGCACTACACCGCTCAAATGACCAAAGCTTGATAATGAGTTGGTTATTTGAATCAGCTGTGTAGTGGTAGGGCAAAAACCACAATGTTCACCAAGAACCCTGTTCTATTGTAATCCCTTCATTACAGCACAGGAAACCAAAGCACTGTTCATGGTTTCCCTCCTGGTTATTTCCTAGAAGGGGATCAACAAGGATTATACGTAGATTATGCCAAACATTCATTACAAATAAACCATGAAGTATTCTCAAGAGCCAAATGTTCATTCAGCCGTTTAACCAAGTCAAACATTTTTCATTCAGTTCCGTTCACTTAAATGTGCATCTACTTCCTGTAGTACATTGATGTTTGTGACCGTGTGATCCATCTTCAATTTTTCTAGATGTAATCTATATTTAGAGTGCTTAAAGTATAATAAAAAATAAAAAAAAGATTTTATATATTTTTTTTAACAACCAAATCTCTATTGATGTATGTGGCATGTGGTCCGGACAATGGTCCGGACACTTAATTTACATATTTTTTCCATTTCCTCATTGTGCAGTACGGGGGCTCTGAGGACCTAAACAAACGCTCCATAAACACCCCGTCCTTTTAGAGACAGAAACGCCCTCAGTGTGGTGATGCAGACCTTAATATGTTATACACATGAAATTGTCTTTCTGAACTTAATCCGCAGAATTATATTTATTTTGTGCGACTCAAGCTTTTTCCGCTATCCAGCAGTTCCATTCTCCGTGTAGCCTGCTGCTAGAATGGACAGAGGTATCGCTCGAGTCTCTTGAAAACCAAGTGAAATCGCAAAAAAAAGTTTTGGGATGCTTCTATAACATGCCATTACATCAAAAATAGAGATTTGGTTGTAAAAAAAACAATTCTCCTTTTAAGTTGGCAGTGATGAATAAACTTGTTTGGTTTCTATTTTTTTCCCTTTTTAGATGGTGTCTGCACCACGGCGGACTGCACTCAGGCAGGTAAATACGCATACATGCATACATACATACATACACACACACAGGTAGAATATGAGCTGTTTTTGTCTGTGTGCAGCGTCTCGTCTGATAGAGAACATGGATGCCAATGTGGACCCATGTGACAACTTCTACCAGTACGCCTGTGGAGGCTGGTTGAAGAAGAACGTCATCCCAGAGACCAGCTCCCGATACAGCACCTTCGACATCCTACGAGACGAACTGGAGGTGGTCCTCAAAGGTTTGAAAGTCTTGTAGCTTGGCGCAGTTTGGATTCAGTGAGTTTTCCAGGGAGGTGTGAGAGCTGGGTGTGGATCTGTTGGCCAGGGAGGTAGGAGTGAGAGGGGGCTGGGTGTGGATCTGTTGGCCAGGGAGGTAGGAGTGAGAGGGGGCTGGGTGTGGGTCTGTTGGCCAGGGAGGTAGGAGTGAGAGGGGGCTGGGTGTGGATCTGTTGGCCAGGGAGGTAGGAGTGAGAGGGGGCTGGGTGTGGATCTGTTGGCCAGGGAGGTAGGAGTGAGAGGGGGCTGGGTGTGGATCTGTTGGCCAGGGAGGTAGGAGTGAGAGGGGGCTGGGTGTGGATCTGTTGGCCAGGGAGGTAGGAGTGAGAGGGGGCTGGGTGTGGGTCTGTTGGCCAGGGAGG
Source organism: Salvelinus fontinalis (assembly GCF_029448725.1). Classification (NCBI taxonomy): domain Eukaryota; kingdom Metazoa; phylum Chordata; class Actinopteri; order Salmoniformes; family Salmonidae; genus Salvelinus; species Salvelinus fontinalis. The sequence continues at coordinate 39,878,973 of NC_074688.1, forward strand.
TAGGAGTGAGAGGGGGCTGGGTGTGGGTCTGTTGGCCAGGGAGGTAGGAGTGAGAGGGGGCTGGGTGTGGATCTGTTGGCCAGGGAGGTAGGAGTGAGAGGGGGCTGGGTGTGGATCTGTTGGCCAGGGAGGTAGGAGTGAGAGGGGGCTGGGTGTGGATCTGTTGGCCAGGGAGGTAGGAGTGAGAGGGGGCTGGGTGTGGATCTGTTGGCCAGGGAGGTAGGAGTGAGAGGGGGCTGGGTGTGGGTCTGTTGGCCAGGGAGGTAGGAGTGAGAGGGGGCTGGGTGTGGGTTTGTTGGCCAGGGAGGTAGGAGTGCGGGCTAGGGTTTGTGTGGTTGGAGGATTTACTGGGGATAAAGCAGCTTGTCCTTCAAGGAAAAACTGGGGCTCTAGGAATAGTCACGGTGGTTAATGGTGTCATCTATCTGCAGTGTTTACTGCCAAAGCAGGAACATAAAAAAAAGAAGGTGCATAGAGGACAAAGCGTCATCTGAAATCCCGACCTTAGAATAGTTGGAGGCTTTTAACACCATCTGGTTAGCACCATCTTGACAGTAGATTTACAGGAAGGCTTCCCTTACACCTGAAGGATTGGGTGGTGGTGGGGGCTTGGTCTGTCTGATTTACATTGGATATATGGATGTCACTGCACGTGGGCCAAATCAAATTGTAAACTCAGCAAAAAAAGAAACTTCCCTTTTTCAGGACCCTGTCTTTCAAAAATAAGTCGTAAAAATACAAATAACTTCACAGATCTTCATTGTAAAGGGTTTAAACACTGTTTCCCATGCTTGTTCAATGAACCATATACAGTTAATGAACATGCACCTCTGGAATGGTCGTTAATTGCCTACCGTCTGTAACCCGTTAGTGTCTTAAGGTCACAGTTGTGAAAACTTAGGACACTAAAGAGGCCTTTCTACGGACTCTGAAAAACAACAAAATAAAGATGCCCAGGGTCCCTGCTCATATGCGTGAACGTGCCTTAGGCATGCTGCAAGGAGGCATGAGGACTACAATGTCTGTACTTTGAGACACCGAAGACCGCGCTACAAGAGGGACAGCCGATCGTCCTCGCAGTGGCAGACCACGTGTAACAACACCTGCACAGGACCGGTACATCTGAATATCACACCTGCGGGACAGGTACAGGATGGCAACAACTGCACGAGTTACACCAGGAATGCACAATCCCTCCAACAGTGCTCAGACTGTTCGCAATAGGCTGAGAGAGGCTGGACTGAGGGCTTGTAGGCCTGTTGTTAGGCAGGTCCTCACTAAACATCACCGGGAACAACGTCGCCTATGGGCACAAACCCACCATCCCTGGACCAGACAGGACTGGCAAAAAATGCTCTTCACTGACGAGTCGCGGTTTTGTGTCACCAGGGGTGATGGTCGGATTCGCGTTTATCGTCAAAGGAATGAGCGTTACACCGAGGCCTGTACTCTGGAGCGGAATCGATGTGGAGGTACCGTCATGGTCTGGGGCGGTGTGTCACAGCATCATCGGACTGAGCTTGTTATTGCAGGCAATCTCAATGCTGTGCATTACAGGGAAGACATCCTCCTCCCTCATGTGATACCCTTCCTGCAGGCTCATCCTGACATGACCCTCCAGCATGACAATGCCACCAGCCGTACTGCTCATTCTGTGCATGATTTCCTGCAAGATAGGAATGTCAGTGTTCTGCCATGGCCAGCGACGAGCCCGGATCTCAATCCCATTGAGCGCGTCTGGGACCTGTTGTATCAGAGGGTGAGGGCTAGGGCCATTTCCCCCCCAGAAATGCCCGGGAACTTCCAGGTGCCTTAGTGGAAGAGTGGGGTAACATCTCACAGCAAGAACTGGCAAATCTGTTGCAGTCCATGAGGAGGAGATGCACTGCAGTACTTAATGCAGCTAGTGGCCACACCAGATACTCACTGTTACTTTTGATTTTTGACCCCCCCCTTTGTTCAGGGACACATTATTCAATTTCTGTTAGTCAGATGTCTGTGGAACTTGTTCAGTTTGTCTCAGTTGTTGAATCTTGTCATGTTCATACAAATATTTACACATGGTAAGTTTGCTAAAAATAAACGCAGTTGACAGTGAGAGGACGTTTATTTTTTTGTTGTGTAAATTTGTCACATTCGCCGAATACAACCTTACTGTGAAATGCTTACTTACAAGCCCTTAACCAACAATGAATATTTTTAGAGAAAATTTTAGCAAAAAAAGTAATAAAATAAGTAGCACAATTAAAATAATAATAAAGAAGCTATATACAGGGTAGTCTAACGGTTACGAGTGTTGGGTCAGTAACTTAAAGGTTGCTGGTTAGAATCCCGAACCCAAACATCTGATGTGCCCTTGAGCAAGGCACTTAACCACAATTGCTCCTCTAAGTCTCTCTGGATAAGATTGTCTACTAAATGTAAACATGTGTGGAGTTACAGGTGAGTCGCGGTAAATGTAGGGCTAACATTACTGCATAGATAATACACAGCGAGTAGCAGCAGTGTAAAAAAAAAAAAGAAGGGGGTTGATGCAAATAGTCTGGGTAGCCACTCAATTAACTGTTTAGCAGTCTAATGGCTTGGTGATGGAAGCTGTTAAGGAGCCTTTTGGACCTAGACTTGGCGCTCAAGTATCGCTTGCCGTGCGAGTGAACAGTATGCCTAGGGTGGCTGGAATCTTTGACAATTTTTAGGCCCTTCCTCTGACACCGCCCCGTATATAGGTCCTTGATGGCAGGAAGTTTGGACCCAGTAATGTACTAGGCCGTACGCACTACCCTCTGAAGCGCCTTGTGGTCGGCTGCTGATCAGTTGCCATACCAGGCAGTGATGCAACCAGCTGGATGCTCTCAATGGTGCAGCTGTAGACCTTTTTGAGGATCTGAGGAACCATGCCAAATCTTTTCAGTCTCCTGAATAGGCGTTATCGTGCCCTCTTCACAACTGTCTTGGTATGCTTGGACCATGATAGTTTGTTGATGTGGACGCCAAGGAACTTGAGCACGTACCCCTGAGGGGTCCCCGTGTTGAGGATCAGCATGGCGGATGTGTTGTTACCTATCCTTACCACTTGGGAGCGGCCCGTCAGGAAGTCCCGGATCCAGTTGCAGAGGGAGGTGTTTAGTCCCAGGGTCCTTAGCTTAGTGATACGCTTTGAGGGCACTATGGTGTTGAACACTGAGCTGTAGTCAATGAACAGCATTCTCACATACAGTTGAAGTCTGAAGTTCACATGCACTTAGGTTGGAGTCATTAACTTGTTTTTCAATCACTATTTTTTGCAAGTCGGTTAGGACATCTACTTTGCATGACACAAGCCATTTTTCCAAAAATTATTTCACTTATAATTCAGTGTATCACAATGCCAGTGGGTCAGGAGTTTACATACACTAAGTTGACTGTGCCTTTAAACAGCTTGGAAAATTCCAGAAAATGATGTCATGGCTTTAAAAACTTCTGATAGGCTAATTGGCATCATTTGAGTCAATTGTAGGTTTACTTATGGATGTATTTCAAGGCCTACCTTCAAACTCAGTGCCACTTTGCTTGACATTGTGGGAAAATCAAAAATCAGCTAAGACCTCAAAAGAAATTGTAGACCTCTACAAGTCTGGTTCATCCTTGGGAGCAATTTCCAAATGTCTGAAGGTACCACGTTCATCTGTACAAACAATAGTACACAAGTATAAACACCATGGGACTACGCAGCCGTCATACTGCTCAGAAAAGAGATGTGTTCTGTCTCCTAGAGATGAACGTACTTTTTTGCAAAAGTGCAAATCAATCCCAATCCTAGTACAAAAGTATCTATATCCACAGTAAAACGAGTCCTATATCGACATAACATGAAAGGCTGCTCAGCAAGGAGGAAGCCACTGCTCCAAAACCGCCATTAAAAAAGCCAGACTACGGTTTGCAACTGCACATGGGGACAAAGATCATACTTTTTAGAGAAATGTCCTCTGGTCTGATGAAACAAATATAACTGTTTGGCCATAATGACCATCATTATGTTTGGAGGAAAACGGGGGAGGCTTGCAAGCCGAAGACACCATCCCAACTGTGACGCACGGGGGTGGCAGCAGCATGTTGTGGGGGTGCTTTGCTGCAGGAGGGATTGGTGCACTTCACAAAATACATAGCATCATGAGGAAAGAAAATTCGGTGGATATATTGAAGCAACATCTCAAGACATCAGTCAGGAAGTTAAAGCTTGCTCACAAATGGGTCTTCCAAATCTAAAATTACCCCAAGCATACTTCCAAAGTTGTGGCAAAATGGTTTAAGGACAACAAAGTCAAGGTATTGGAGTGGCCATCACAAAGCCCTGACTTCAATCCTATAGAAAATGTGTGGGCCGAACTGAAAAGGCGTGTGGAGCAAGGAGCCCTACAAACCTGACTCAGTTACACCAGCTCTGTCAGGAGGAATGGGCCAACATTCACCCAACTTATTGTGGGAAGCTTGTGTAAGGCTACCCAAAACGTTTGACCCAAGTTAAACAATTTAAAGGCAATGCTACCAAATGCTAATTGAGTGTATGTAAACTTTTGACCCACTGGGAATGTGATAAAATAAATTAAAGCTGAAATAATTCTCTATTATTCTGACATTTCACATTCTTAAAATAAAGTGGTAATCCTAACTGACCTAAGACAGGGCATTTTTACTAGGATTAAATGTCAGGAATTGTGAAACTGAGTTTAAATGTATTTGGCTGAGGTGTATGTAAACTTCCGAGTTCAACTGTAGGTGTTCCTTTTGTCCAGGTGTGAAAGGGCAGTATGGAGTGCAATAGAGATTGCGTCATCTGTTGGGGCAGTATGCAAATTGGAGAGGGTATTGGTTTTCTGGGATAATGGTGTTGATGTAAGCCATGACCAGCCTTTCAATGCACTTCATGGCTACAGACGGGTGTGCTTTATTTAACTAGGCAAGTCAGTTAAGAACAAATTCTTTTTTACAATGACGGCCTACCGGGGAACAGTGGGGTAACTGCCTTGTTCAAAGGGCAGAACGACAGATTTTTACCTTGTCAGATCGGGGATTCGATCCAGTAACCTTTTGGCAGGTTACCTTCGTGTTCTTGGGCACAGGGACTATGGTGGTCTGCTTGAAACATATTGGTATTATAGACTCAGACAGGGAGAGGTTTAAAATGTCAGTGCAGACACTTGCCAGTTGGTCAGTGCATGCTGGTAATCCGTCTGGCCTTGCGGCCTTATGAATGCGGCCTTGTGAATGTTGACCTGTGTAAAGGTCTTACTCACATTGGCTGCGGAGAGCATGATCACTCAGTCGTCCGTAACAGCTGGTGCTCTCATGCATGTTTTAGTGTTGCTTGCCTCGACGCGAGCATAGAAGTAATTTAGCTCATCTGGTAGACTTGTGTCACTGGGAAGCTTGTGGCTGTGCTTCCCTCTGTAGTCTAATAGTTTGCAAGCCCTTCCACATCCAACGTGCATCGGCGCTGGTGTATTACGATTCAATCCTAGTCCTGTATTGACACTTTGTCTGTTTGATGGTTTGTCGGTTAGGGTCCCGCTCCTTGGAAGCAGGAGATCTACCCTTTAGCTCAGTGCGGATGTTGCCTGCAATCCATGACTTCTGGTTTGGGTGTGTACGTACAGTTACTGTGGGGACGACGTCATCAATGCACTTATTGATGAAGCCAGTGACTGATGTGGTGTACTCCTCAATAACATTGGAAAATTCCCGGAACCTATTCCAGTCTGTGCTAGCAAAACAATCCTGTAGCTTAGCATCTTCTTCATCTGACCACTGTTCTATTGACTGAGTCACTGGTGCTCCTGCTTTAGTTTTTGCTTGTAATCAGGAGGATAGAATTATGGTCAGATTTGCCAAAATGGAGGGCAAGGGAGAGCTGTGTAGGTGTTTTTGTTCCCACTCTGGTTGCACATTTAACATGCTGGTAGAATTGAAGTTTCCCTGCATTAAGTCCCTGGCCAATAGGAGCGCCACCTCTGGATGAGCGCTTTCCTGTTTACTTGTACAGCTCATTGAGTGCGGTCTTATTGCCAGCATCGGTTTGTGGTGGTAAATAGACAGCTACAAAGAATCTCTAGATGAAAACTCTCTCTTGGTAAATAGTGTGGTCTACAGCTTATCATGAGACGCAAAAACCTTAAGACTTCATTAGATTCCGTTCACCAGCTGTTGTTTACAAATATACATAGACCACCACCCCTTGTCTTACCAGAGGCGGCTGTTCTATCCTGCCGATACAGCGTAAAAACTTCTAGCTGTATGTTATTCATGTCGTTCAGCCACGACTCGGTGAAACATAAGATATTCGTTTTTAATGTCCCGTTGGTAGGATATACGTGATCGTAGTTTTTCTATTTTATTATCCAATGATTGTACGTTGGCTAATAGGACCGATGGTAAATGCAGATTACCCACTTGCTGTCGGATCCTTACAAGGCACCCAGACCTACGTGCCCGATATCTCTGGCTCTTCTTCATGCGAATGACGGGGATTTGGGCCTTGTCTGGTGTCTGAATTAAATCCTTTGCGTCCGACTCGGTAAAGAAATAATCTCCTTCCAGTACGAGGTGAGTAATCGCTGTCCTGATATCTAGAAGCTCTTTTCGGTCATTAGAGACGGTGGCAGAAACATTATGTATAAATTAAGTTACAAATAAAGTGAAAAAACACACATAATAGCACAATTGGTTAGGGGAGGGCCATCTCTGGTACCATTATTTATTTCTTGAGTTATCTTAGATTCATTCTGAATTTTGAGGAAGTGTATACTGGCTACGGAGTTCCAAATGGACAAACAGTACTATTGCCACTTTTTTTTTTTCTTCTTGTTTTTCAAGCGGAAGTCTTAAGGGAGGATGCGAGCAAACTTGTTTGGTTCGGCTAGCCGAGTTCTGCTAGCTGCCATCCAAACTGAAGCATGCTTAATGGCAGAGGGGGTTACCATCTGTTAACAGTGTAGAAAATTATTTTCTTCATCCAAAATTAGTCTGGAATAATGGTAGACAGGTGTATACAGATGGGAGGAAATATGACTCTCACCCCTCTTTTAGCTTATTTTACAGTCAACCTTTTCCTGTTCACTTTATATGCCCTCAGTCACACTCGGAATCACCCCTTATTTGCCCTTCTCTCTCCTCTAATCTCTTATCTGCCTCCCTCTGTTATGCTCTCCACCTCTTCTCCTCCTTTCTATCTTTTGACGCCTCAAGTATCTGTTTAACTTGTATGGCTTTTTAAAGCGTACTGTAAATCAGAGGTAGAGTACTCTTGGGGGTCCTACTTTGTCTGAGTGAATGTGCATGATTGTCCACTGCCAAAGCCTGATTTAAAAATAAATAAAACACGTCTGGGTTTGATTCTCCGGTTTATGTCTCTGATTGAATTACAGCAATCAGTCTCCACACTTTCTCTATCAGACGTCATTATCACCAGTACAATACTGTCAGAAAAGCTCACCCTGGTACCACACGGGTAGACAATTGTGTCTGCTAATAACAGTCAAGGTTAAGACAAAATTCACAGTAACAAACTGTATGAAAAGATAGAGGGGCAAAATAAGTTTGTGTTTTGTCATTGGTCCTGATGGTCTAATCTTCTGCTGTCGCACACTGAATCCACATGACATGTGCTTTGTGCCAATGGAAGAATATTGCATTTCAAATCCTGACGGACAGATGTGGGATGCTGTATGTGTGCTGCCATGTCTGTCTGGAGTTTCCTGTCACATCCTGCAGTAACTAGACCTCAGGACCATGGAGCCTGACTGACAAGTGTTCTGCCTGGTCAGCATATCCTGTATCTGTTCACTTCTTCTGGCTGCAAGCCCGAGGCCGGCCACAATATGACAACAGCCACTTCAAGTGCAGGGCATGAAATTCAAAATATAATTTTTTGAAATATTTAACTTTCACACATTAACAAGTCCAATACAGCAAATGAAAGGTACACATCTTGTGAATCCAGCCAACATGACTGATTTTTAAAATGTTTTACAGCGAAAACAGCACGTATATTTATGTTAGCTCACCACCAAATACAAAAAAGGACAGACGTTTTTCACAGCACAGGTAGCATGCACAAAGCCAACCTAACTAACCAAGAACCAACCAAACTAACCAACAAACAACTTCATCAGATGACAGTCTTATAACATGTTATTCAATAAATCTGTTTTTTTCGAAAAATGTGCATATTTCAGGTATAAATCATAGTTTACATTGCAGCTACAATCAGAAATTGCACTGAAAGCAGACAGAATAATTACAGACACCAACGTGAAATACCTAAATACTCACCATAAAACATTTCTGAAAAATACATAGTGTACAGCAAATGAAAGACAGGCATCTTGTGATTCCAGCCAATATTTCCGATTTCTTAAGTGTTTTACAGCAAACACAATATAGCGTTATATTAGCTTACCACAATAGCCAGAAACACAAGCCATTTCCCAGCAGCAAATGTTAGCTATCGTAACAAACCAGCAAAAGATATATAATTTTTGACTAACCTTGATAAGCTTCATCAGATGACAGTCCTATAACATCAGGTTATACATACACTTATGTTTTGTTCGAAAATGTGCATATTTAGAGCTGAAATCAGTGGTTATACATTGTGCTAACGTAGCATCTTTTTCCCACAACGTCCGGATATTTTTCTGACACTTTTTCTGACACACATATTCTGACCAAATAGCTATTCATAAACATAACTAAAAAATACATGTTGTATAGGAAATGATAGATACACTAGTTCTTAATGCAATCGCCTTGTTAGAATTCTAAAAATAACTTCATTACGACATCCAGCTTAGGTATAGCGAGAGAGTACCCAAAAGCTGGGCGCAAACGACTAGTTCACATGTACGACAGATATATGAAATAGCATCATAAAATGGGTCCTACTTTTGCTGATCTTTCATCAGAATGTTGTACAAGGGGTCCTTTGTCGGGAACAATCGTTGTTTGGATTTAGAACGGCCTTTTTCTCTCTCGATTTAGCAAGCACACTTGCCAAGTGGCGCAAATCTCTCCATGTCAACAAAAGGAAGAGAACGGAACACGGCAAAACTCCCGAAAAAATTTCAATAATCTGATTAAACTATATTGAAAAAACATACTTTACGATGATATTGTCACATGTATCAAATAAAATCAAAGCCGGAGATATTAGTCGTCCATAACGGCAGCTTATCAGAAGGCAAATCCAGGTCCCTGCTCGCGCTCTCCAGAAAGCAGGAAACTGATGACACGTCATGCCAAGAGCTATGATTCGAGTCCAGATCAAGTTACACACTCCATTTCTTCTCTCACTCCTTGTCAACATCTAGTGGAAGACGTATGAAGTGCATCTAAACTTTTAAATATCAAGGACTTTAATAGGCAGCCCCTAGAAGAGAGCATCGATTTCAGATTATCCACTTCCTGTCAGGAAGTTTGCTGCAAAAGGAGTTCTGTTTTACTCACAGATATAATTCAAACGGTTTTAGAAACTAGAGAGTGTTTTCTATCCAATAGTAATAATAATATGCATATTGTACGAGCAAGAATTGAGTACTAGGCCGTTTGAAATGGGCACCTTTTATCCGGCTACTCAATACTGCCCCTGCAGCCCAAACAGGTTAACAGCTGCCTGCAGGGTGCTGCTCTGGCCACACATGGACAGCCTTTAACATCAGGTGTTAACAGCAGTAAATAACCTGTACTGTATGTGTGTTTGTACTGAATGTTTGTGTAGGTTTAAGTGTGTGTGCGAGGGTTTGCGGCCGCTCATAAATGCCTCACATTGTTCTCCACTGCAATAGAAAGTCATAAAGGAACCCTAAAGCCGCCCACATACTAGGTTTGGTCTCCTCGGCTATGGCGACACGAACATCTGTGCCTCGCCATACTCCCTTTAAAAGACCTTCGGCTTAAAGAAAATGAGTGGCAGTATTACTGTTTGTCTCTCTTGAGACGCTGTAGCAACAACAGCCAGTATTTACTTCCTCAAAATAGTGCAATTCATCTAAAGGTAAATAAATAAATATCTGATTTAATTTAGACTTTTCTGCTGAGGATCTTAGTTGTGCAGTTTTCCATTTAACTAAGATGTTTGGTCCAGTATTTCTCAAGATAAAGAATGTGCATGAAACTGCTCCTCTCATTTAATGACACCCGTTCCCACCGCAACCACTGACCCGTTCCCACCGCAACCACTGACCCGTTCCCACCGCAACCACTGACCCGTTCCCACCGCAACCACTGACCCGTTCCCACCGCTACCACTGACCCGTTCCCACCGCTACCACTGACCCGTTCCCACCGCTACCACTGACCCGTTCCCACCGCTACCACTGACCCGTTCCCACCGCTACCACTGACCCGTTCCCACCGCTACCACTGACCCGTTCCCACCGCTACCACTGACCCGTTCCCACCGCTACCACTGACCCGTTCCCACCGCTACCACTGACCCGTTCCCACCGCTACCACTGACCCGTTCCCACCGCTACCACTGACCCGTTCCCACCGCTACCACTGACCCGTTCCCACCGCTACCACTGACCCGTTCCCACCGCTACCACTGACCCGTTCCCACCGCTACCACTGACCCGTTCCCACCGCTACCACTGACCCGTTCCCACCGCTACCACTGACCCGTTCTCACCGCTACCACTGAACCGCTACCACTGACCCGTTCCCACCGCTACCACTGACCCGTTCCCACCGCTACCACTGACCCGTTCCCACCGCTACCACTGACCCGCTACCACTGACCCGTTCCCACCGCTACCACTGACCCGTTCCCACCGCTACCACTGACCCGTTCCCACCGCTACCACTGACCCGTTCCCACCGCTACCACTGACCCGTTCCCACCGCTACCACTGACCCGTTCCCACCGCTACCACTGACCCGTTCCCACCGCTACCACTGACCCGTTCCCACCGCTACCACTGACCCGTTCCCACCGCTACCACTGACCCGTTCCCACCGCTACCACTGACTCGTTCCCACCGCTACCACTGCCCCGTTCCCACCGCTACCACTGACCCGTTCCCACCGCTACCACTGACCCCGTTCCCACTGCTACCACTGACCCGTTCCCACTGACCCGTTCCCACTGCTACCACTGACCCGTTCCCACTGCTACCACTGACCCGTTCCCACTGCTACCACTGACCCGTTCCCACTGCTACCACTGACCCGTTCCCACTGCTACCACTGACCCGTTCCCACTGCTACCACTGACCCGTTCCCACTGACCCGTTCCCACCGTTCCCACTGACCCGTTCCCACCGCTACCACTGACCCGTTCCCACTGCTACCACTGACCCGTTCCCACTGCTACCACTGACCCGCTACCACTGACCCGTTCCCACTGCTACCACTGACCCGTTCCCACTGCTACCACTGACCCGCTACCACTGACCCGTTCCCACTGCTACCACTGACCCGCTACCACTGACCCGTTCCCACTGCTACCACTGACCCGCTACCACTGACCCCTTCCCACTGCTACCACTGACCCGCTACCACTGACCCGTTACCGCCGCTACCACTGACCCGTTCCCACCGCTACCACTGACCCGTTCCCACCGCTACCACTGACCCGTTCCCACCGCTACCACTGACCCGTTCCCACCGCTACCACTGACCCGTTCCCACCGCTACCACTGACCCGTTCCCACCGCTACCACTGCCCCGTTCCCACCGCTACCACTGCCCCGTTCCCACCGCTACCACTGCCCCGTTCCCACCGCTACCACTGACCCGTTCCCACCGCTACCACTGACCCGTTCCCACTGCTACCACTGACCCGTTCCCACTGACCCGTTCCCACTGACCCGTTCCCACTGCTACCACTGACCCGCTACCACTGAACCGTTCCCACTGCTACCACTGACCCGTTCCCACCGCTACCACTGACCCGTTCCCACCGCTACCACTGACCCGTTCCCACCGCTACCACTGACCCGTTCCCACCGCTACCACTGACCCGTTCCCACCGCTACCACTGACCCGTTCCCACCGCTACCACTGACCCGTTCCCACCGCTACCACTGACCCGTTCCCACCGCTACCACTGACCCGTTCCCACCGCTACCACTGACCCGTTCCCAACGCTACCACTGACCCGTTCCCAACGCTACCACTGACCCGTTCCCAACGCTACCACTGACCCGTTCCCAACGCTACCACTGACCCGTTCCCAACGCTACCACTGACCCGTTCCCACTGCTACCACTGACCCGTTCCCACTGCTACCACTGACCCGTTCCCACTGCTACCACTGACCCGTTCCCACTGCTACCACTGACCCGTTCCCACTGCTACCACTGACCCGTTCCCACCGCTACCACTGACCCGTTCCCACCGCTACCACTGACCCGTTCCCACCGCTACCACTGACCCGTTCCCACCGCTACCACTGACCCGTTCCCACCGCTACCACTGACCCGTTCCCACTGCAACCACTGACCCGTTCCCACTGACCCATTCCCACTGCTACCACTGCTACCACTGACCTGTTCCCACTGCTACCACTGACCCGTTCCCACTGACCCGTTCCCACTGCTACCACTGACCCGTTCCCACTGACCCGTTCCCACTGCTACCACTGACCCGTTCCCACTGCTACCACTGACCCGTTCCCACTGCTACCACTGACCCGCTACCACTGCTACCACTGACCCGTTCCCACTCCTACCACTGACCCGTTCCCACTGCTACCACTGACCCGCTACCACTGCTACCACTGACCCGTTCCCACTGACCCTTTCCCACTGCTACCACTGACCATTTCCCACTGACCCGTTCCCACTGCTACCACTGACCCGTTCCCACTCTTACCACTGACCGTTCCCACTGCTACCACTGACCCGCTACCACTGACCCGTTCCCACCGCTACCACTGACCCGTTCCCACCGCTGTCACTGACCCGTTCCCACCGCTGCCACTGACCCGTTCCCACCGCTGTCACTGACCCGTTCCCACTCTTACCACTGACCCGTTCCCACTCTTACCACTGACCCGTTCCCACCGCTGCCACTGACCCGTTCCCACCGCTACCACTGACCCGTTCCCACCGCTGCCACTGACCCGTTCCCACCGCTACCACTGACCCGTTCCCACCGCTACCACTGACCCGTTCCCACCGCTACCACTGACCCGTTCCCACCGCTACCACTGACCCGTTCCCACCGCTACCACTGACCCGTTCCCACTCTTACCACTGACCCGTTCCCACTCTTACCACTGACCCGTTCCCACTGCTACCACTGACCCGTTCCCACTGACCCTTTCCCACTGCTACCACTGACCATTTCCCACTGACCCGTTCCCACTGCTACCACTGACCCGTTCCCACTCTTACCACTGACCCGTTCCCACTGCTACCACTGACCCGCTACCACTGACCCGTTCCCACCGCTACCACTGACCCGTTCCCACCGCTACCACTGACCCGTTCCCACTCTTACCACTGACCCGTTCCCACTCTTACCACTGACCCGTTCCCACCGCTGCCACTGACCCGTTCCCACCGCTGCCACTGACCCGTTCCCACCGCTGCCACTGACCCGTTCCCACCGCTGCCACTGACCCGTTCCCACCGCTGCCACTGACCCGTTCCCACTCTTACCATTGACCCGTTCCCACTCTTACCACTGACCCGTTCCCACTGCTACCACTGACCCGTTCCCACTCTTACCACTGACCCGTTCCCACTGCTACCACTGACCCGTTCCCACTGACCCGTTCCCACTGCTACCACTGACCCGTTCCCACTGCTACCACTGACCCGTTCCCACTCTTACCACTGACCCGTTCCCACTGCTACCACTGACCCGCTACCACTGACCCGTTCCCACCGCTACCACTGACCCGTTCCCACCGCTACCACTGACCCGTTCCCACCGCTACCACTGACCCGTTCCCACTGCTACCACTGACCCGTTCCCACCGCTACCACTGACCCGTTCCCACCGCTACCACTGACCCGTTCCCACCGCTACCACTGACCCGTTCCCACCGCTACCACTGACCCGTTCCCACTGACCCGTTCCCACTGCAACCACTGACCCGTTCCCACTGACCCGTTCCCACTGCTACCACTGCTACCACTGACCCGGTCCCACTGTTCCCACTGCTACCACTGACCCGTTCCCACTGACCCGTTCCCACTGTTCCCACTGCTACCACTGACCCGTTCCCACTGACCCGTTCCCACTGCTACCACTGACCCGTTCCCACTCCTGCCACTGACCCGTTCCCACTGCTACCACTGACCCGCTACCACTGCTACCACTGACCTGTTCCCACTCCTACCACTGACCCGTTCCCACTGCTACCACTGACCCGCTACCACTGCTACCACTGACCCGTTCCCACTGACCCTTTCCCACTGCTACCACTGACCATTTCCCACTGACCCGTTCCCACTGCTACCACTGACCCGTTCCCACTGCTACCACTGACCCGTTCCCACTCTTACCACTGACCCGTTCCCACTGCTACCACTGACCCGCTACCACTGACCCGTTCCCACCGCTACCACTGACCCGTTCCCACCGCTGCCACTGACCCGTTCCCACCGCTGCCACTGACCCGTTCCCACCGCTGCCACTGACCCGTTCCCACTCTTACCACTGACCCGTTCCCACTCTTACCACTGACCCGTTCCCACCGCTGCCACTGACCCGTTCCCACCGCTGCCACTGACCCGTTCCCACCGCTGCCACTGACCCGTTCCCACCGCTACCACTGACCCGTTCCCACCGCTACCACTGACCCGTTCCCACCGCTACCACTGACCCGTTCCCACTCTTACCACTGACCCGTTCCCACTCTTACCACTGACCCGTTCCCACTGCTACCACTGACCCGTTCCCACTGACCCTTTCCCACTGCTACCACTGACCATTTCCCACTGACCCGTTCCCACTGCTACCACTGACCCGTTCCCACTCTTACCACTGACCCGTTCCCACTGCTACCACTGACCCGCTACCACTGACCCGTTCCCACCGCTACCACTGACCCGTTCCCACCGCTACCACTGACCCGTTCCCACCGCTGCCACTGACCCGTTCCCACCGCTGCCACTGACCCGTTCCCACCGCTGCCACTGACCCGTTCCCACCGCTGCCACTGACCCGTTCCCACTCTTACCACTGACCCGTTCCCACTCTTACCACTGACCCGTTCCCACCGCTGCCACTGACCCGTTCCCACCGCTACCACTGACCCGTTCCCACCGCTGCCACTGACCCGTTCCCACCGCTACCACTGACCCGTTCCCACCGCTACCACTGACCCGTTCCCACCGCTACCACTGACCCGTTCCCACTCTTACCACTGACCCGTTCCCACTCTTACCACTGACCCGTTCCCACTCTTACCACTGACCCGTTCCCACTGCTACCACTGACCCGCTACCACTGACCCGTTCCCACTGCTACCACTGACCCGCTACCACTGACCCGTTCCCACTCTTACCACTGACCCGTTCATTACGGAGACATCGGTTCGCTCTGCATTGTGAACCCGAAATGAAGACATAAAAAAATGACAATCACTAGGCCTATAGGCTAAGCCTACGCTGTGTTGTATGCCTCTTGAGTAAATCTGAGCTGAAAGAACATTTCTGTTTAAACAACTAGAGGCCTTAATCTTCAATTTTAAAACAATTGTGTGCACGAACAGCCGAGGAAAAAAAACAAAACCCCCACACAAACGAACAAAAACGACAACCTCTTGTCATAATATATGCACAAACTGTTTTGACGGACTTAATGAGGCACTGCTCTTGGCTCTTAACCACAGCTGTGTGTGGGTAGGCCAGTTTTCCACCTCTCTCTCTTTGTTTCAGGTATGGCGTACTCTGCAATAATTTGCCCAATTGACCGTGAGCTTTTTAATTGTACCTTGTTTGTGCCGGAGGGAGAAATAGGAAGGAGGGAGAGAGATTAGTGCGAGTCCAAAAGAGAGAAATGTAGAAAGATGGGGATGAACTTAGAGAAAGGGAAGTGAGGAAATGGGAGGTGACATGGTGGTTATCTCTGTGGGAAGTGCCCAATGAGCTGTCGGTGACATAAAGGGTCAGACAAAAATGTCTGTCAGACAGACAAGCGTGACATCAGAGGGTTAGAGCGGATCACTTTTGTCAAATGGTCACCGCCTTTCAAGGTGTGTTGCACGATGTTTAAAAACATTGTCTGACTTGCGCCTATATGGCGAATAGCATTAACTTTATAAAAATCAAAGGTCACTGCAAGTTTCTGCAATTGCTCTTCACCACCTTCATCGTGCAGCCCTCACCTGCATTGTGGGAGGCTCTATCGTCAACCAGACATTCTGTGGTTTTTTGTTTGTTTGACCCACGCGAACATGACCAAAGAAATAACTGAAACGGGAACCAACTTTGCCTTGATTCATGTATACAGTAGAGATATAAATATTTATACTACCGTTCAACAGTTTGGGGTCACTTAGAAATGTCCTTGTTTTTTGATAACTTCTTATGGCTGAGATCCCGCAAACGGGATCGATTTTATTTATTTGTCTGTATTTTAAAATAACATCAAATTGATCAGAAATACAGTGTAGACATTGTTAATGTTGTAAATGACTATTGTAGCTGGAAACTGCAGATGATTATTACTATTAATGGAATATCTAAATAGGCGTACAGAGGCCCATTATTAGCAACCATCCCTCCTGTGTTCCAAAGGCATTGTGTTAGCTAATCCAAGTTTAGCAGTTTAAAAGGCTAATTGATCATTAGAAAACCCTTTTTGCAATTATGTTAGCACGGCTGAAAACTGTTCTGATTTTAAAGAAGGAATAAAACTGGCCTTCTTTAGACTAGTTGACTATCTGGAGCATCAGCATTTGTCGGTTTGATTACAGGCTCAAAATGGCCTGGAACAAAAACCTTTCTTCTGAAACTCGTCAGTCTATTCTTGTTCTGAGAACTGAAGGTTATTCCATGCGAGAATTTGCCAAGAAACTGAAGATCTCGTACAACGCTGTGTACTACTCCCTTCACAGAACAATGCAAACTGTCTCTAACCAGAATAGAAAGAGTAGTGGGAGGCCACGGTGCACAACTGAGCAAGAGGACAAGTACTTCAGTGTCTAGTTTGAGAAACCAACACCTCACAAGTCAACTGGCAGCTTCATTAAATAGTACCCGCAAAACACCATTCCCAACGTCAACAGTAAAGAGGCGACTCCGGAATGCTGGCCTTCTAGGCAGAGTTCCTCTGTCCAGTGTCTGTGTTCTTTTGCCACATCTTAATCTTTTCTTTTTATTGGCCAGTCTGAGATATGGCTTTTTATGCCTAGAAGGCCAGTGGCTAGTCGTAAAATCTGTCATGATTGATTGTATTGTTACAGGCCCACTATGTGGTTGTTAAAGTCCCATTTGGAGATATATGGTAGTTTCTCTCTGCATAACATTTTAGAAGTTGTCCCTTTTTCAGGTTTAGAAGAAGTGGATGCTAAATTCTAACTCCCATTCGTGTTAGCAAGGCTAGCATACAGAAATCAGTGGTGGTAGTCTGTTTTTAACTGTAATGCAGTAGATTGGTGACAATAACATGAATATGTATTTGGGTTTGACATCCATACAAGCATTATACTCTGATTTTAACCTCCCAGATAGTATGAAATACACATTGTAAACAATAGCATAAATATAGGTACATTTTGCTGGGGAGGGGGGACAATTAAGAGATTTGGGATCTTTTCCCACGCATTACCATGGCACTTCAATTGTTTAGGTTGAGTTCGATTGACCTCTTTACCACATGTATGTGGGTAGACAGAATGTCTGTAAGTCAGACATCTTGTGACGGCACAGGGGGTCAGACGGCGCAGGGGGTCAGACGGCGCAGGGGGTCAGACGGCGCAGGGGGTCAGACGGCGCAGGGGGTCAGACGGCGCAGGGGGTCAGACGGCGCAGGGGGTCAGACGGCGCAGGGGTTCAGACGGCGCAGGGGGTCAGACGGCGCAGGGGGTCAGACGGCGCAGGGGGTCAGACGGCGCAGAGGGTCAGACGGCGCAGGGGGTCAGACGGCGCTGGGGGTCAGACGGCGCTGGGGGTCAGACGGCACAGGGGGTCAGACGGCACAGGGGGTCAGACGGCGCAGAGGGTCAGACGGCGCTGGGGGTCAGACGGCACAGGGGGTCAGACGGCACAGAGGGTCAGACGGCGCTGGGGGTCAGACGGCACAGAGGGTCAGACGGCACTGGGGGTCAGACGGCGCAGAGGGTCAGACGGCGCTGGGGGTCAGACGGCGCTGGGGGTCAGACGGCGCTGGGGGTCAGACGGCGCTGGGGGTCAGACGGCGCTGGGGGTCAGACGGCGCAGGGGGTCAGACGGCACAGGGGGTCAGACGGCACAGGGGGTCAGACGGCACTAAGTCAGAAGTCAAGTCCAACAAATCTGTGCTCCGTGTTCAGCTTGTCAGCAATACTGCAGTTGCTGCCTGGGTGTGTAGAACATATACATGGAGCATTTGCTCTGCAGAGACACACTTCCTGTTTAGTTCCTTTTGATCAGGATGGGCCCTGATGTTGGTGCCAGATAAGGTCACATTAAGTGTGTGTGCCTCACGAGCATCATGTGGTCTTTAATCCATATGTGCGTACACACACACACACACACACACACACACACACACACACACCAGTCAGTTGTTAATCCAATCATACACAAATGATCTGTGCCCTTTGGCAGGAAGCTCCCTATGAAGGGTTCCTAACCCAGAGCTTCATTAAGATTAAATGAGCAGATAAATAGTGTGCACACTAGGCAATGAGACAGCAGGGGTTCTGCCCTAACCGGAAGAGGGGGTGGTGGGAATCGGGGTAGAGGGAAAGAGGAAGATTGAGATGACAGATGGCTGTTACTTTAAAAATGAAAAAAGAGAGGGTACAGCTGTTACTGTAAGAATGAAGAAAGAGCGGGGGGGGGGGGGGGGGGGGGCAGATGAAAGGTAGAAATACAGAGTGGGTGATACAAAAAGGTAGAGAGAAAAATAAAAGCACATTCTTTGTCCTAACTCTAGCCAATGTGTTTCTTCCTACTATTACCACTGCTAGTGCATGTGGGAAGGACCTCCGATTTAAAGCATTGTTTTTACCCTGCTTGTTCTTTGTTCTGTGGTGTTTCTCAATGTTTGTTATGTGGTGAAAAGCAGGGGTGCCAGCAGACAGATGGCTCCTTGGCCTGGGGTCTGGCTGAGTTCTGTCTGGTCTGGAGAGACCTGTTGCGGTCTCTCCGGGGGGCATTATATTGTTCTCAAACACAGATTCTATGCTCCATGTTTCTCACAACACTCACAGCTGAACTGATCTCCCCCCTCATTATAGATGTTTTGGAGAAAAGCGTGGAGGGGGAGGCCAGTGCCCTCACTAAAGCCAAGACCCTCTACAGATCCTGCACCAATGAGAGTGAGTCTGCTGGTCTGTTTTGTTGGGGTCAATAACATTTAAGTTCAGACATTTCAGTCAAACCTACCTTTTTTTAAACTGTGAGTTAACCTTGGTCACTTCCTGTTTTTCTTTTCTCCCACCTCTGAAGGTCAGATTGAGAAAAGGGGCGGAGCTCCTTTACTAGACATGCTCCCTAATGTATTTGAGTGGCCAATAGCAACAGACAACTGGGAGAGCGTCTATGGTAAACTACACTGCTCTTCTAGCACTGTTTCCTATACCCATTTTTGTTTACCTATCCACAATCCAATCCAATTCAATCCTCCTCTGTCCTCTCCTCCTCTCTCCTCTCCTACTTAGGTGAAAGATGGAAGTTGGAGGATGCCATTGCCATACTAAATGAAAAATACGGAACTCATGTCTTGGTTAATTTTTTTATCGGCACTGATGACAAAGACTCCAATTCACACATCATTCATGTAGGTGGCCGTCACATGCACAGAGACACACCTATACCCCCGTCACATGCACAGAGAGACACCTATACCCCCGTCACATGCACAGAGAGACACCTATACCCCGTCACATTCACAGAGAGACACCTATACCCCGTCACATGCACAGAGAGACACCTATACCCCCGTCACATGCACAGAGAGACACCTATACCCCCGTCACATGCACAGAGAGACACCTATACCCCGTCACATGCACAGAGAGACACCTATACCCCCGTCACATGCACAGAGAGACACCTATACCCCCGTCACATGCACAGAGACACAACTATACCCCCGTCACATGCCCAGAGAGACACAACTATACCCCCGTCACATGCCCAGAGAGACACCTATACCCCGTCACATGCCCAGAGAGACACCTATACCCCCGTCACATGCCCAGAGACACACCTATACCCCGTCACATGCCCAGAGAGACACCTATACCCACGTCACATGCACAGAGACACACCTATACCCCCGTCACATGCACAGAGACACACCTATACCCCCGTCACATGCACAGAGACACACCTATACCCCCGTCACATGCACAGAGACACACCTATACCCCCGTCACATGCACAGAGACACACCTATACCCCCGTCACATGCACAGAGACACACCTATACCCCCGTCACATGCACAGAGACACACCTATACCCCCGTCACATGCACAGAGACACACCTATACCCCCGTCACATGCACAGCGACACACCTATACCCCCGTCACATGCACAGAGACACACCTATACCCCCGTCACATGCACAGCGACACACCTATACCCCCGTCACATGCACAGAGACACACCTATACCCCCGTCACATGCACAGAGACACACCTATACCCCCGTCACATGCACAGAGACACACCTATACCCCCGTCACATGCACAGAGACACACCTATACCCCCGTCACATGCACAGAGACACACCTATACCCCCGTCACATGCACAGAGACACACCTATACCCCGTCACATGCACAGAGACACACCTATACCCCCGTCACATGCACAGCGACTCAACTATACCCCCGTCACATGCACAGAGACACACCTATACCCCGTCACATACACAGAGACACACCTATACCCCCGTCACATGCACAGAGACACACCTATACCCCCGTCACATGCACAGCGACTCAACTATACCCCCGTCACATGCACAGCGACTCAACTATACCCCCGTCACATGCACAGCGACACACCTATACCCCCGTCACATGCACAGAGACACACCTATACCCCCGTCACATGCACAGAGACACACCTATACCCCCGTCACATGCACAGAGACACACCTATACCCCCGTCACATGCACAGAGACACACCTATACCCCCGTCACATGCACAGCGACACACCTATACCCCCGTCACATGCACAGCGACACACCTATACCCCCGTCACATGCACAGAGACACACCTATACCCCCATCACATGCACAGAGAGACACCTATACCCCCGTCACATGCACAGAGAGACACCTATACCCCCGTCACATGCACCCTTTAACCCTCTCGGGTAGGGATTTAGTATACCTTACATCTAACAGTGTGAAGTATTCACACACTGAACTCTCTGAACCTCCTACATGAGCAGTACATGCTCTCATTGGTCACACAACCTCTACGTTTTTACAGAATGGCACACACATCCGTCTGCATTTATTTACCAATCATTGTTATTTTGATTTGTTTAACTAGGCAAGTTGATTAAGAACAAATTCTTATTTTACAACGACGGCCTACACCGGCCAAACTCCAACCAGGACGACGCTGGGCCAATTGTGCGCTGCCCTGTTATATGTCTACGAATGAGCCACTGCACTCCTTAAAGTCTCCTGTTCAGTTTAACAGTCATACCAACTATTAACGATGCACTTTCTGACCTAATGAATAATACGGATAGGCTTTATGGTCCAGGTGTTTAGTGTTTAGTGAGTGTATTGGCTTTCTCCTGCTGTTGAATGAATGGCTACTTGTGTCCGGATTTATTATGATTTTTTCTCTCTCTCTTGCCAGTTTGACCAGCAAACCAGCCTTGGCCTCTTATCCAGAGATCACTATAGCTGTACTGGGTCCTATGCAGAGGTAGGCATGTACCCGCTAAGCACATACACACATTATTTCTCTGTTTGGAGCTGTGGAGAAAATGAGTTCTCTGTACGGGTATGTCTGGGTTTCCTGTTGTTCTGCTCACTGGTCCATCCACCCAGAACACACAACGACCCACATCAGCATAGATTCCAAGCCCTCAGCATCAATTTAGGATAAGATCAACATCCTCTCCAGGTAATTATTGCTCATGCTGAGTCCAAACCTCCAGTATGGGTTAATGAATTTCAGGACTTGTTATGAAAAAGTCTAAAGCCGTGAGGTTTTCAACCTGAATATATTACTGGAGTTTAATGATTAAACTAATCATCAGCATAGACATGCTCTAATGGTTTCTGAACCTCCTCTGCTAGTGTGTTTACACAGACCTCCAGATAAACCTGTTTGCCTGAGGAGGGCTCTGTTATGGAGAAACAGTCAACCCCAGTATTATCCCCCTAAACACTGGTCACATTTTTTGGCCTACGGATCTCCCACGTTTCAACGCATCTTACTGTTACTCATGTCAGTATGACTAGCTGGAGTGTGAGTGGATGTGTGTATGTTAGTTTGGGGGTATATATTGTGTGCGATGAGACATATTTGGTCGCAGCCCAACCCAAACCACATGTTTGAGGTAGACATTCTCTCGTATGGTTTCACTGTACTAAGTACCGCTGCTGATTGATATTCTGTACTTGCCAAGCTTGGCTTGGTGGGGATAGGTGTGTTTGGAGCTTTGATGTTCATTTTGGATGAGAGCGAGTCTCCTTATATGGAGTTCTCTTCCTGTCTCTTAATACCAAACGGAAGATCATTGAGCCTCATTTATATTTACAGTGATGTGAATACAGTATCTCACTTTATAGTTACAGTGATGTGAATACAGTATCTCACTTTATAGTTACAGTGATGTGAATACAGTATCTCACTTTATAGTTACAGTGATGTGAATACAGTATCTCACTTTATAGTTACAGTGATGTGAATACAGTATCTCACTTTATAGTTACAGTGATGTGAATACAGTATCTCACTTTATAGTTACAGTGATGTGAATACAGTATCTCTCATTCCTCCTTAGCTACCCAACTACTTCTGACCGCTCTTCTTTTCCGTTGATACTACAATGTTTCTATGTGTGTCCTCCCAGCCATGTAGAGCATACAAGCAGTTCATGATAGACGTGGCCAAGCTGATCCGCACCGACCGCAGCCTGGTGGTCAACGAGACCCAGATCAGAGACGAGGTCACCAGGGTCATTGAGCTGGAGAAGGACATCGCCAATGTAAGTTCAACACCGCTTCTTTAGGAACACCTGCTTTACTTATGATCTGCTGTTTCGTAACAAATGACTGGGAAGATGAGAGATAATAGTGATCCTCTAGATCAGGAGGTGGGCGACTCCAGTCCTCGAGGGCCTGATTGGTGTCACACTTATTCTATCCAAACACAGCTGATTTACGTTATATATTACATATCCTACCGTTCAAAAGTTTGGGGTCACTTAGACGTTTCCTTGTTTTTGAAAGAAAAGCACGTTTTTTTTGTCTATTTAAAATAACATCAAATTGATCAGAAATACAGTGTAGACATTGTTAATGTTGTAAATGACTATTGTAGCTGGAAACGGCTGATTTAAAATATATATATAAATAAATAAAAAAGGAATATCTACATAGGTGTACAGAGGCCCATTATCAGCAACCATCACTCCTGTGTTCCAATGGCACATTGTGTTAGCTAATCCAAGTTTATCATTTTAAAATGCTAATTGATCATTAGAAAATAGAAAACCATTGAACCATGTAATTCAATGGTTCAATGGTTTTTCTTTATTTTTACTAGAAAATAGGAAAAAATTAAGAAAAAACATTGAATGAGTAGGTGTTATAAAACTTTTGACCGGTGGTATACATACATACAGTTGAAGTCGGAAGTTTACATACACTTAGGTTGGAGTCATTAAACCTCGTTTTTCAACCACTCCACAAATTTCTTGTTAACAAACTATAGTTTTGGCAAGTCGGTTAGGAGATCTACTTTGTGCGTGACACAAGTCATTTTTCCAACAATTTTTTACAGACAGATTATTTCACTTATAATTCACTGTATCACAATTCTCCCACCCCTAAATGGAGTAAGCTAATGGACAACACCGAGGCTTCTTCTTCCAGCTTTACATACTATATACATTTTAGTCTATTTTACAATAGTTCTATTGTTCGTTTTTACTCCTGTCCTTCCTCAACCTACCACCTTACTCCTGTCCCTTCCTCAACCTACCACCTTACTCCTGTCCTTCCTCAACCTACCACCTTACTCCTGTCCTTCCTCAACCTACCACCTTACTCCTGTCCCTTCCTCAACCTACCACCTTACTCCTGTCCTTCCTCAACCTACCACCTTACTCCTGTCCTTCCTCAACCTACCACCTTACTCCTGTCCTTCCTCAACCTACCACCTTACTCCTGTCCCTCCTCAACCTACCACCTTACTCCTGTCCTTCCTCAACCTACCACCTTACTCCTGTCCTTCCTCAACCTACCACCTTACTCCTGTCCTTCCTCAACCTACCACCTTACTCCTGTCCCTTCCTCAACCTACCACCTTACTCCTGTCCCTTCCTCAACCTACCACCTTACTCCTGTCCCTTCCTCAACCTACCACCTTACTCCTGTCCCTTCCTCAACCTACCACCTTACTCCTGTCCCCTCCTCAACCTACCACCTTACTCCTGTCCCTTCCTCAACCTACCACCTTACTCCTGTCCTCTCCTCAACCTACCACCTTATTCCTGTCCTTCCTCAACCTACCACCTTACTCCTGTCCTTCCTCAACCTACCACCTTACTCCTGTCCTTCCTCAACCTACCACCTTACTCCTGTCCCATCTATTTCTGACATCCGTTTTTTCTATTTGCCATATCTTTCAAACTGTGCTCTTTCACAAAAGTTCTTAACCCATTATTGTTTTATGGCTCTGGTTCTTACCAGTTGGTGTGGAACCCAAGCCCTGAGCCCATGCGCTCTTTCTAAACAGATTTGTAACAGATCAACAGGTCCCATTGCTCAGTGCTACACTGCTGCCTTTTACAATAGAACCAGAATGTTCTGGTTCTGAAATTTATAGTGTAGGGACTCCTTGGCCTCCAAAAAGGCTGTTTGTTGCTGTTGGAGGTGTCTGGACCTACACTGCTGAGTGTTTGACAGACGGGCATTTATGATGTGTCCAACAGTGGCTGTCTTTGATAAACATACAGTTAATGGTGTTGGGTAGTGAATCCCCCCTCCCCCCACAGGCCACGGATACTCCAGAGGACCGTAACAACCCAGTTCTCCTCTACAACAACATGGAGCTGGGTGTTCTCAATGCTAACTTCAGCCTGGAGGTCGACACACAAGTAAGACACTGTGTGTGGGTGGGGCGCGTGCTATGCTTTAGTTTTCTGTTCTGTTAACTATGTCTGATGATAAACCCCTCTTCTCAGGTGTTTAACTGGAGTGACTTCACCAGGAAGATCATGGGGACGGTCGGCATCACTGTGCTTGACACAGAGAGTGTCATCAACTACGCACCAAACTACTACAGACGACTCAACCCCGTCCTGGCCAAGTACACTAAGAGGTGAGCACATTGACTCAACCCCGTCCTGGCCAAGTACACTAAGAGGTGAGCACATTGACTCAACCCCGTCCTGGCCAAGTACACTAAGAGGTGAGCACATTGACTCAACCCCGTCCTGGCCAAGTACACTAAGAGGTGAGCACGTTGACTCAACCCCGTCCTGGCCAAGTACACTAAGAGGTGAGCACGTTGACTCAACCCCGTCCTGGCTAAGTACACTAAGAGGTGAGCACATTGACTCAACCCCGTCCTGGCCAATTACACTAAGAGGTGAGCACATTGACTCAACCTTGTCCTGGCCAATTACACTGAGGTGAGAACGTTGAAAAAGACACAGAATTATAAAGTGATGATAAACATGCTAATCTAGTGCATTGTAGATAGTTGCTGGTGTAGTACCTCAATGTTGTTGTTTCCAGAGACCTGCAGAATTACATGGTGTGGCGTTTTGTCATGAACATGGTGGTGGGTCTGAGCAGGCAGTACAGGGACACCAGGAAAGCCTTCCGCAAGGTACAGACACGCCATCTCCTCCTTTTACTCTCCCTCCCTCCTTTCGCTCTACACCATCTTCTTTTCCTACATCTCACCATCTCTCTGGTGTGTGTGATGTCATCAGTGTGAGCCATGCTGCGTTGTCCCCTGCAGGCGCTGTACGGTACCACGTCGGAGGCAGCGGTGTGGCGGCAGTGTGCCATCTACGTCAACAACAATATGGACAACGCAGTAGGAAGACTGTACGTAGAGGAGGCCTTCTCTGGGGAGAGCAAAGAACTGGTGAGGTTAACGAGGGGGTGGGGGGGAGAGTGTGTTTGTGTACCCAAGCCTTGTATGTTTACTTACGATACAGCAGCAGTGGGCTAGTGTGTGTGGATATTACTCATCTGTTATTGTGCTGAGCCTCTCACACACTGCCCACTGTAACACCTGGAGCCACTGTAACACCTGGAGCCACTGTAACACCTGGAGCCACTGTAACACCTGGAGCCACTGTAACACCTGGAGCCACTGTAACACCCGGAGCCACTGTAACACCCGGAGCCACTGTAACACCAGGAGCCACTGTAACACCAGGAGCCACTGTAACACCAGGAGCCACTGTAACACCAGGAGCCACTGTAACACCAGGAGCCACTGTAACACCAGGAGCCACTGTAACACCAGGAGCCACTGTAACACCAGGAGCCACTGTAACACCAGGAGCCACTGTAACACCCGGAGCCACTGTAACACCCGGAGCCACTGTAACACCCGGAGCCACTGTAACACCCGGAGCCACTGTAACACCCGGAGCCACTGTAACACCCGGAGCCACTGTAACACCCGGAGCCACTGTAACACCCGGAGCCACTGTAACACCCGGAGCCACTGTAACACCCGGAGCCACTGTAACACCCGGAGCCACTGTAACACCCGGAGCCACTAACACACCAGGAGCCACTGTGACACCCGGAGCCACTGTGACACCCGGAGCCACTGTGACACCCGGAGCCACTGTGACACCCGGAGCCCCTGTGACACCCGGAGCCCCTGTGACACCCGGAGCCCCTGTGACACCCGGAGCCCCTGTGACACCCGGAGCCCCTGTGACACCCGGAGCCCCTGTGACACCCGGAGCCCCTGTGACACCCGGAGCCCCTGTGACACCCGGAGCCACTGTAACACCCGGAGCCACTGTGACACCCGGAGCCACTGGCCACATGTGACATGTCACAGGAGTGTGTGTGTATTTAAATACCACCTGTGTGTGTAGAGGTATCTGATTGCATCGCTGCCCTTTTTTGATGTGCCACACTGCATATTTCCCCTCTTGTGTGTCTTAACTGTCCTGTATGTCCAAAAAATGTGCAGCATGCACTGTGTGTGTGTTTGCATGCATAAGCCTGTTCAGATGACCTGTTGGCTGACACAATAGGGTCTCATATCATTGAGTTTACTCTTACACAAATCATAATCCAAACACGCATATTAGCAATCAAACGTTCAGTCAGCCCCCTCATACATACCCAGCTATTTTAAACTCACGATGACAACCATAACATTTCAATGCTCACTCTAAAGCATTTCTTTCCTTAACATTCTGAAAGGAGACATCTATCACGTTCTATTTCAGAGAAACCTGGTCTGAGATCCACTAGTGAAATGATCAGTACATGCTGATATGTCTAGTGTGTGTGTGTGTGTGTTAGATGGAAGAGATGATCTCTGTGATCCGGGAGGTGTTCATCAGTAACTTAGACCACCTAAGATGGATGGATGTAGAGACCAAGAAGGCTGCTGAGGAGAAGGTGAGACTCTGTTTGTAAGCTTGTGTAGTCTAAAATCAATCTATGATCGTATGCTATCCATTTGTTTTTTTGTATGCTGTTCTTCATGTCATTTTAATATTTGAGAATTAACCAATGATATTAGGCCACTCTTGGCCATGATTACAGACACCTGTGTGTCTTGACACTATATAAACGAGTCATCCCGCAGTGTTTGTGATTATACCCTGATGAAGACAGCTTGTCTGTTGAAACGTTGGTAATACAATTTTAGCATCTGAGCTCCTAGAGTGTGCGGCTCTCCTTTATTTTCAAGAAGGTGAGACTCACCTGCCATTGATTTCTACCTGTTGACCTCGGGCTGATCCTTTTTACCTGTCTGTCTCTCTTCTACCTGTCTCGTCTCTGTCTCTTCTGTCTTGTTTTACTTGTCTCTCTTCTGCCCGTCTCTCTCTTCTACTCTGTCATTATCCCCCTCAAACTCTTCAATCCTCTATAGGCACAAGCTATCCGAGAGCGGATTGGCTACTCCAACAACATCAAGAATGACACCTACCTGAATAACGAGTATAAAAATGTGAGTGTTGAAAGATCATAATGCATTTCATCAGTGGATGTGATCCAGTGAACACAGGGTTCAAACTCTCATATTTGCCGTTGACACCAATGCAATGTGTTTGTGTGTTGGTGTTAGTTGAGCTACAGCGCAGAGGAGTACTTTGAGAATATCCTTCAGAACCTGGAGTACATACAGAAGAAACGTCTGAGGAAGCTACGGGTCAAAGTCAACAAAGAAGAGTAAGATCCTCCCTTTCCAAAACCCATTATCAGCGCTGGCTAAAATAGCAGCCACAGCGCTAAGATGAGAGTAGTTATTAACTTCTGTTTGATAATTCATGGAAGAGTTCATAATTAATGTGAAACATCTTCCCGTCTCATCACCAGATGGGTAACGGGAGCAGCCATTGTCAATGCTTTCTACTCTTCAAGCAAAAACCAAATAGGTAACAGAGTCCTCTCTACTATCACCTCTACTGTCATCTCCCATCACCTGTACTGTCACGTCACCTCTACTGTCATCTCACTACAGTCACCTCTACTGTCACCTGTACTGTCCCATCACCTCTGTCTCCTCCCATCACCTCTGTCTCCTCCCATCACCTCTACTGTCCCATCACCTCTACTGTCATCTCCCTACAGTCACCTCTACTGTCATCTCCCTACAGTCACCTCTACTGTCATCTCCCTACAGTCACCTCTACTGTCACCTCCCATCATTTCTGATATGTGAGCTCCTTTCTCTCGCTCTCCTCCTATGTTCTCAGTGTTTCCAGCAGGCATCCTACAGCCTCCGTTCTTCGGTAAAGGCCAGACCAAGTCTCTGAATTTTGGCGGTATCGGCATGGTGATCGGACATGAGATCACTCACGGGTTCGATGACAACGGTAAGAGACTCTGCACATAGAATTAGCTTCATTAGAATTGACAGTCCAATTTGAAAGTGTTGTTTCATGACATGTGGACTAGCTGGTCAGCTGTCCTTAACAGAGTTTGTTTGTCCGGTTGCCAGGTCGTAACTATGATAAAGATGGTGACCTGAAGGATTGGTGGACGCCAACCTCCACCCAGAACTTTGTGAATCTGTCCAAGTGCATGGTGGACCAGTATGGAAGCTTCTCCTGGGACCTGGCCAACGGACTGAATGCATGTTTACCTCTCCTCTCCTTTTTCTCTGCATCTCTTTTCTCTTTTCTCCTCTCTTTCCCAGGAAATGTGCACTGGGTTCACATCAAATTGTATTTGTCACATGCGCCGAATACAACCTTGCCATGAAATGCTTACTTACAAGCCCTGAACCAATAATGCAGTTCACGAAATAGAGTTAAGAAATATTTTAACTTTAGTTTATTTAGTAAAAATTAACACAATAAAATAACAATAACGAGGCTAAATACAGAGTCAATGTGCGGGGGTACAGGTTAGTCTAGGTAATTAGGTAGAGGTAAAGTGACTAGAGCAGTGTAAAAACAAAGGTGGGGGGGGGGTGGCGTGTGTCAATGTACACAGTCTGGGAGGTCATTTGACCCCCCCCACCCCCATTTGTTTTTACACTGCTGCTACTCGCTGTTTATTATCTATGCATAGTCACTTCACCCATACCTAAACGTACAAATTACCTCAACTAACCTGTACCCCCGCACACTGACTCGGTACCGATACCCCCTGTATATAGCCTCGTTATTGTATTATTTTTTACTTTAGTTTATTTGGTCAAATATTTTCTTAACTCTTCTTGAACTGCACTGTTGGTTAAGGGCCTGTAAGTTAGCGTTTCACTTGTTGTATTTGGTGCGTGTGACAAAGTTTGATTTGATACCCTCCAAAAAAATGCATGTCTTTGGGGTATGAGTTTTGGGCGTCTACTTTTGTCCTGCTTCCCTAAAATGGGAAGACTATGTACAAAAAGTGCTGTAATATCTTAACGGTTCACCCAATATGGATGAAAAATAGTCTCAAATTAAAGCTGACAGTCATTGTATCATTTAAAATCCAAAGTGCTGGAGTTGTAGAGCCAAAACAACAAATGTTTCAGACTGTATTGATCTGTGTTTTTCTTTTCTGTAAGCAGCTCAATGGGAATAACACTCTGGGAGAGAACATTGCAGACAACGGTGGGATTCGCCAGTCGTACCAGGTAGGCATGGACAGACAAAGATTTTACAGAGGGGGAAAAAAACAGGCGGTGCACCCAATCTGTGGTCTGAATACTTCCTGTAGGCACCATAGATGGGTACTTCAATAGCCTTTAATACTTTACATGGACAACTACTTTATTGGACTTTAATACTTTAAGATCGTTTATTATATTTTACTTTACGATAGATAGGCACTGTCAACAGTTTTATTTCAACACTATTATAAAACATAAAATGTGCTTCTCTCTACTTCCACTGCAGCTGCAATGAATGAGTAACCACGTGTTTCGATAGCCCTGCGTTTTTTTTATTATTATTAGCGGCTCGTTGTGTCTATTTTAATATCAAGGAATATTTCACTTTCGCTGGTCATAGGAACAACATGAATTTGTGCATGAAGCCGATGCGGTTTGACTTGAGTTTCGCCATCAGGTGTAAGATGGTGCCCCCTCTCTCTGGACAATCTCACTGTAGGAAAGGAAGGAGAGAGCAGGGGCCATGAGAGGCAGACCCTCTGCTGCTCTCTCCCTCCGCTGAGACTAATGTGTTCAAAACAAACAAAGAAAACGAGATCCGACTGGGGGGGGAAATGTCAATGGTCATCCAACTCGGAAACGTGGGTATCTTTCTAGAGCTCCGACTTTCCGACCAGAAAATCACCGACGTCATGATTTGACCTTGGAAGCATTATGACCATGCTTTTGAACAGACACCGGGAGACAAATCCACCTTTCAGCAGGACAATACCGGTATACTGTATTTGGAAATACCCACATGATGCTTTTTCAATACCATCAAAACTATTTTGAATCTTTTCAATACATTTTTATATTTGTAGCTACTTTTTAAGGAAATACTTGCAGTCAACTTGTGCAATATGTTAGCATATACAGCAGATTGTGTTAATTTCACCTGTTGTCACCTGTCCCATTATTTTACATGATGACTCTTGCAATAGTTCCCCAGAACATTTATAAATAGGAGAAAGTGGAAGCTGGTGATTCCAGCTGTGTATTGACAGGGGTCACATTTATATTTCAATTCATGTTTGTTTGTTTTTTTGCTTCAAGAATGATCAGGGATGTGCAACTATAGTTTTCCTTCACAGAAAATACAATATTGCAACACATTCGGCAGAAAATGGCTTAATTTTTTATCAGATGACAACAGAAGTGCAACGCTATTTGTCTGGCGGCAACACAAGTAAATGAGCTTACAATGAAAATGCGAGGTCTTTTTTGCAAAAGCTCCTGAGTGGCGCAACAAGTGGCGCAGTGGTCTAAGGCACTGCATCTCAGTGCAAGAGGCATCACTACAGTCCCTGGTTAGATTCCAAGCTGTATCACATCCGGCCGTGATTGGGAGTCCCATAGAGCGGTGCACAATTGGCCCAGTGTCATCCGGGTTTGGCCATGGTAGGCCGTCATTGTAATTAAGAATTTGTTCTTAACTGACTTGCCTAGTTAAATAAATTGTTTTTAATTAAGGGAAGCATGGCCATCATATTTCTAATGTTTATTATAGAAAGAATGTAGCCAGTTTAATTTCCTAATGTTTTGCTTAATGGTAATCTTGCATTTTACCGGAGAAAGGGAGGCTTGCTACAGCGAGAAAAGTAGCTACACATCAGTCAGAGCGCTGGCTGCTGATAGCATTCCCGTTTGTGAATTCTCATCGAAGTGGAGAAGTGCAACTGAAGAACTAAATGTGTCTGATGCTGAGCAGAAATTACAATAAGTATTTTTGATCTGCGTTTACAAAATGTAGCAGAATATTTCTTATGCATTCAATTGTTTTCTCCTGCGTGAAACTCACAATTCTGCATTAATGTGACCCCTAAGTTTAACTTGCTAGTTATCTAGTGGATGAATTAATAAGGTGACATCATATAGTGTTGGCTTTCTGCCGTGGTTGAGAAGGCAAAGTCCTTAGGATGAGTTCTGTACAGCTGCCACTGCTATCTTTTGATTTCTCCTGTCTGTTCTCGGCTGGACTGTTCTCTCCCCCCCCCCCCCCTTCTTTGAGCAGAGCAGGCAGACCCGTTGACCTAGTGACTCCAGACTCCACACAGACACAGCGTGTACACAAGCTGCTCCAGAGCCAGTACTCTTCTTCCTTCAGAAAATAAAAACATTTATAAGTGAATGTCTACCGTTCACATTCACTTATAAATGTCTTAACTCACCAAAAATGACATTTGGTAGCTCCTACCCATACATGTATAACTGTATGAGCTGGATTGCCTGTCTTTGCAATTTGTTTGTTTTTGTTTGCACTTGTTAGCATATTTAGCTATTACTTGTGCTGATTTTGTCAGAATGTATGCAGGGTTTTTTACACCCCCTTGTGGACTACGCCGGCAATACCGTAAATCCCAGGATAAGAGCAAGACAGTATGACAATATGAACATCTTCATAGCACCCAACCCTACCTAAAACACAATACGAAATATACACTGGAGTTGCTAACCAAGATGACATTAAATGTTCCTGAGTTAGTTTTAACTTAAATCGGCTTAAATCTGTGGCAAGACTTAAATGCCTGTCTAGCAATGATCAACAACCAACTTGAGCGCTTGAAGAATAATGTGCAAATATTGTACAATCTAGGTGTTCAAAGCTTTGAGTCTTACCCAGAAATACTCACAGCTGTAATCGCTGCCAAAGATAATTGTAACATGAATTGACTCGGGTTTGAATCATTATTTAATCAAGATATATTAGTGTTTTATTTTTCATAATTTTTTTTGTTAGAATTGGTCTTCCACTTTGACTTCACAGGGTATTTCGTGTAGATCGTTGACAAAAAATGACAACTATTTTAATCCCACTTTGCAACACAACAAACTTTGGAAAAGGTCGAGTGTGAATACTTTCTGAAGCCAAAGTATTTATTGTAAAGTATTAAAGGCTAATAAGGTACCTTTGTATCTTTCCTAAAGGCAAAGTGGTGTTGTTGATTTCAGGCCTATTGTACCCAGTAATACTGTATGTGCGGAAGCTCAGAGGATGAGTGTAAAATGAGTCTAACTCTGTTATGGATGTGGTGTTGGAATGAATTCAGCCCAGTGGGGTTGGAATGAATTCAGCCCAGTGGGGTTGGAATGAATTCAGCCCAGTGGGGTTGGAATGAATTCAGCCCAGTGGGGTTGGAATGAATTCAGCCCAGTGGGGTTGGAATGAATTCAGCCCAGTGGGGTTGGAATGAATTCAGCCCAGAGAGGTTTGAAGTTGTGTTGTAATGATTTCAGGCCAGAGAGGGTTAAAGTGGTGGTGTTATGATTTCAGGCCTACCTGAACTATGTGGAGAAGAATGGGAATGAGCCTCTCCTGCCTGGAATAAACCTCAACCATCAACAACTCTTCTTTCTCAACTTCGCTCAGGTCAGACTGGATGGATGGATGGATGGTTAAGGGGAGGGATGGATGGATGGTTAAGGGGATGGATGGATGGTTAAGGGGATGGATGGATGGTTAAGGGGAGGGATGGATGGATGGTTAAGGGGAGGGATGGATGGATGGTTAAGGGGAGGGATGGATGGATGGATGGTTAAGGGGAGGGATGGATGGATGGTTAAGGGGAGGGATGGATGGATGGTTAAGGGGAGGGATGGATGGATGGTTAAGGGGAGGGATGGATGGATGGTTAAGGGGATGGATGGATGGATGGTTAAGGGGATGGATGGATGGATGGTTAAGGGGAGGGATGGATGGATGGATGGTTAAGGGGAGGGATGGATGGATGGATGGTTAAGGGGAGGGATGGATGGATGGATGGTTAAGGGGAGGGAGGGATGGATGGATGGTTAAGGGGAGGGAGGGATGGATGGTTAAGGGGAGGGAGGGATGGATGGTTAAGGGGAGGGAGGGATGGATGGTTAAGGGGAGGGAGGGATGGATGGTTAAGGGGAGGGAGGGATGGATGGTTAAGGGGAGGGAGGGATGGATGGTTAAGGGGAGGGAGGGATGGATGGTTAAGGGGAGGGAGGGATGGATGGTTAAGGGGAGGGAGGGATGGATGGTTAAGGGGAGGGAGGGATGGATGGTTAAGGGGAGGGAGGGATGGATGGTTAAGGGGAGGGAGGGATGGATGGTTAAGGGGAGGGATGGATGGATGGTTAAGGGGAGGGATGGATGGATGGTTAAGGGGAGGGATGGATGGATGGTTAAGGGGAGGGATGGATGGATGGTTAAGGGGAGGGATGGATGGATGGTTAAGGGGAGGGATGGATGGATGGTTAAGGGGAGGGATGGATGGATGGTTAAGGGGAGGGATGGATGGATGGTTAAGGGGAGGGATGGATGGATGGTTAAGGGGAGGGATGGATGGATGGTTAAGGGGATGGATGGATGGATGGATGGTTAAGGGAATGGATGGATGGATGGTTAAGGGAATGGATGGATGGATGGTTAAGGGGATGGATGGATGGATGGTTAAGGGAATGGATGGATGGATGGTTAAGGGGATGGATGGATGGTTAAGGGGAGGGATGGATGGATGGTTAAGGGGAGGGATGGATGGATGGTTAAGGGGAGGGATGGATGGATGGTTAAG
Organism: Salvelinus fontinalis; assembly: GCF_029448725.1. NCBI lineage: Eukaryota > Metazoa > Chordata > Actinopteri > Salmoniformes > Salmonidae > Salvelinus > Salvelinus fontinalis. The sequence continues at coordinate 39,914,161 of NC_074688.1, forward strand.
GGGAGGGAGGGATGGATGGTTAAGGGGAGGGAGGGATGGATGGTTAAGGGGAGGGAGGGATGGATGGTTAAGGGGAGGGATGGATGGTTAAGGGGATGGATGGATGGTTAAGGGGAGGGATGGATGGATGGTTAAGGGGAGGGATGGATGGATGGTTAAGGGGAGGGATGGATGGATGGTTAAGGGGAGGGATGGATGGATGGTTAAGGGGAGGGATGGATGGATGGTTAAGGGGAGGGATGGATGGATGGTTAAGGGGAGGGATGGATGGATGGTTAAGGGGAGGGATGGATGGATGGATGGTTAAGGGGAGGGAGGGATGGATGGTTAAGGGGAGGGAGGGATGGATGGTTAAGGGGAGGGAGGGATGGATGGTTAAGGGGAGGGAGGGATGGATGGTTAAGGGGAGGGATGGATGGATGGATGGTTAAGGGAATGGATGGATGGATGGTTAAGGGAATGGATGGATGGATGGTTAAGGGGAGGGATGGATGGATGGTTAAGGGGAGGGATGGATGGATGGTTAAGGGGAGGGATGGATGGATGGTTAAGGGGAGGGATGGATGGATGGTTAAGGGGAGGGATGGATGGATGGTTAAGGGGATGGATGGTTAAGGGGAGGGATGGATGGACGGACGGTTAAGGGGATGGGTGGACGGACGGTTAAGGGGATGGGTGGACGGACGGTTAAGGGGATGGGTGGACGGACGGTTAAGGGGATGGGTGGACGGACGGTTAAGGGGATGGGTGGACGGACGGTTAAGGGGATGGGTGGACGGACGGTTAAGGGGATGGGTGGACGGACGGTTAAGGGGATGGGTGGACGGACGGTTAAGGGGATGGGTGGACGGACGGTTAAGGGGATGGGTGGACGGACGGTTAAGGGGAGGGGTGGACGGACGGTTAAGGGGAGGGGTGGACGGACGGTTAAGGGGAGGGTTAAGGGGATGGGTGGACGGACGGTTAAGGGGATGGTTGGACGGACGGTTAAGGGGATGGGTGGACGGACGGTTAAGGGGATGGTTGGACGGACGGTTAAGGGGACGGTTAAGGGGATGGATGGATGGATGCTTAAGGGGATGGGTGGACGGACGGTTAAGGGGATGGATGGATGGATGCTTAAGGGGATGGATGGACGGACGGTTAAGGGGATGGTTGGACGGACGGTTAAGGGGACGGTTAAGGGGATGGATGGATGGATGGTTAAGGGGATGGATGGATGGATGATTAAGGGGATGGATGGATGATTAAGGGGATGGATGACTGGATGGATGGTTAAGGGGAATAATGGTTTTCACTCCCTATCGTACTACTGTCTCTTCCTCCAGGTGTGGTGTGGAACACATCGACCACAACAAGCTGTCAACTCCATCAAAGTAGAAGTACACAGTCCAGGGAAGTTCAGGTACGATCTCTCACGCCATAATTTCATTCCTCTTCTGTATCACTCAATGCCACTTTCTCTTCCACTAACCCCATCTCTCTCCATATTAACGTGTGGCCCTCAGTGTCTCTGGTTTACCTTATTTAATTTGAATGAGTGTGATTTAGACCTGGGACACCAGGTGTGGGGATTGCCTTGTCATTCTGGCCAGTGATGACCATTTCCTGTTTCCTGTTCAGGGTCCTGGGGTCTCTCCAGAACTTCCCAGAGTTTGCCAAGGCCTTCAACTGTCCCAAGAACAGCTACATGGTGCCTGACAATATCTGCCGAGTCTGGTGATACTGTAGTCTTGACACTAGCCTGCCCTGAGGCTGGTAGGGGGTGAGATGTGGGCTTGTGTCCTCTTCCCCTTCCTAACCACCTCACCTTTCCCACTGACTGTTAGAGCACTAGTCTGGAACAGGGGTATGTTCTATGTTCCCTGCAGGGTGGACCAGGACTGCTACACTGACTATAGAACAAACAGATTCAATGGACTACAGAGTGCTGTTCATAGCAAGCTCCCAGACTCTTCACCAGATCAGCCAGGTCACTGCTTTCCACGGGTGGCAGTCACGTCAATTCACAATCTTATTTTTTGTGTTTTTTTTGTTTGAAAATGTACTTTTCAATTATACTTATTTCCCCCGCTGCATTTCAATCATGATTAATTATTTTATTTGTATACAAAGTGTGAGACTAATTTGAGCATCTTGAACAACAGACCAATATCCACTTATTCTAAACTGTAGCTCTGTTTGTCCCAAATTCTATTTGTTTTACACTATGAGGTGGGCCTCAATATAAACCAAAATGTACACTGTATATCAATACATTCTAGATCAATATACGTTGACAGTAATCAATAGTCACACTAGGGGGATTCTATTTTATTGTATATTTAAGAAAATCACATTTTATTTGACTGAATATACACCAATGAGTATAATAAGCATTTCATAATGTTTTTCTGTATATGTTAAATGTTTCTAAATGGATTTCAACTATTTATATCTACAAGCATTGCACCAAAAATGTAAGTTGTTGCCTTGGAATCAGTTGGGTGACTTAGCTGGTCTGGAATTGACTTGCATCAAACATATTGCTTTTTTTATTTTACAGCAAGAATGTGACCTCGATTCAAACTGCTCTGTCCAGCAGAGGAGGCTGGTGGGAGGAGCTATAGAAGGACGGTCTCATTACAATGGCTGGAATGGAATCATTGGAATGGTACCAAACACGTGGAAACAACGTTTCACTCCATTTCCTTTTTATTGCATTCCAACCATTACAATGAGCCCGTCCTCTTATAGCTCCTCCCACCAGCCTCCTCTGGTGTTCAGTATGTGTGTTTTTGTATTTTTGATGTGTGTTTTTATCCGGATGTAACCACTACATTTTTCAACAAACTGATGAAGCCTTGCATGAACCATGGTGCTACTGCTGTTTGTGTGTGTGTGTGGGGGTGCTGAGGAAGTCAGGTTTGTAGCTGAACCCCCCCCCCCCCCCCTCCCCCCACACACACTGTTTACGCCAAAGATTTAAAAAAAAATCACAGACACGGCAAGCAAAACATGTCCTTGTTGATTTTCATCATTCGCACGGTGTCTTTAAGGTACAGATTTACTAAGTGTTAAGTTTTTGTCTCTTTATTCCTTTCTGGGAGAATATTTGCGCCTGTTACGGTGTTTGGTATATCCTGGTTTGAAACACACTCTCCTGTTAGCTTTTCTATGTAAGGGGAAATGAGGTTCAGTCCACAATGTGTCATGGGACTCAAAACATGCCATTTCTCAACAATGCCGCCCGTTTATGTTGCCATGTCCACTCACACAGCTTTCTATGTGCATGTTCTCCCTCCTACACACATACACACAACCATCTCACCTGTAGAACGACAGACGGATATACCTCAGTTGCCTGTATTTACATACTTTGTAATAAAGAAAATCACGATGACAATAATGAGCACTTTTTTGGCGGGGGGGGGGTTAAAGAGAATGTGGTATGTTTATGACTTATTCTTTGTGTGGGTAGAGTACGTGCAAGAGATGTGGAGAAAGGGAGGGTGTGTCACTGTGCCTTCAGGGTCTATCTGAGATGAAAACCAGTGGATGGACGTGTGCAGCCAGGCAACAGTTTTCCTTGGCTTTTTCCTAATCGCTGAGACAACCCAGCTCTGAGATCCAACGCTGCTCTTTTCTACACTCATTGTGCTACTACCTCATGTGTTTGGTTGAGGAGGTCCTATATGATTTAAAGCAGAGCTACTTCCTCCTTCCCTGGGGGAGGCTGGCTCTCATCCACCTCTTCTGATTGGTTTTGAGCTGGCAAAACGTGTGTGTGTGTGTGTGTGTGTGTGTGTACAGAGCCCTTAGCCAATCAATGACATTAGGAAGGGACATGTCAGGAAGGGACAAACAGAATCCAGCAGGACAGTGACTGGCAAGAACTGACCTAAGTCATTCCTCAACTGAACACACAAACTGTTAAACCATCCCGTTTTGCCAACGGTCACAACCAGAGCGATGTGTTGTACCATTGACCTAAGTCATTGGTTTTGGCTTGATTGTGACAAATTATCAACTTATAAGTCCCAGGGAGAGTAATGACTCCAGGACGGTGTCCCTCCACCTCAAGTTGTTCCCCATTGACACTAGGTGAGTGTTTTCAGGGTGTTTTGGCTGCGTTGAGGGACCTGGGTCATGTCCCCTGCTCAGACGTTGCATGCATCAACTGACAGATCGCTGTGACTTTCTGATGTGGTTAGCTGCAGTTACAATACCTATCCAGGCGTTGTATGATCTGGCATGTGTCAGCAACGCCTGGGCAGAGGAACGTGCCCTCCCCTGAGCCTGGTTGGTGGAGAGAGTATCTGCGGTATCTTAATGGCCGCCCCGGGGACATGTTAAATATACCCCACACTGTCCTGCACCTGATTAGAAGCACATTTGTTGGCACTCAGGAGACAGCCTGCAGAGAGAGATACTGACACATGAGAGAGAGAGGCTTACTGAGAGGAGAGGGGGGGGAGAGAGATACTGACACATGAGAGGGAGAGAGAGAGGCTTACTGAGAGGAGAGGGGGGGGAGAGAGATACATGAAAAGAGGTAGATAAAGGGAAAAATGCAAAGAGAAAAATATAGTAGGGTAAAGAGAGGGAGGGACCGAGTTTGAGACACATGTAGAGATATGCTGAAGTTCACTGATTGCTGACCTGGGTGTGAAGGAAGGCTGGAGGTTCATGTTTCATTCTCTCTCTGCTGGCTGTCAACACTGTGCCAATAAATGCCTTGTTATGCCTGCCATCTCCATGTCTCTTTCTGTCTCTCTCACTCTTTATTTCTGTCTCTCTCTCTCTTTATTTCTGTCTCTCTCTTTTGTGTGTATATATATACATACATATATGTGTTTGTGTGTGTGTGTGTAGCTCTCTCTTTCTCTCTCACTCACTGCTTGGCAGCTTGCTGTAGGTTAACACCACCCACTACCCTATGGTAGCAGCAGCAGTGTTTCCACACCATTCCCTCTCACACCTTCAGTGCTATTAGTGGCTACGCTACCTAGCGTCACAGCTAGCATTACAACACCTCAGCATGTTCCCGGCAACCTGCCTGCCATTTGGCTTGCTGGGTCACTGTGACCAAGTCAGAGTAGTTTGGTGGGGGCTGGTAGACATAGTCCCAGTCCCTTTTCATGTTTGCAACTCAGAGTGTTGAGAGTTTGACAATTTCAAGTCACCAAGACCTGTACTGCTTGATAATAATAGGCCCATTCAGTGGTAGCATTCAGTGGTAGCATTCAGTGGTAGCATTCAGTGGTAGCATTCAGAGGTAGTATTCAGTGGTAGCATTCAGTGGTAGCATTCAGAGGTAGCATTCAGAGGTATTATTCAGTGGTAGCATTCAGTGGTAGCATTGAGGTAGCATTCAGTGGTAGTATTCAGTGGTAGCATTCAGAGGTAGTATTCAGTGGTAGTATTCAGTGGTAGCATTCAGAGGTAGTATTCAGTGGTAGCATTCAGAGGTAGTATTCAGTGGTAGTATTCAGTGGTAGCATTCAGAGGTAGCATTCAGAGGTAGTATTCAGTCGTAGCATTCAGAGGTAGTATTCAGTGGTAGCATTCAGTGGTAGCATTCAGAGGTAGCATTCAGTGGTAGCATTCAGAGGTAGAATTCAGTGGTAGTATTCAGTGGTAGCATTCAGTGGTAGTATTCAGTGGTAGCATTCAGAGGTAGTATTCAGTGGTAGCATTCAGTGGTAGCATTCAGAGGTAGCATTCAGTGGTAGCATTCAGAGGTAGCATTCAGTGGTAGTATTCAGTGGTAGCATTCAGTGGTAGCATTCAGAGGTAGCATTCAGAGGTAGCATTCAGTGGTAACATTCAGAGGTAGTATTCAGTGGTAGTATTCAGTGGTAGCATTCAGAGGTAGCATTCAGTGGTAGTATTCAGTGGTAGCATTCAGAGGTAGTATTCAGTGGTAGCATTCAGTGGTAGCATTCAGAGGTAGCATTCAGTGGTAGCATTGAGGTAGCATTCAGTGGTAGCATTCAGAGGTAGCATTCAGAGGTAGCATTCAGAGGTAGCATTCAGTGGTAGCATTCAGAGGTAGCATTCAGAGGTAGCATTCAGAGGTAGCATTCAGTGGTAGCATTCAGAGGTAGCATTCAGAGGTAGTATTCAGTGGTAGCATTCAGTGGTAGCATTCAGTGGTAGCATTCAGAGGTAGCATTCAGTGGTAGCATTCAGAGGTAGCATTCAGTGGTAGCATTCAGTGGTAGAATTCAGAGGTAGCATTCAGAGGTAGCATTCAGAGGTAGCATTCAGAGGTAGCATTCCGTGGTAGCATTCCGTGGTAGCATTCCGTGGTAGCATTCAGAGGTAGCATTCAGTGGTAGCATTCAGAGGTAGCATTCAGAGGTAGCATTCAGAGGTAGCATTCAGAGGTAGCATTCAGTGGTAGCATTCAGAGGTAGCATTCAGAGGTAGCATTCAGTGGTAGCATTCAGTGGTAGTATTCAGTGGTAGTATTCAGAGGTAGTATTCAGTGGTAGCATTCAGTGGTAGCATTCAGAGGTAGCATTCAGTGGTAGCATTCAGTGGTAGCATTCAGTGGTAGCATTCAGAGGTAGTATTCAGTGGTAGCATTCAGTGGTAGCATTCAGAGGTATCATTCAGAGGTAGCCTTCAGTGGTAGCATTCAGTGGTAGCATTCAGTGGTAGCATTCAGTGGTAGCATTCAGTGGTAGCATTCAGAGGTAGCATTCAGAGGTAGCATTCAGAGGTAGCATTCAGTGATAGTATTCAGAGGTAGCATTCAGAGGTAGCATTCAGAGGTAGCATTCAGAGGTAGCATTCAGAGGTAGCATTCAGTGGTAGCATTCAGAGGTAGTATTCAGTGGTAGCATTCAGAGGTAGTATTCAGTGGTAGCATTCAGAGGTAGCATTCAGTGGTAGCATTCAGTGGTAGCATTCAGAGGTAGCATTCAGTGGTAGCATTCAGTGGTAGCATTCCGAGGTAGCATTCAGTGGTAGCATTCAGAGGTAGCATTCAGTGGTAGCATTCAGAGGTATCATTCAGAGATAGCATTCAGTGGTAGCATTCAGAGGTAGCATTCAGTGGTAGTATTCAGTGGTAGCATTCAGTGGTAGCATTCAGAGGTAGCATTCAGAGGTAGCATTCAAGGGACTTTACACTGGACTGAACAGAGGAAGAAGAGGGATTGAGAGACGTGTAGATAGTCAGATCTGGACAGATTGTCACAGTGTCTGTTTGACATTTACTGCACTGTGGTCAGCCCTGTGTTCAGCCATGTAGTCAGCCCTGTGTTCAGCCATGTAGTCAGCCATGTAGTCAGCCCTGTGGTCAGCCATGTGGTCAGTACTGTGGTCAGCCATGTAGTCATCCATGTGATGTAGTCAGCCATGTAGTCAGCCATGTAGTCAGCCCTGTAGTCATCACGGTGGTCAGCCATGTAGTCAGCCATGTAGTCAGCCATGTGGTCAGCCCTGTGGTCAGCCATGTAGTCAGCCATGTAGTCAGCCATGTGGTCAGCCCTGTGGTCAGCCCTGTGGTCAGCCATGTGGTCAGCACTGTGGTCAGCCATGTGGTCAGCCATGTAGTCAGCCATGTGGTCAGCCATGTAGTCAGCAATGTAGTAAACCATGTAGTCAGCTCTGTAGTGAACCATGTAGTCATCCCTGTAGTGAACCCTGTAGTCAGCCCTGTAATTATCCATGTAGTGTACCATGTAGTCAGCCCTGTAGTGAACCATGTAGTCAGCCCTGTAGTGAACCATGTAGTCAGCCCTGTAGTGAACCATGTAGTCAGCTCTGTGGTCAGCCCTGTAGTGAACCATGTAGTCAGCTCTGTAGTGAACCATGTAGTCATCCCTGTAGTGAACCCTGTAGTCAGCCCTGTAATTAGCCCTGTAGTGTACCATGTAGTCAGCCCTGTAATTATCCATGTAGTGTACCATGTAGTCGGCCCTGTAGTTAGCCCTGTAGTGAACCATGTAGTCAGCCCTGTAGTGAACCATGTAGTGAACTATGTGGTCAGCCCTGTAGTAAACCATGTAGTCAGCCCTGTGGTCAGCCCTGTAGTGAACCATGTAGTGAACTATGTGGTCAGCCCTGTAGTAAACCATGTAGTCAGCCCTGTGGTCAGCCCTGTAGTGAACCATGTAGTGAACTATGTGGTCAGCCCTGTAGTAAACCATGTAGTCAGCCCTGTGGTCAGCCCTGTAGTGAACCATGTAGTCAGCCCTGTGGTCAGCCCTGTAGTGAACTATGTGGTCAGCCCTGTAGTGAACCATGTAGTCAGCCCTGTGGTCAGCCCTGTAGTGAACCATGTAGTGAACTATGTGGTCAGCCCTGTAGTAAACCATGTAGTCAGCCCTGTGGTCAGCCCTGTAGTGAACCATGTAGTCAGCCCTGTGGTCAGCCCTGTAGTAAACCATGTAGTCAGCCCTGTGGTCAGCCCTGTAGTGAACCATGTAGTCAGCCCTGTGGTCAGCCCTGTAGTGAACCATGTAGTGAACTATGTGGTCAGCCCTGTAGTAAACCATGTAGTCAGCCCTGTGGTCAGCCCTGTAGTGAACCATGTAGTCAGCCCTGTGGTCAGCCCTGTAGTGAACCATGTAGTCAGCCCTGTGGTCAGCCCTGTAGTGAACCATGTAGTGAACTATGTGGTCAGCCCTGTAGTAAACCATGTAGTCAGCCCTGTGGTCAGCCCTGTAGTGAACCATGTAGTCAGCCCTGTGGTCAGCCCTGTAGTGAACCATGTAGTCAGCACTGTGGTCAGCCCTGTAGTGAACCATGTAGTGAACTAGGTGGTCAGCCCTGTAGTAAACCATGTAGTCAGCCCTGTGGTCAGCCCTGTAGTAAACCATGTAGTCAGCCCTGTGGTCAGCCCTGTAGTAAACCATGTAGTCAGCCCTGTGGTCAGCCCTGTAGTCAGCAGTGTCAGACAGTCGATAATAAACTAGCTGGGATGATGGTTGAGAATGAAATAGATGACCTCAACATCCAGTCCAGTGTAATGTCCAGTTTAGGGGATGAGAGGAAGACAGGTGGTCAAGTAGCAGGGTGTCCAGTTTAGGGGATGAGAGGAAGACAGGTGTTCAAGTAGCAGGGTGTCCAGTGTAATGTCCAGTTTAGGGGATGAGAGGAAGACAGGTGATCAAGCAGCAGGGTGTCCAGTGTAATGTCCAGTTTAGGGGATGAGAGAAAGACAGGTGGTTAAGTAGCAGGGTCAACCATGATGTTTGGTAACTTTCCAGTCACTGATACAATGTCCATATCTCCCCTGCCTCCTCCTTCCCCAAAATTCTTCCAAAGGGCAGAGTTGGGAGGTGACCTACCTCATGCTTCTATGACGCCTTACCCATACCCTCCCTCTGCTCTTCATCATTCCAGCCGATGTGTGTTCCTCACCAGTGGTGGTTGTTTTGGTGTGTTTCCCCTGTAGCCTCTGGACTGCCCTCATAGTGGGTGCTGTGGTCTGTGTGTTGGTCCTGTAGCCTCTAGATGGCCCTCATAGTGGGTGCTGTGGTCTGTGTGTTGGTCCTGTAGCCTCTAGATGGCCCTCATAGTGGGTGCTGTGGTCTGTGTGTTGGTCCTGTAGCCTCTAGATGGCCCTCAGAGTGGGTGCTGTGGTCTGTGTGTTGGTCCTGTAGCCTCTAGATGGCCCTCATAGTGGGTGCTGTGGTCTGTGTGTTGGTCCTGTAGCCTCTAGATGGCCCTCAGAGTGGGTGCTGTGGTCTGTGTGTTGGTCCTGTAGCCTCTAGATGGCCCTCATAGTGGGTGCTGTGGTCTGTGTGTTGGTCCTGTAGCCTCTAGATGGCCCTCATAGTGGGTGCTGTGGTCTGTGTGTTGGTCCTGTAGCCTCTAGATGGCCCTCATAGTGGGTGCTGTGGTCTGTGTGTTGGTCCTGTAGCCTCTAGATGGCCCTCAGAGTGGGTGCTGTGGTCTGTGTGTTGGTCCTGTAGCCTCTAGATGGCCCTCATAGTGGGTGCTGTGGTCTGTGTGTTGGTCCTGTAGCCTCTAGATGGCCCTCAGAGTGGGTGCTGTGGTCTGTGTGTTGGTCCTGTAGCCTCTAGATGGCCCTCAGAGTGGGTGCTGTGGTCTGTGTGTTGGTCCTGTAGCCTCTAGATGGCCCTCATAGTGGGTGCTGTGGTCTGTGTGTTGGTCCTGTAGCCTCTAGATGGCCCTCAGAGTGGGTGCTGTGGTCTGTGTGTTGGTGTTTGCTCACAGAATGTTTGGAATGCCCTGGCAGACGTCATGTGACAGCTCCTGGTGTTTTAGACATCACACTGGGATGTGAGAGGGAACCAACGCAGGCACACACACGCATACTGGTACACACACACACACACACACACACAAGCGCATACTGACACACACACACACACACACACACACACACACACACACACACACACACACACACACACACACACACACACACACACACACACACACACGCGCATACTGACACACACACACACACACATACTGACACACACACACACACACACACACACACGCATACTGACACACACACACACACACGCATACTGACAAACACACACACACACACGCATACTGACACACACACACACACACACACACACACACACACACACACACACACACACACACACACACACACACACGCATACTGTACACACACACACACACACACATACTGACACACACACATACTGGTACACACACACACACACACACATACTGACACATACACATACTGGTACACACACACACACACACACACACACACACACACACACACACACACACACACACACACACACACACACACACACACACACACACACACACACACACACACACACACACACACATACTGGTACACACACACACACACACACACACACACACACATACTGGTACACACACACACACACACACACACACACACTGGCAAAGGCACACACTGACATGTATTTACTGCGTGGGAGGTGGTGCACATTTACTGTTGGGTGTGAAGTTCCTGTTAACTTCAGCAGGAATGTTTACACTTTAGAGTAGAGTGAAGTGTACACTTATTTTGGAGTACCAATTTGCTTGGAAAGAGACACTTTACTCTACACTTGTTGTGGAGAACCCACTTATGTTGAAGTGTGCATACCTACTTTGAAGTGCACTAAGTATTATGTAATAATCAATTAACGTAACCTTGGTCTAAATTTAAGGTCTCACAGCAGGACACTGGGCCTCACTCTCATACTGACCTACATCTAGACTACACATCTCAACTGCAGTCTGTCTTTCAGCCAGGGATGCTGTCTTCACAGGAAGTGGGAGGAAATGTTCTCTCATTTATAGTGGACCGATAGGGTTCAAATGACTAATGAGAGAAAGGTGCCGTTTGCAGTACAGACAGACAGGCTGTAGGAACAGATGTCAGAAGAGGCAGAGACACAGTGGAGAGGGCCATGACCTCAGCCATTACTGTGAAGTAAACACTGTGATCACACTGACAGACAGACAGCACTTTGGAATCAGACGAGGAGGGATTGTAGCCAGGAGGAGCCATGAGTACGACTGTTATGATGTTTTCCAGCATTGATCAAAGTAAGAAATGAAATGTGGACAATCTCGCCGTACATTTGTGTCATTCATCATGTAACAATGTCATGTTTCTTACTGTAGACACAGATCATTGACAATGTATGTGACTGGAAACGGACATCTGTGGCCAATATGGCTGGGTGCTGTGTCGTTGACGCTATGGTAACCATGACAACAGACAGTAGAATCCTGTGGGTCACAGAAACTCCACATGGTGACATATCCCCCAGGAATTATTACAAACCCCATGTTAAATGACTGACATGGACTCAATCCAAGACACATTGTAGAGCAGTGCACTAGACCGCCTACAATACGCCTTTTAAAGACATTTTCTCTGATGTTTGCAGAGATCTACATCCACGGTAAACACTACCGTCAGCTAAAGTATAAATTAATTTTAAAAGCCTGATATAGTGGCCTGCTCTATAACGAGCCTTTGATTGAATCCTGGCCTGTTGCCTAACAGAACAAAAAGCTTTCCTCTTGGTCTAACTAGGCAAAACAGGGACGCCATGTGGCAAGTTAGAGTACTGCATGCAGTGTTACATTTAAATCAACAGTATGTGAGAGAATTGAGTTTTAAAACTAGTGCAACCAGTAATCCTATCCAAGATCCACAGTGCCTGCTAACCATTTGATCAGCAATGACCTAGTTAAAGCTTTTTCTTGTTATCACTCATTTTGCCTCTCTCTGACATACTGTTGATTTAAATGTAACTCTGCATGCAGTACTCTAACTAGCCACATGGCGTCCCTGTTTTGCGTAGTTAGACCAAGAGGAAAGCTTTTTGTTCTGTTAGGCAACAGGCCAGGATTCAATCAAAGGCTCGTTATAGAGCAGGCCACTATATCAGGCTTTTAAAATGAATATATACTTTAGCTGACGGTAGTGTTTACCATGGATGCAGAATTTGTGTTTGCAGAATATCGCTGTAAGCAACACTGCACCAAATACCGTACGTTTCATACTCCCACTTATTCTAACACATCTGAAGACTGTTGCCACTTCCTAAATTCCCCCGAGGGTCTAAAATCTATGATGATTCAAACGCAGTGTTATCTCACGACTGTTTGAGAAGTGAGTTGGTAATACCTATTAATGGGGGACTAAAGATCCAGCCAACATTCATTATGGAAACAGACCATAGAACACCCAGCAGACCTGACATCAGTTTATGTTCTTGAGTCAGTGTAGTTTACATTACTTTAAGTGATGATCTCATCTGATTCTTGATCAGCACTCCGGGGTACTTTCATCCCTGGTTACAGGGAGGAACAGTACACTTAACCTCGATTGAGGTGCCTAACACCAACATGGTGTTTATGACCACATACTGTACATTGTGTTTTGAAGGAACAGCTTTGGCCTGAGGCGTTTCTACCTATTTTCCCACCGACGTGTGCATTCTTGTGTAAAAAAAATCCAAGGTAAAAAAAACATGAATAAACACCTTAGATTCAATGTAGGTGTTGAGCTAATGCCCTGCACCCGAAGTCATTTTATTACACAATAACATTTGGTGTACTCAGGGCCAGCCCTAGGCATAAGTGACATAAGCGGTCATTTAGAACCAAGGCCAAATGTATAAAAATTTAGGAACTCAGTCAGGATTTCAACTTACTGTTGAGAGTTAGAAGAATAACATAATTAACAAGGTTCAGTTTCGAATTTGGTTGTCAATTTGGTTGTCAATTTGGTTGTCAATTTGGTTGTCCATCAGTAGTTTTCCTCTTGTTATGTCAGTCACTCACAGAAACTCAATTAGCCCATGTCAGCAAACATGTTTTTCTTTTTGGAAAATTTGTCTAATGGCCAGCTATCTAAACTTCTAGTAATCATGGCCAATATTTACCGACCAGGTACGAAGGGCACGTGACCAGGGGCCCTGACCTCCATGTGGCCCCCATTGGTTTTGATTAATTAATGGAATAACAGAAAGGTGTCACATTAGTTTTTTCTCGCAAACATCCTTTCTGAATTTAAAAGTAATCCCAAGAAGTAATCATCTAGTTTTTCCAAATTATCTGTAATCTGATTACAATATTTTTTGTTGGTAAAATGTAATTGACAACTATCATTGTGAGCCATAGTGCTTTTAAAGGCCAGACATCAACGTTCATTCTTCTCTTCCCTCTTCCTCCTTAACCTCCTCCATTACAAGAAGTGCTCGCACTCTCACTTATGGGGGTGGGGAAAAGAACAAATGGGAGACTTTTAGTAACCATGGCAACCGCATCATCACATCTGATGTTTTTGATAGGTATTACCAAAAGTGTGACACACACACACACACACACACACACACACACACACACACACACACACACACACACACACACACACACACACACACACACACACACACACACACACACACACACACACACACACACACACACACACACACACACACACACACACAGTTACAGAACCAATACTTTTATCACATCATGTAACAAGAGAAACTGATAATGGATAGCTGAAGGTTCATCTCCACACAAGGACATTACATCACCACAGCTGCTCACACTGAGAATTTCACAAGACAGTGGGTCATTTAGGTTCACAGGCATCTGGTACAGAAGGATTGTTTAACTGTATGGCAGCACGGCCTTACATGCTGACTAGACCGGGCGCGTTCATGCGTCCGCGTGCGCTATCCCCTGCATGTTGATTTTGTCCTCCCACACCAGACGCAATTGAAATATCAAAACAAACTCAGAACCAACTAGTAATTTGGAGACAGTTCAAAAAGCATGAAACATTTATGTTAATTAAGCTAGTTAGCTTTCTGTTGCTAGCTAATTTGTCCTGGGATATAAACATTGGGTTGCTATTTACCTGAAATGCACAAGGTCCTTTACGCCGACAAGTTAGAAGAAGTTAATCCATAGATAAAGGGTAAAACCGAGTTTGTTTCTAATAATCTCTCCTCCTTCAGGCTTCTTCTTCTTTGGACTTTATATGGCAGTTGGCAACCAACTTTAAGTTGCATTACCACCACCTGGACTGGAGTGTGGACCTCAGTTCATCTTTCAATCACCCACGTGGGTACAGTTGAAGTCGGAAGTTTACATAGACCTTATCCAAATACATTTAAACTCTGTTTTTCACAATTCCTGACATTTAATCCTAGTAAAAATTCCCTGTCTTGGGTCAATTAGGATTACCACTTTATTTTAAGAATGTGAAATGCCAGAATAATAGTAGAGAGTGATTTATTTCAGCTTTTATTTCTTTCATTACATCCCCAGTGGGTCAGAAGTTTGCATACACTCAATTAGTATTTGGTAGCATTGCCTTTAAATTGTTTAACTTGGGTCAAATATTTCAGGTAGCCTTCCACAAGCTTCCCACAATAAGTTGGGTGAATTTTGGCTCATTCCTCCTGACAGAGCTGGTGTAACTGAGTCAGGTTTTTAGGCCTCTTTGCTCGCACATGCTTTTTCAGTTCTGACCACAGATTTTCTATAGGATTGAGGTCAGGCCTTTGTGATGGCCTCTACAATACCTTGACTTTGTTGTCCTTAAACCATTTTGACACAACTTTGGAAGTATGCTTGGGGTCATTGTCCTTTTTCCTCCAAACATAATGGTGGTCATTATGGCCAAACAGTTCTATTTTTGTTTGATCAGACCAGAGGACATTTCTCCAAAAAAGTATGATCTTTGTCCCCATGTGCAGTTGCAAACCATAGTCTGGCTTTTTTAGGACGGTTTAGAGCAGTGGCTTCTTCCTTGCTGAGCGGCCTTTCAGGTTATATTGATATAGGACTCGTTTTGCTGTGGATATAGATACTTTGTACCTGTTTCCCCCAGCATCTAAACAAGGTCCTTTTTTTTTTTTTTTTTTAATTGAACATTGGAAACATACAATATACTTGCAGTGAAGCCGCTCAACAACCACATCACACCAGTCATCCAACAGACTCCCATTCATAGCGACACAGAAGCATCCAGGGTCAACGCCCTGCTCAAGGGCATGTTGACCGATCTACCACCAGGCCAAAAAACGTGAACCCGAACCCTCCAAGATCCCCCCACGGTTCCCCAATCCTGTCCCTCAACCATTCGAGACCCCTCCCACAGTCCCCCCAGGAAAAAAAATTAAATGCAATTAATTCCATTCCCCACCCCGAAGAATCCCACAATGCACCAACAACCAAGGGAATGAACTTAAGAGAAAAAAGGAAAAGACAGAAGAAAACAGCAAACAATGCAACAATTAAATAATACATTTAAAACAAAGAACAACTAAAATCATAACAGCACTGCCAACTGTATATGTTTGTGTGCATGTCTCTCACTATTACATGTGTGTGTTCTTGTATGAGTTTATTTGAATTACTCTTTTTTATGTTTACTTTTATCTTTGACCATCATTTTATCTCTCACATAGCAACTCCACTCCCACTTGTCTCCAATTCCACATCCCAACCCTCAGCTTCCCTCAGCCCATCCTATCTATCTCTGCCACCCACCCACTTCGCGTTTCTACGCAACACATATCGTTCAACTATGGTGTGATGTTTAACGTACAATTTCAATCTATCTAATCGAATAGAATCCACAGATTGCAATTAGAAGATAAATACTTTTACGAAGAGTATTAGTATATTAGTAATTGACTGACCTGGTCTCTCCAGATCTCCTAACAGTACTATTTCTAGGGTCAATTTTAGATCAATGCTATGCATGTTTAGCTGTTCCTGAACCTGAGACCAGAAACAGGCTACCTGAGGGCAATATCAAAATAAATGGTCTATTGATTCTGTATCCTCACAACAAAATCTGCAGAGCTTCGATGATTTTTTGCCCCAAATATTCAAAATGTTGTTGTTGGCAAAGAATTATATATAATAATTTTAGCTGAAAAGCACGAAGTCTTGAATCTTGCATTGTTTTATATATCAACTCACAAACCCTGTACCATGGAATCGGTACATCAAAAATCTCTTCCCAACTATTTTTCAAGCTGTATGGCACAGTTGTCAACATCCTTGTCCTCAAATGAAACTGGTAACCTTTCCCATTTATGCTATTTTTATTCCTCCGACAGTTTTGATCCTCTATATTGGGCAGACAGACCAATTCCCTACCTCTTCCCGCTGCCACCTGCCTCCTCCATTTTTGGGGTAATGCTGTAATCAATTGGTTGTTCTCTTGGATTGAGCAGACCTTCCCGTACAATTCTGATAACTCCATGAAGGTCATAACTCTACCATTACAATTTACAATATAATTTCAGAACAAAATACACTTTTCAAACATCTTTCCCATAAATACAGGTATTTTATCAACCAGCACATCTGAGTTCAGCCATAGTATTTGTTGTAATATTTGTTCTTTTCAGGGGGATGAAATTGAAATTATAGCCAGCTCTGCAATGCTTGTTTGAGAAAGAGAAATACTTTGAAAAAAGTATCATTTTCAATTCATCAAAAATGAGACATGGCAATCTGCACAATGGCAAAAAGGCCATTTTTAAACAATGGATGAGCTTTTCTTAGTAATCTACTTGAGAACCATTTAGGGTTTAAATAAAACTTTTGAATGAGTGAAGCTTTTAGAGAGAGGTTTACAGCTTTTATATTTAATAATGTCAACCCACCCAATTCATATTCATTATGTAGATAGGCACGTTTTATTTTGTCTGGTTTAGCATCCCAGATAAAGCTAAATATTTTTTGCTCATATGATTTGAAAAACGAATCATCAGGAGAAGGCAGCGCCATAAGTAAGTGAGTAAACTAAGATATGACTAAGGAGTTAATCAGGGAAATTTTTCCATAAATAGACAGGTCTATCGTTGCAGGATCTTGTCTATTTTTACAAGTTTTCTATTGAAATTCATTGTGGAGAGCTTATTTATATACACTGCTCAAAAAAATAAAGGGAACACTTAAACAACACAATGTAACTCCAAGTCAATCACACTTCTGTGAAATCTAACTGTCCACTTAGGAAGCAACACTGATTGACCATAAATTTCACATGCTGTTGTGCAAATGGAATAGACAAAATGTGGAAATTATAGGCAATAAGTAAGACACCCCCCAAAAAGGAATGGTTCTGCAGGTGGTGACCACAGACCACTTCTCAGTTCCTATGCTTCCTGGCTGATGTTTTGGTCACTTTTGAATGCTGGCGGTGCTTTCACTCTAGTGGTAGCATGAGACGGAGTCTACAACCCACACAAGTGGCTCAGGTAGTGTAGTTCATCCAGGATGGCACATCAATGCGAGCTTTGGCAAAAAGGTTTGCTGTGTCTGTCAGCGTAGTGTCCAGAGCATGGAGGCGCTACCAGGAGACAGGCCAGTACATCAGGAGACGTGGAGGAGGCCGTAGGAGGGCAACAACCCAGTTGCAGGACCGCTACCTCCGCCTTTGTGCAAGGAGGTGCACTGCTAGAGCCCAGCAAAATGACCTCCAGCAGGCCACTCGTTGATGTGCGAGAGCAGTGTGGATGCAATGATTGAATAACATGTATGTGCAATTTTTTATTTTTTTTGTGGTTTCGTCAGCATGTTATACTAGATAAACATCCATCTCTATGTACAGATTGAGTACAGACAGATCCTTTATGAAACGTCATGTATGAGTCACAGATAGGAAGGCAGTATAAGATCACACATTGACACTGACAGTCAATAAGGACTAGATTATATCAGATCCACGCTAGCCGGTGTCTGATGTGGAACTGTGTTAGAGCTGTCAAATCCACAAGCGACTCCCATCACTGTACCTAAAGAGGGACAATGCCATTGGCTGCACGGAGTTGCGTTAAGCCAAATCCCATGCAGCCTTGTTTACACGTTGGAACACTGAAACGTGTGATGTAATCTACACCTCCGTTAGGCTGATAGAAATCCTGGTTTCCCATTTGAGCTTCATTAAGTATAACGTATATTCATTAAGTATATAAGTATATAACCTACACATTCTTCTTCTGAACTTCTAATGTGAGTGGGAAGGGTGTGGCTTCATGACAATGATCACAAGCGCAGCTGCTCTTTTTGACAGCTCCAACGCACAAAACATTAACAAACTTAACACTTGATCTGATTGAATCTCGGCCTAAGAGTCATTTGGGCGTGCCGGTAGATTCTGCCTATTATTTACAGACATGCACAATGAAAATATCTGCTAAGACAGAAAAACACAGTTTCCTTGGTGCTTTGCTTTGTCTTCTATTCAGCTTCCTGTCGTCGGGAGGTGAGTTCCAACATGAAGCACAAGGACTAGACGTCTCTTCTGTTGGGAGAGAGGGCAGGTGTTCATACCCAACTTCATCATATCCAAACTGTAACATGTATTTTCTCACACATACACACACACATCGTACCTAGGCGAAGACAAAATAGACTACCACCATGCAGCCAACGATCCATGCCACCATCAGTAGAGCAGGAAACAGCCTGCAGGACGACTCCACCTGACCTGAAGCTGCATGATATAACACATCAGAACACCTCGACACACAACTGGACACAGTAGCTCTTGGTCATGGTCCCCTCTTAACACAATTCATTGTTAAAAGTCTAATCTGTTGTGAGGGGGTTGTAAGCTAACACATTGAAAAGTTTTAAGACGGTCATAGTATGGATCATTTAGCTATTTGATTTTGAATTTGAGGACCCCTTTAGATGTAAAAAAAAGTATATGAAAAAGTATTTAACAAAGTATTTATTTTGGCCTTCACCACTATAGTCCAGAGAAACGCATTGAATAACACATTCATAAATGGCAAAAATAAGTGTTTGTAAGTGTTATATAGGAGGTATAAGTATCAAGACACAAGGCGAGACCCAGATGCAGACACAGGAGGCAGATGGTTGGAGTCTTACAATGTGTATCAATACAAAGGGGTACGCAAGAGAATGGTCGTGGACAGGCAAAAAGGTCAAAACCAGATCAGAGTCTAGGAGGTACAGAGTGGCAGACCGGCTCCTGGTCAAGGCAGGCAGAATGGTCAGGCAGGCGGGTACAAGGTCCAGAAACAGGCAAGGGTCAAAACCGGGAGGACTAGAAAAAAGGAGAATGCAAAAAGCAGGAGAACGGGAAAAATGCTGGTTGACTTGGAAACATACAAGACGAAATGGCACAGAGAGACAGGAAACAGGGATAAATACACTGGCCCAGAGAGACAGGAAACACAGGGATAAATACACTGGCACAGAGAGACAGGAAACACAGGGATAAATACACTGGCCCAGAGAGACAGGAAACACTGTCACGGCTGTTGAAGGATGAGGACCAAGGTGCAGCGTGGTGAGCGTACATTTTACTTTATTTAAAAATGACGCCGACAAAAAAACAATAAACCATACAAAACAAACCGTGAAGCTAAAGGCAATAGTGCCAACAAACAAAAACAACCTCCCACAAAGAACGGTGGGAAAAAAAGCTACCTAAGTATGGTTCCCAATCAGAGACAACGATAGACAGCTGTCCCTGATTGAGAACCCTACCTGGCCAAAACATAGAAATAGAAAATCATAGAAACACAAAACATAGAATGCCCACCCCAACTCACGCCCTAGAGACATAAAAAGGAACTCTAAGGTCAGGGCCTGACAAACACAGGGATAAATACACTGGCACAGAGAGACAGGAAACAGGGATAAATACACTGGGGAAAACAAGCGACACCTGGAGGGGGTGGAAACAATAACGAGGACAGGTGAAACAGATCAGGGCATGACAATAAGAAAGCTCAGGAAATATATTTAAAACATTTTTTTACACATATTCAATCCATTTTTTGCGTATGCACAAAACTACTTTCATACTTCCATACGTTTTTTTTAACCGGTACCGGTTACCTTTAGACAAGTCATGTGACAATTGTGGGGGTCATAGAGCAAAATGAGAGTCTCCCCTTTCCATACAGTGGTCATAATAGTTTGTAGGTCAATCTGTTTGGACGCTACAGACGTTTTCGTGAGATGACCGATATTCGGGATGTCTCCCGGTCTGACAAACACCACTCTAGCTCTGCCACCTTTCACCTCAGATGTTTCATGTCTCACTGCTCTAGCTCTGCCACCTTTCACCGCAGATGTCTCACTGCTCTAGCTCTGCCACCTTTCACCGCAGATGTCTCACTGCTTTAGCTCTGCCACCTTTCACCGCAGATGTCTCACTGCTCTAGCTCTGCCACCTTTCACCGCAGTTGTCTCATGTCTCACCGCTCTAGCTCTGCCACCTTTCACCGCAGAAGTCTCATGTCTCACCGCTCTAGCTCTGCCACCTTTCACCGCAGAAGTCTCATGTCTCACCGCTCTAGCTCTGCCACCTTTCACCGCAGATGTCTCACTGCTCTAGCTCTGCCACCTTTCACCGCAGAAGTCTCATGTCTCACCGCTCTAGCTCTGCCACCTTTCACCGCAGAAGTCTCATGTCTCACCGCTCTAGCTCTGCCACCTTTCACCGCAGATGTCTCACTGCTCTAGCTCTGCCACCTTTCACCGCAGAAGTCTCATGTCTCACCGCTCTAGCTCTGCCACCTTTCACCGCAGAAGTCTCATGTCTCACCGCTCTAGCTCTGCCACCTTTCACCGCAGATGTCTCACTGCTCTAGCTCTGCCACCTTTCACCGCAGAAGTCTCATGTCTCACCGCTCTAGCTCTGCCACCTTTCACCGCAGATGTCTCACCGCTCTAGCTCTGCCACCTTTCACCGCAGAAGTCTCATGTCTCACCGCTCTAGCTCTGCCACCTTTCACCGCAGATGTCTCACTGCTCTAGCTCTGCCACCTTTCACCGCAGAAGTCTCATGTCTCGCTGCTCTAGCTCTGCCATCTTTCACCGCAGATGCGGAAGTGCAACATCGCCGGATGCGGTGGCTTAAGATTCATCCGGTGCAAAAATTGATATCTCTATCTTAAACTGACCTATTTTTTTTAAGGGGATTTAAAAAAATGTATTACTTAGATTGACTCTAGAGGGTTAAACCATGCTAAAACACAGCCTACAAATCCTCAAAGTTGCTAAATGACTGTGGCTGTGGAATATGCAGCCAAGTCACCCGTGATACAAGTCAGTGTTCGACATCCACCCATGTCTGAGGACGTCAGGAGATGACGTGGAAAACGGCCACTAGGGGCAACAGTGAGCGCTGTGACTTTCAAATAGGTTTCAGATTAGCTAAAGTGTTGTGGATGGGGATGGAGGATGGGTGTAAGCATTTGTTTTGTTTTAATTGTTTTAAGCCTATCCCAAACCTTAACCCTTACCTTTAACCATTTGGAGTTCATTCTAGATTTTGGAGTTAATGCCTAAACTTAAACTTAAACTGAAACTCTTAAAAATGTGACGTTTACAATAGCTTTGAAATTTGACGTTCGGGAAACATGGATGAATGTCTTATTCTGATTTGTAAAACTGTGAGAGCTAGTTTGGAATGACCAAACTATAATCATGAATGTTCCTCATAAAGATAGCCCTTTAGTAAATGTATTTTTATTATGCTATTTAACTAGTCAAGAACAAATTCTTATTTACAATGATTGCCTACCCTGGCCAAACCCTAACCCAGACGACGCTGGCCCAATTGTGTGCCGCCCTATGGGACTCCCAATCACAGGTGATGTTAATACAGCCTGGAAACAAACCAGGGTCTGTAGTGACGCCTCTAGCACTGAGATGCAGTGCCTTAGACCGCTGCGCCACTTGGGAGCCCCTTGTATACAGATGCTTGGTAAGCATACCATCAATAAAATACAAGTATTTATCAGAGCCAAAGAAATCACTCATTTACTCACTCACTCACTCACTCACTCACTCACTCACTCACTCACTCACTCACTCACTCACTACACAGTTTTGAAGAGAGACTATTGAAGAGGTTTCTTACCTCTTGGCTCCATGGTTCCTCTTCACTGACCTTCTGGTCACCTTGGATCCTACTGTATAAGAGCAGTGGTGACTTGATGTTTACATCTGGCAGGGCGGCTACGGACTGAGCAGGGGGGTGAATACACACTCAGTCCGCACCGGATACAGCTTCTAAAATGAAACTCATTCACACGCACGCACACACTCAGACAGAAAACACACACACACACACAGATTGACACATGGAGAGTACACACACGTCCCCATTGGCCTAATTTTCTAAACTCAAATGGCCCTTACGCCTCTAGAGAATACTATCTCTAGAAAAACATACAAATAATTGCATCACACACCAACACACATGAAGGCCTACAGTGGCAGACCATGTGAAAAGGTAAGTAAATGCATGGCAGAAAGCCATAACTTAAAGTGTGTGTATGAGTGTATCAGGGGTCACAGCAAAACATAGACCCCACGTTTTTGGAAATCTAAAGGGAGTATAGCTGTTTCCATAACAACCATTTCTCTGTGGGCCTGGTCCCAGCTGTGAAAGACCCAGGTCTCCTCTTCAGATCTCCCCCAGGAGCAGCACCTCCAGCTGGGGTGCACTCCCCTCTGTCCCCAGGGAGGCCTGGAGCTCCAACCCCGGGAGTTTTGCCGTGTTCCGTTCTCTTCCGTTTGTTGCCATGGAGAGATTCGCGCCACTTGGCAAGTATGCTTGCTAAATCGAGAGGGAAAAAGGCCGTTCTAAATCCAAACAACGATTGTTCCCGACAAAGGACCCCTTGTACAACATTCTGATGAAAGATCAGCAAAAGTAGGACCCATTTTATGATGCTATTTCATATATCTGTCGAACATGTTGTGCTAGTCGTTTGCGCCCAGCTTTTGGGTACTCTCTCGCTATACTGTCACGTTCCTGACCTGTTTTCTGTTATTTTTGTATGTGTTTAGTTGGTCAGGGTGTGAGTTGGGGTGGGCATTCTATGTTTTGTGTTTCTATGTTTAGGTCATTTGTAATTTGCCTTATATGGTTCTCAATCAGAGACAGGTGTTTGACTTTTCCTCTGATTGAGAACCATATAAAGGTAGGCTGTTCACACTGTTTGTTTGGGGGTGAATGTCTCCTGTGTCCGTATATGTTACCACACGGGACTGTATCGTTTGTTTGTAGTCTGTACCTGTTCGTGCGTTCTTCGTTATATGTAAGTTCACATGTTTTAGGTCAGTCTACGTTCGTTTGTTATTTTGTAGTTTGTTGAAGTGTTTTTCGGTTTTCGTCTTTTCTTTAATTAACTTCATTATGTCAAATTATCACGCTGCGCTTTGGTCCAATCCCTACTCCTCCTCTTCGTCCGAAGAGGAGGAGGACAACCGTTACATATACCTAAGCTGGATGTCGTAATGAAGTTATTTTTAGAATTCTAACACGACGATTGCATTAAGAACTAGTGTATCTATCATGTCCTATACAACATGTATTTTTTAGTTATGTTTATGAATAGCTATTTGGTCAGAATATGTGTGTCAGAAAAAGTGTCAGAAAAATATCCGGACGTTGTGGGAAAAAGATGCTACGTTAGCACAATGTATAACCGCTGATTGCAGCTCTGAATATGAACATTTTCGAACAAAACATAAGTGTATGTATAACCTGATGTTATAGGACTGTCATCTGATGAAGCTTATCAAGGTTAGTCAAAAATTATATATCTTTTGCTGGTTTGTTACGATCGCTAACTTTTGCTAATGGGGAATGGCTTGTGTTTCTGGCTATTGTGGTAAGCTAATATAACGCTATATTGTGTTTTTGCTGTAAAACACTTAAGAAATCGGAAATATTGGCTGGAATCACAAGATGCCTGTCTTCCATTTGCTGTACACTATGTATTTTTCAGAAATGTTTTATGATGAGTATTTAGGTATTTGAAGTTGGTGTCTGTAATTATTCTGTCTGCTTTCGGTGCAATTTTTATTTTATTTTTATATTTATTTTTTTATTTTACCCCTTTTCTCCCCAATTTTCGTGGTATCCAATCGCTAGTAATTACTATCTTGACTCATCGCTACAACTCCCGTACGGGCTCGGGAGAGACGATGGTCGAAAGCCATGCGTCCTCCGAAGCACAACCCAACCAAGCCGCACTGCTTCTTTAACACAGCGCGCATCCAACCCGGAAGCCAGCCGCACCAATGTGTCGGAGGAAACACCGTGCACCTGGCCCCCTTGGTTAGCGCGCCCTGCGCCCAGCCCGCCACAGGAGTCGCTGGAGCACGATGAGACAAGGAAATCCCTACCGGCCAAACCCTCCCTAACCCGGACGACGCTGGCCCAATTGTGCGTCGCCCCACGGACCTCCCGGTCGCGGCCGGCTGCGACAGAGCCTGGGGGCGAACCCAGAGACTCTGGTGGCGCAGTTAGCACTGCGATGCAGTGCCCTAGACCACTGCGCCACCCGGGAGGCCTCTATTTCGGTGCAATTTCTGATTGTAGCTGCAATGTAAACTATGATTTATACCTGAAATATGCACATTTTTCGAACAAAACATAGATTTATTGAATAACATGTTATAAGACTGTCATCTGATGAAGTTGTTTGTTGGTTAGTTTGGTTGGTTCTTGGTTAGTTAGGTTGGCTTTGTGCATGCTACCTGTGCTGTGAAAAATGTCTGTCCTTTTTTGTATTTGGTGGTGAGCTAACATAAATATACGTGCTGTTTTCGCTGTAAAACATTTTAAAAATCGGACATGTAGGCTGGATTCACAAGATGTGTACCTTTCATTTGCTGTATTGGACTTGTTAATGTGTGAAAGTTAAATATGTCTAAAAAATATATTTTGAATTTCGCGCCCTGCACTTGAAGTGGCTGTTGTCATATTGTGGCCGGCCTCGGGCTTGCAGCCAGAAGAAGTTAATAAACAGATCACTGACCATTTAGAATCCCACAGTACCTTCTCCGCTGTGCAATCCGGTTTCCGAGCTGGTCATGGGTGCATCTCAGCCACGCTCAAGGTACTAAACAATATCATAACCGCCATCGATAAAAGACAGTACTGTGCAGCCGTCTTCATCGACCTGGCCAAGGCTTTCGACTCTGTCAATCACCGTATTCTTATCGGTAGACTCAATAGCCTTGGTTTCTCAAATGACTAACTCGCCTGGTTCACCAACTACTTCGCAGACAGAGTTCAGTGTGTCAAATCGGAGGGCCTGTTGTCCGGACCTTTGGCAGTCTGTATGGGGGTACCACAGGGTTCAATTCTCGGGCCAACTCTTTTCTCTGTATATATCAATGATGTCGCTCTTGCTGCTGGTGATTCCCTGATCCAACTCTACGCAAATGACACCATCCTGTTTACATCTGGCCCTTCTTTGGACACTGTGTTATTAACTATTCTCCAAACGAGTTTCATTGCCATACAACCCTCCTTCTGTGGAAAATAGTTTAAAAAAAAATTGTAATTATTAGGT
Organism: Salvelinus fontinalis; assembly: GCF_029448725.1. Classification (NCBI taxonomy): domain Eukaryota; kingdom Metazoa; phylum Chordata; class Actinopteri; order Salmoniformes; family Salmonidae; genus Salvelinus; species Salvelinus fontinalis. Next base: position 39,940,017 of record NC_074688.1, read on the forward strand.
GTGTCCAAACTGTTGACTGGAACTGTATACCCAGACTATCTGCAGTGACCATTTTTGCACAAACTTTTTTTGATCACATATCCTGCTTCTACTGTTTATTATCTATCTTACCGCCTAGTCACTTCAGTTATATATACTGTTTATTACTAACCTGTTGCCAAGTCACTTCAGTTATATATACTGTTTATTATCTACCCTGTTGCCTAGTAACTTCAGTTATATATACTGTTTATTATCTACCCTGTTGCCAAGTCACTTCAGTTATATATACTGTTTACTATCTATCCTGTTGCCAAGTCACTTCAGTTATATATACTGTTTATTATCTACCCTGTTGCCTAGTAACTTCAGTTATATATACTGTTTATTACTAACCTGTTGCCTAGTCACTTCAGTTATAGATACTGTTTATTATCTACCCTGTTGCCTAGTAACTTCAGTTATATATACTGTTTATTACTAACCTGTTGCCAAGTAACTTCAGTTATATATACTGTTTATTATCTATCCTGTTGCCAAGTCACTTCAGTTATATATACTGTTTATTATCTACCCTGTTGCCAAGTCACTTCAGTTATATATACTGTTTATTATCTATCCTGTTGCCTAGTAACTTCAGTTATATATACTGTTTATTATCTACCCTGTTGCCTAGTAACTTCAGTTATATATACTGTTTATTACTAACCTGTTGCCAAGTCACTTCAGTTATATATACTGTTTATTATCTACCCTGTTGCCTAGTAACTTCAGTTATATATACTGTTTATTATCTACCCTGTTGCCTAGTAACTTCAGTTATATATATACTGTTTATTATCTATCCTGTTGCCAAGTCACTTCAGTTATATATACTGTTTATTATCTACCCTGTTGCCTAGTAACGTCAGTTATACAGTGCCATCGGGAAGTATTCAGACCCCTTTTTCCCACATTTGATATTTTACAAAGTGGGATTAAAATGTATTTAATTGTCATTTTTTGTCAACGATCTACACAAAATAGCTTCTCACTTATCCCCCCCAGTGTCACGTTCTGACCTTAGTTCCTTTTTTATGTCTTTGTGTTAGGTTGGTCAGGGCGTGAGTTGGGGTGGGTAGTCTATGTTCTTTTTTCTATGTTGTTATTTTTCTGTGTTTGGCCTTGTATGGTTCTCAATCAGAGGCTGCTGACGATCGTTGTCTCTGATTGAGAATCATACTTAGGTAGCCTGTTTTCCTCATTTTGGTTGTGGGTGTTTATTTTCTGTGTAGTGTCTGTTCACCTTGCAGAACTGTTTTGTTTTCTCCTCGTTGTTATTTTGTGTAGTATTCAGTTTTCAATTAAATTATGACGAACACTTACAACGCTGCATTTTGGTCCTCTTCTCCTTCACCAGACGAGAATCGTTACACTCAGATCATCAGGTTACTGAATAGCCACCACTAGTCAGCTACCTGCTCCCGTCCTTCCCGATACCCCGCACTCCATTCCGTTTCTTTATTATTTACATTTTACCCCCTTTTTCTCCCCAAATTTGTGATTGCGATCTTGTCTTATCACTGCAACTCCTCAAAGAGCTCGGGAGATGCGAAGGTCGAGTCATGTGTTCTCCGGAACATGACCTGCCAAGCTGTGCTTCTTATCACCTGCTCGTTTAACCCAGAAGTCAGCTGCACCAATGTGTCGGAGGAAACACCATTCAACTGATGACCGAAGTAAGTCTGCAGGCGCCCTGCCCGCCACAAGCAGTCGCTAGAGTGCAAAGAGTGAAGTAAAGCCCCACCGGTCAAACCCTCCCCTAAACTGGATGATGCTGGGCCAATTGTGTGCCGCTCTATGGGACTCCTGGTCACGGCCTGTTATGACACAGCCTGGGATCGAACCAGGATGTAATGACACTGCGCCACTCGGGAAGCCCCGTTATTCTTTTATCCTGAAAAACTCCACAGTCAGGGAGAGCGTGGTCTGATAGCCCAGGGAACACTCAAAGGGCGAGAGACAAGTGAAGGGTGTTGCGGGCGTATTCCACCCACACAAGTTTCTGGCTCCAGGTGGTGGGGTTGGTGGTGACGAGACAATGAAGAGCCATTTCCAGGTCCTGATTGGCTCAGTCTGACTGGCCATTAGACTAAGGATGAAAGCCAGAGGACAGGCTGGCAGACGACCCAATGAGCGTGCAGAACGCCTTCCAGAACCGGGACGGGAACGGAGGACCGTGATCGGAGACTATGTTGACCGGAAGTCCATGGGTCTGGAAGACGTGCTGCACCATGAGTTGGGCCGTCTCCTTGGCTGAGGGTAACTTGGGAAGGGGAATGAAATGGTAGGCTTTGGAAAACCTATCCACGTCCATGTTAGGATGGCTGTGTTGCCATCTGATGGAGGGAGACCATTGAAGTCCAGGGATATATGAGACCAGGGGCAGTGAGGAATAGGGAGTGATTGAAGGAGGCCCAAGGGAGCTTTCCACGGAGTATTATTCTGTGGACACAGTGCAGGCGGCGACGAACTCGGGGACATCAGGTACCATGGTGTCCCCGAAAACGAGAGCCATAAACGTTGTCGTCCAACGGGAGCCAGGATGGCAGGTGAGTTTAGAGGAATGTGCCCATTCCAGGAATGGAGAACGGGCAGAGTTCGGGACAACCACAGCAGGGCTATACAAGCGTGAGGGCACGTCAGATTTGACATTCTTGGACCCAGGGCGGTAAGAGATAGTGAAATTAAAACGAGTGAATAACAGCGCCCATCGAGCCTGCCTTAAGATGAGGCATTTGGCGGTGCGGAGATATTGCAGGATTTTAATGGTCAGTCCACGCTAAGAATGGATGTTCTGCCTCCTCTAACCAGTGCCTCCACTTCTCCAACAACATCTTAACCACGAGTAGCTCTCAATTTCCCACCTCATACTTCCTCTCAGCTAGGTTTTGACAATGGGAAAGGTAGGCGCTGGTATGCAGTTTTTGGTATGCAGAACACTGGGACAGGATCTCCCCCACTCCGACGTCTGAGGCATCGACCTCCAAAACAAACTAATGGGACGGGTGCAAATGGATTATGATGGGAGCTGTCGTGAATCGATGCTCGAGGTCAGAGAACGCCGGTCTGCTGCTGGAGACCACATGAAAGGAACCTTGTGAGAGGTGAGTGCTGAGAGGGGGGAAGCCAGGGTGAGGTAACACCGGACGAAACCCCGGAAGAAATTAGCAAACCCCAGAAAACGTTGCAGCAGCACTCTGAATTTGGGTTGAGGCCAATCCACCACCGATCTCACCTTGTTAGAATTCATCTGAATAGTTCCTGCAGCGATGATGTATCCTAGGAAGGAGATGGTGGAGTGATGTAATTCACATTTCTCTGCTTTAACCAAAATCTGTTTCTCCAGGAGTTGCTGGAGGACCTGTCGGACCTGAAGGACTTGCTCTTGTGCTGACCAGGAAAAAATTAGGATGTTGTCGATGTAGACAAACATGAATTGGTTCAACTTATAACGGAGCACATCATTAACCAGGGCTTGGAACACTGAGGGAGCAGTCAGAATGGCATCACCAGTTACTCGTGGCACACGCTAGCCGTGTTGAAGCTGTCTTCCATTCATCTCCTTCCCGTATCCGAACCAGATGGTAGGCTTTCTGAAGTTCCAACTTCGAGAAGATGGTAGGCCCCTGCAGACGCTCGAAAGCAGAGGAGATGAGTGGTTAGTGGGTCACGTTTTTTAACCGTGATGTCATTAAGCCCCCGATAGTTGATACACAGATGCAGGGTTTTGTCCTTTTACTATAAAAAGAAGAACCCTGAGCCGGTGGGGGAGGCAGATGGACGACAACTCCTTGCCGCAAGAGAGTCCCAAATGTACCTTTCCATAGTCTTGGTCTACGGACCCGACAGAGAACAAATTTGCCCCCGAGGTGGTGTTGTGCCCGGGAAAAGGTCAATATCGCAGTCGTAGGGTTGATGCGGAGGAAGAGATGTGGCGAGAGCATTGTTGAAAACCTCCTGGAGGTCCTGGCACTCCGCGGGAACGGCGGAGAGATCCGAGGCTTTTTCCTAGCCTGCTGAAAGATGTTCGGGGCAGGCCGTGCTGACTTCAGACAATGCGTGTGACAGAACGGGCTCCAGCCCATGATAGATCCAGTAGTCCAGCCGATCAGGGGATTGTGCCTCTGGAGACATGACCTCAAACCCCAAAACCATGGGTGCATAAGGCATTTCAATGAGCAGGAAGTGCAAAGACTCACTGTGATTATCTGACACTCGCAGGTTGATAGGAACCATATTGCTGGTAACTTTGCCAATAGAGCACACATCCAGCGCAGTGCCGTCCATGGGAATGAAGAGGAGTTGTGTAGAGATACCCAGCTCCGACACCAGGGTAGTGTCCATAAAACTATCGTCGGCCCCAGAGTCAATGAGCACCCGGAGAGATTTGGACCGGTCCCCCAACAGCAGGATGGCATGAAGATGGGTACGAGTAAAGGGATTTTTGAAGCTCCCCGTACAGCTCACCAGCATACTCGTACCTACTGATGACCCTGGTCTTTTAATGGACAGATAGATATGTAGTGTTCTTTAGTACCACAATACAGACAGCTCTTGGTGCTCAGTCGGCGCAAGTGTTCAACAGGAGACAATCTAGCCCTTCCCTGTTGCATGGGCTCCAGAGGAGATGAGTCGACTGCCCTCTGTGATTCCCGAGGGAACTCGGGTGACGTTGGATTCTTCCGTCAATGTAGACTTCGGGAACTTCCGGTATTCCTCGGAGGCGAGGTGGGAATCGTGGACGAGCGAGTGTGACCGGGAACAGACCTCCTCTCCCTCCTACGTTCCTGTAGCCACCGTAATTCTGCTCTGCATAAAGGGCAGCGGGTTCTATTACTGATTCATGTCTTTATAGCCAGATCCTAAGTGGTATGAATTTTATGTTCCTTTTCATGGTTTAGAAGGCCCTTCTTGCCTTCACAGCTTTGTGGAAGTTACCTGTGGCAGTGATGTTTAGGCCAAGGTATGTATAGTTTGTGTGCTCTAGGGCAACGGTGTCTAGATGGAATTCGTATTTGTGGTCCTGGAAACTGAACATTTTTTGGAACACCATTATTTTTGTCTTACTGAGATTTACAGTCAGGGCCCAGGTCTCACAGAATATTTGCAGAAGATTTAGGTGCAGCTGTAGGCCCTTCTTGGTTGGGGACAGAAGCACCACATCATCAGCAAACAGTAGACATTTGACTTCAGATTCTAGTAGGGTGAGGCCCGGATGCTGCAGTCTGTTCTAATGCCCTCGCCAATTCGTTGATATACAGTGCATTCGAAAAGTATTCAGACCCTTTGAATTTTGTTACAATACAGCCTTATTCTAAAATAGTCCCCCCCCCCCTAATCAGTGTACACACAATACCGATAATGACAAAGCAAAACAGGTTTTTCGAAATTATTGCAAATTCATTAAGAAATAATGTCTATCATTTCCGAAACAACATGTATTTTTTAGTAACGTTTATGTATAGTTATTTGGTCAGAATAGTTGAGTGTCAGAAAAATATCCGGACGTTGTGGGAAAAAGATGCTACGTTAGCACAATGTATAACCACTGATTTCAGCTCTAAATATGCACATTTTCGAACAAAACATAAGTGTATGTATAACCTGATGTTATAGGACTGTCATCTGATGAAGCTTATCAAGGTTAGTCAAAAATTATATATCTTTTGCTGGTTTGTTACGATCGCTAACTTTTGCTGCTTGGGAATGGCTTGTGTTTCTGGCTATTGTGGTAAGCTAATATAACGCTATATTGTGTTTTCGCTGTAAAACACTTAAGAAATCGGAAAAATTGGCTGGATTCACAAGATGCTTGTCTTTCATTTGTTGTACACTATGTATTTTTCAGAAATGTTTTATGATGAGTATTTAGGTATTTGACGTTGGTGTCTGTAATTATTCTGTCTGCTTTCGGTGCAATTTCTGAATGTAGCTGCAATGTAAACTATGATTTATACCTCAAATATGCACATTTTTCGAACAAAACATAGATTTATTGAATAATATGTTATAAGACTGTCATCTGATGAAGTTGTTTGTTGGTTAGTTTGGTTGGTTCTTGGTTAGGTAGGTTGGCTTTGTGCATGCTACCTGTGCTGTGAAAAATGTCTGTCCTTCTTTGTATTTGGTGGTGAGCTAACATAAATATATGTGCTGTTTTCGCTGTAAAACCTTTAAAAAATCGGACATGTTGGCTGGATTCACAAGATGTGTACCTTTCATTTGCTGTATTGGACTTGTTAATGTGTGAAAGTTAAATATTTCAAAAAAATATATTTTGAATTTCGCGCCCTGCACTTGAAGTGGCTGTTGTCATATTGATCCCGACTTAGGGCTTGCAGCCATAAGAAGTTTTTAACAAACATAATCGATAATATTTCACCCCACAAAATGGGGTGCCCCTCTCTTGCGCGCAGGAAGTATTCAGAGGACTTTTGAAAAAACTCGCTCACTTTTCAAAATAAAAGCCTGAAACTATGTCTAAAGCCTGGTCACAGCCTGAAGAAGCCATTGGAAAAGGAATCTGGTTGATACCCCGTTAAATGAAGGTTAGACGGGCCAGGAAACACAGTTAAAAAAAATATATATCACTTCCGAGTTACATTTTCTCAGGTTTTCGCTTGCAGAATAAGTATTGTTATACTCACAGACAATATTTTGACAATTTTGGAGACTTTGGAGTGTTTTCTCTCCCAATCTGTAAATTATATGCATATTCTACGATCTGGGCCAGAGAAAATGTCAGTTTACGTTAGGCACGTTATTTAAAAAAATAAATAATAATCTGACCCTTAGCGTTAGGAAGTTAAAAAAATAAAAATCACTTATCACAAATACCCTGGAAATATCACATTTACATAAGTAATCAGACCCTTAACTCAGTACTTTGTTGAAGCACCTTTGACAGCGATTACAGCCTGTAGTCTTCTTGAGTATAATGCTACAAGCGTGTCACACCTGTATTTGGGGAGTTTCTCCCATTCTTCTCTGCAGATCCTCTGTCAGGGTGGATGGGGAGGGTCGCTGCACAGCTATTTTCAGGTCTCTCCAGATACGTTCGATCGGGTTCAAGTCCAGGCTCTGGCTGGGCCACTCAAGGACATTCAGAAACTTGGCCCCAAGCCACTCCTGCGTGGTCTTGGCTGTGTTCTTAGAGTTGTTGTCCTGTTGGAAGGTGAATCTTTGCCCCAGTCTGTGGTGCTGAGCGGTCTGTAGCAGGTTTTCATTTAAGGATCTCTCTGTACTTAGCTCCATTCATCTTTCACTCGATCCTGACTAGTCTCCCAGTCCCTGCCGCTGAAAAACAACTCCACAGCACGATGCTGCCAACACCATTCTTCACCTTAAGGATGGTGCCAGGTTTCCTCCAAACGTGACGCTTGGCATTCAGGCCAAAGAGTTCAATCTTGATTTCATCAAACCAGATAATCTTGCTTCTCATGGTCTGCGAGTCCGTTAGATGCCTTTTGGAAAACTCAATGCGGTGCGGTTGTGTAGCCTTTTACTGTGGAGTGGCATCCATCTGGCCACTCTACCATAAAGGCCTGATTGGTGGATTGCTGCAGAGATGGCTGTCCTTTTTGAAGGTTCTCCCATCTCCACAGAGGAACGCCAGAGCTCTGTCAGTGACCATTAGGTTCTTGATCACCTCACTGACCAAGGCCCTTCTCCCCCGATATCTCAGTTTGGCTTGGCGGCCAGCTCTTGCAAGAGTCTTGACGGTTCCAAACTTCTTCCATTTATGGATGATGGAGGCCACAGTGTTCCCGGGGAACTTCAATGCTGCAGAAATGTTTTGGTACCCTTACCCAGATCTGTGCCTTGACACAATCCTGTCTCGGAGCTCTACAGACAACTCCTTCGACCTCATGGTTTTGTTTTTGCTCTGACATACATTGTCAACTGTAGGACCTTAAATAGATAGGTGTGTGCTTTTCCAATTCACATCAAGTCAATTGATTTTACCACAAGTGGACTGCAATCAAAATGTAGAAACATCTCAAAGATGATCAATGGAAACAGGATGTACCTGAGCTGGATTATCTACACCTCTATTTTGAATAGATAAGTCTTTGTGTTAATGTTCGTTTAGTGTCTTCCAATTTTCATAGAAGTGGTCTCTCTCTCTCTCTCTCTCTCTATATATTTCTCTATTTCTCGCCATGCATCTCTCTAATCCATTTAGTCACAATTTCACTTTTTACTTAATAAAATAATTTATAGTACAGTATGATGTAAAATCTGTCTGAATGGATCCATCAGATGTTGTTGAAGAATAGATACTGTATCTCCTGTACTACACATTACCTTCAATAACATCACCCTCACAGGCTTCCTCCAATTACCCCCAATTACCTGGTTCCCAAGTTATCCTCCAATAACAAGTCCCCAATTAACCCCCTCCTGCCCCTCCCTCCCTTCAAGCACCCCCTGGTGGCCGTGTGCTTGTTTTTTAGCCTGGGGCTCATTTCTCCCTATTTCAGCAGCTCCCCTTCTCTCCTCTTCCTCTCCCTCTTTCACTCTCACACTGCAGGAAATGCCAGACTGACAGACACTCATCCTCACTCTCTCTGTCTGTCTGGATAACGTTTGCTGTTGCCAGGTAGGGCAGAGGTAGAACAAGGTTTTGTGTATCTATCACTGTTGTTTCACATGTCTGGTTACAGGTGTCTGTGTTGTATGGTGTGTCTCTTCATTGAAAGCACTTTTTGATCATGTCTTTCTGTCTACAGAGTGTTCTGTCTGCAAGGTCTTGGTTTGGTCTCTCTCCAACAGGTGACAGAACTCTCCCAGTCTTCGGCCTTGTCACTCTCCCAGTCTTCGGCCTTGTCTCTCTCCAGGTGATGAGCCTCTGGGGCTGGCTGTGGCTGCTCTACTGCCTCCATGTCCCTGGGTGTGTCCGGGGTCTGTATGGAGGTGGAAAGGGGGCTTGTCGGCTGATAGCTAAGCAGGTCTCCGGCAGTGTTTATCGGGCAGGAGATGTGGTCATTGGGGGCCTGTTCCCCATCCATGTGGAAGCCCCTCTGCCAGAGCAGGAGTTCAGGAGCATTAAGGAATATTCTACCTGTACAATGTATGCAGCATGTTGTGTGATAACAGCTTTTTGTCATTGTGTTTTCACCTAACAGTAATCTGTATTCAGTTACCTCCTATTTCTCTGTTTTATCCTTTCGTCCGTCTGTCAGTTTCAAACAGCGTGCTTACCGTTGGCTCCAGACTATGATTTTTGCTGTGGAGGAGATTAACCGTGACCCAGCCCTCCTGCCTAACCTCACCCTGGGGTTCCTGGCTTCTGACACATGTCGGTCAGAGGGCCTCACCTTGGGGGCAGCCCTAGCCATGGTGAGCGGCAAGGAGGCCTCCGTGGTGGGCACAGAGTGTGGCACAACCCCCGAGGTTCCCGTCATCATCGGGGATGCCCACTCCTCAGCCTCCATGGTGGTGGCACAGACCCTCGGGCCGTTTGATTTACCCATGGTGAGGCAGGGGTGGGATTACAGGTTGGGATGAGATGATTCCTCTTTTCACATTACATTTCAATCTCTTTCTAGATTTCTCTCTCTCTAACGTTTACCTTCCTTCTCCCTCTGCTCTCTGTCTCTTACAAATTATAATTATCCTTGACCCTCGCTCTCGGTCTCTCTGTCTCTCACTGTCGAACTCACTCCCTGTCTCTCTCTGTCTCACTGTCTCTCTCACTCTCTGTCTCTCTCGCTCTGTTCTCTCCCAGGTGAGTTACTTTGCCACCTGTGCGTGTTTGAGTGACAACTTGAGGTACCCCTCGTTCTTCCGGACTGTACCCAGCGATGCCTTCCAGGCTCGGGGCATGGCCAAGCTGCTGCGTCTGCTGAGATGGGTGTGGGTCGGGCTGGTGTCAGAGGATGATGACTATGGCAAGTTTGGGGTTCAGCTGCTTCTCCAAGAGCTCCAGGGATCTGGGGTGTGTGTCGCTTACTCTGAGGTCCTCCCCAAGGTACCACCTCACTCTGATGATCTGGCATTATACTCTGGCATTATACTCTCTCTTTTGCTCTATCTTTCTCTCTCTCTTTCACTCTGACTCCCCCTCTCTTCTAATCTAATAGAAACGCTCTCTCTGATTTTTTCTGACTCTCTTCCCTTTCTCTCACTGATGGTCATCCCCAAGTTACCGTCTAAGAGAAAGATCAGGCACATTGTGGACACCATCAGAGGATCTACTGCCAGAGTGGTGGTGGCATTTGTAGGATTCACGGGTCATTCAGGGGTGAGTAGTTACCGGTCAGAGTATTGTTAATGATTTGTAACACAGCTGTAGCAGTGTCCTTGTGTCTTACCATGACTTGATGCCCTTTTATAGACATAATCATTTCCTAATTGATAATCATGCATTTCAGCTTGACCATCTTGATCTTTTTAACGATTCTCCAGGCCCTGATGGAAGAGGTTGTCCGCCAGAACATTACAGATAAGCAGTGGATTGCCTCAGAATCCTGGGTCACTTACTCTACTATCGCCGCCCCGAAGAACCTGCCCTCTCTTGCAGGGACAATCGGTTTTGCCCTGAAGAAAGCTGACATTCCCGGCCTGGGGCCTTTCCTCACACGCCTCCATCCAGACGGGGACTACCAGAAGTCCGACCCCTTCGTGTGGGAATTGTGGGAAGAGATGTTTGGGTGTTCTCTGGGGGTTGACCTCAGCATGACGCTGTCGTCCAGGCGACAGTGTACTGGGTCAGAGGTCATACGTGAGGGAGACTTTACACCTAAATCTCTGTTTTTTGTCCTGATTCCCAATGTTATCTCAGTAAAATGAAGTGTCAATCCTACTTACTTACTTACTTTATTGTCCCCAATAGGAAATTTTGTTGCAGTGTCATGTACACATTTAAAGTGGCATTAAATACAAAACAAGATTGACAATACAACTTTCAATAACAGTCACGCACAAATAAAAAAATACAAATCCTAGGTGAGGGGGAGAGCCAGTATGCTGACGTGTCTCAGCTGAGAGCCAGCTATAATGTGTACAAGGCTGTGTACGCCATCGCCTACGCCATACAGGATATGGTGGCCTGTCAACCAGGGGACGGAGTCTTTAATGGTGGACAGTGCCCTGATATCAGGAAGCTTCAGCCCAGCCAGGTGAGAATAACATGTTGATCTGTTTTCAAGTTAACAACACTAATGTTTCCAGTCAGGATACAGTGAAACACTTTGTAAGGTTTTAGTTCTAAAGAACAAAATCCACAACTGGTTCTAACTCTTAATCCTGTTCCAATGCCCTTTTCTCTTTGAGATTGTTCATTATCTGAGGGGAGTGAACTTCAGTACTCCTGTGGGGGAATCTTTCCACTTCGACATGAATGGTGATCCGCCTGCCTCTTATGACATCATCAACTGGCATGTGACCCCCGAGGGGACAGCAGAGTTTGTCCAGGTCGGACAGTTTCTGTCCTCTGAGGGATCCGAAGACCAGTTCCACATCGACATGGATAAAGTGGTGTGGGGTGGGGGCAGCGGAGATGAGGTGAGAACTGTTCCGTTTAGTTTCATTGAGGCAGAGAGGAGTGTGTGTGTATGTGTGTGTGTGTGCGTGTGTGAGTGATAGAGAGAGAACTATTGAGTTTATCACCCTGAAGCTGACATACAGAAAAGAGAAAGACATAAAGAAGACCGAATAAATAACAGGGGAATGTTATCTCAGACACAATATCAACATGACGCTGAACGGTGTCTTTTTTTAACTAGGCAAGTCAGTTAAGAACAATTGTTTTTTACCATGGCGACCTACCCCAGCCAAACCCGGAAGACGCTGGACCAATTGTGCGCCCTATGGGACTCCGAATCACGGCCGAATGCAATACAGCCTGGATTTGAACCAGGGGATGTAGTGACACCTCTTGCATTGATATGCAGTGTCTTAGAACGCTGAGCAGCTCAGGAGGAACATGATACTGAATTTGAGATATTATTGTGGTCATTTTCCTGACAGTCCCCAGAGGAGCCCAGCAAGCCTGCCTGTGAAATAATGATGATAATAGCAATGATGATGATGATGACATCGTCCTCTCCCCTCTCTGGTAGGCCCCTGTGTCTGTATGCAGTGCTGACTGTCCCCCTGGTACCAGGCATGCGGTACAGAAGGGGAGGCCTGTTTGCTGCTTTGACTGTCTGTCCTGCGCTGAGGGAGAGATCAGCAACACAACAGGTAGTCTATCTAGGGTTCTGATTCCAATTCATATTTTTCCTCAACCCTGATTGGTCCTGATTTGGACTCCTCATTCTTCTTCCTTCTCTATCAGGGTCAGTTGAGTGTATTAGGTGTCCAGAGCGGTTCTGGTCCAACCCTGATCGTACGGCCTGCATCCCCCAGCTGGTGGACTTCCTCTCCTACAGCGACACCATGGGCGTCATCCTGTCTGTCATCTCAGTTTCCGGGGCAACACTGACAGCCGGTGCCCTGGCCACCTTCCTCTACTACCGTAACACGGCCCTGGTGAGTTGAATCATATGATCATATATAGAGGTACTGGACAGAGATGAGATTGTGTCATATAAGGATGTGATTTCTGACATCACTCTGTCTAAATTATAATTTTCTGTCTCTTTACAGGTGAAAGCCAACAACTCTGAGCTCAGCTTCCTGCTCCTGCTGTCACTCAAGCTCTGCTTCCTGTGTGCGCTGGTTTTCATTGGCCAGCCGAAGCCATGGACGTGCATGCTGAGACACACCCTCTTTGGTATAAGCTTTGTGTTCTGCATCTCCTGTCTGCTCAGCAGGACTGTGGTGGTGCTGGTGGCCTTCAGGGCCACTCTGCCTGGAGAGAACCTGATGAGATACTTCAGCCCCACCCAGCAGAGGATGGGTATCTCACTCTGCACACTCATCCAGGTGAACATCTAGTTTTTACTATGTTCTATTGGAATGTAATTGTTTCCTTCATTGACCAAATTATTTGTTATTATGGTAACTGTGCTTGCGTTTTCCTTCCACCTCCGTTCCCTTCTACAGGTGCTGATCTGTGTACTGTGGCTGGCCTTAGCTCCACCCCGACCGGCTGAGAGGGGGGACAGAGAGGGTCGGGGCCCGAGGGTCGTCCTGGAGTGTGAGGTGGGCTCTGTGGTTGGCTTCTCTCTGGTGCTCGGCTACATCGGCCTGCTGGCCTCCCTCTGTCTCCTCTTAGCCTTCCTGGCCAGGAAACTACCAGACAACTTCAACGAGGCCAAGTTCATCACCTTCAGCATGCTGATATTCTGTGCCGTGTGGATCTCCTTCATCCCTGCCTACGTCAGCTCTCCTGGGAAGTACACAGTAGCTGTAGAGATCTTTGCCATCCTGGCCTCCAGCTTTGGACTGCTATTCTGTCTGTTTGCTCCAAAGTGTTACATCATCCTTCTGAGACCAGAGAGAAACACCAAGAAACACATGATGTCCAAATAGAAGCCACCAAGAAACACATGATGTCCAATTAGAAACCACCAAGAAACACATGATGTCCAATTAGAAACCACCAAGAAACACATGATGTCCAATTAGAAACCACCAAGAAACACATGATGTCCAATTAGAAACCAATGGGAAACACATGATGTCCAATTAGAAACCACCAAGAAACACATGATGTCCAATTAGAAACCACCAAGAAACACATGATGTCCAATTAGAAACCACCAAGAAACACATGATGTCCAATTAGAAACCACCAAGAAACACATGATGTCCAATTAGAAACCACCAAGAAACACATGATGTCCAATTAGAAACCACCAAGAAACACATGATGTCCAATTAGAAACCACCAAGAAACACATGATGTCCAATTAGAAACCACCAAGAAACACATGATGTCCAATTAAAAACCACCAAGAAACACATGATGTCCAATTAGAAACCACCAAGAAACACATGATGTCCAATTAAAAACCACCAAGAAACACATGATGTCCAATTAGAAACCAATGGGAAACATATGATGGACAAATATTAACTTAAACATAGTCATATCGTGATTTAGGGCTCGTTGATATTCATTTCAAAAGGGGAATGATTATTCTGTTTGGAAACATTAATTTCCTGCTATACCTTCACTATATTACTTTGTTAATATTAGTATGTGTTCTTATAATGTGTCAGAATGAAACACGTCTATATGAACAATACCAATAAAGATTACGTAGTGTCTACTCATGCTGGAAGAGTTAGTATTGAGTCTGACAGTCTGACAGCACTTACAGGCCTCCTACATATGATTCCTTCGTCACCCTGTGTGTGTGTGTGTGTGTGTGTGTGTATGAGTGTGTGTGTTCCTCTTCGTATACCAAAATGAAAACAGAATCATTCCACCGTCTGCTTACCCACTGTGGGAACCTCTCCACTCCCTCTTCACATCCAAGAGGACTCAAGGCTGTAATCGCTGCCAAAAGTGCTTCAACACAATACTGAGTAAAGGTTTTGAATACTTATGTAAATGTGATATTTCAGTTTCTTTATTTTGTATACATTTACATACGGGGGAAAAAAAAGACGTATTTGTCTTTTGAGCTTCTGGTCATGAAATCTATTCAGCCTACTCAATCACTTTTTATAGCTAATGTTTACAGGCCTCCTGGGCCATATACAGCGTTCCTCACTGAGTTCCCTGAATTCCTATCGGACCTTGTAGTCATAGCAGATAATATTGACATTTTTGGTGATTTTAATATTCACATGGAAAAGTCCACAGACCCACTCCAAAAGGCTTTCGGAGCCATCATAGACTCAGTGGGTTTTGTCCATCATGTCTTTGTACCTACTCACTGTCACAGTCATACTCTGGACCTAGTTTTGTCCCATGGAATAAATGTTGTGGATCTTAATGTTTTTCCTCATAATCCTGGACTATCGGACCACCATTTTATTACGTTTGCAAACAAATAATCTGTTAAGACCCCAACCAATTAGCATCAAAAGTTGTGCTATAAATTCTCAGACAACCCAAAGATTCCTTGATGCCCTTCCATACTCCCTCTGCCTACCCAAGGACGTCAGAAGACAAAAATCAGTTAACCACCTAACTGTGGAACTCAATTTAACCTTGCGCAATACCCTAGATGCAGCTGCACCCCTAAAAACTAACAACATTTGTCATAAGAAACTAGCTCCCTGGTATACAGAAAATACCCAAACTCTGAAGCAAGCTTCCAGAAAATTGGAACGGAAATGGCGCCACACCAAACTGGAAGTCTTTTGACTAGCTTGGAAAGACAGTACCGTGCAGTATCGAAGAGCCCTCACTGCTGCTCGATCATCCTATTTTTCCAACTTAATTGAGCTTAATTGAGACAAGGGGCAAAGCTAACTAAAAAGCAGCATTCCCCAAGAGAGGATGGCTTTCACTTCAGCAGTAATAAATTCATGAACTTCTTTGAAGAAAAGATCATGATCATTAGAAAGCAAATTACGGACTCCTCTTTAAAACTTCTTATGGCTGAAGGGGCAGTATTGAGTAGCTTGGATAAAAGGTGCCCATATCAAATGGCCTGCTCCTCAGTCAAAGTTGCTAATATTTGCAAATTATTATTAGTTTTGGGTAGAAAACACTCTAAAGTTTCTAAAGCTGTTTGAATTATGTCTGTGAGATTAACAGAACTCATATTGGCAGGCAAAATCCTGAGTTGAAATCAAAACAGGAATCAGAAATCTGATCTTGTATGTATTCACCAGAGTCCCTAATGAAATCCTCTTGACATATGAATGATTGTGCACTGCCTAGGGGTTCTACTAGATGTCAACCGTCAATAGAAATTATAATGAGACTTCTATGATGTTGTGGGAGAGAATGATAGCAGAATCAGTCCGGTGTCCATCAAGCAGCCATTTTCTGATCATGTTTTTCCTCATGGAAGTCACTTACGTTCCATTGCTCACGAAGACAAGAAAGAATACTCCGGTTGGAACTTTATTGAAGCTATATGTTAAAAACATCCTAATGATTGATTCTGTACTTAGCCTGTTTGGGCTGCAGGGGCAGTATTGAGTAGCCAGATAAAAGGTGCCCATTTCAAACGGCCTCGTACTCAATTCTTGCTCGTACAATATGCATATTATTATTACTATTGGATAGAAAACACTCTCTAGTTTCTAAAACCGTTTGAATTATATCTGTGAGTAAAACAGAACTCATTTGGCACAAACTTCCTGACCAGGAAGTGGAAAATCTGAAATCGATGCTCTCTTCTAGGTCCTGCCTATAAATGGGCATGATACGTATTAGTATACATGCACGTCATACACCTTCCCTTGGATGTCAAGAGGCTGTGAGAGAAGAAATGGAGTGTTTATCTTGGTCTGAGTTGGAATAAATCGTCTTGGAATGACGTGTCACCCATTTCCTGTTTTCAGGAAGGCGCGAGGTTGGACCTGGAATTGCCTTCTGATAAGCTTTCATTATAGGCGACTACTATCTCCTGCTTTGATTTTATTTGATACATGTGACAATATCATCGTAAAGTATGTTTTTTCAATATAGTTTTATTAGATTTTTGAAATTTATTCGGGATATTAGGCGTGTTGCGTTGTGTGCCTTTGTTCAGAAAGGAGAGCTTTGCGCCACTTGGCTAGTGCGCTTGCTAATTCAAGAGGGAAAGAGGCCGTTCTAAATCCAAACAACGATTGTTCTTGACAAAGGACACCTTGTACAACATTCTAATGGAAGCTCAGCAAAAGTAGGAGCCATTTTATGATGCTATTTCATATATCTGTCGAACTGTGTACTATTAGTTTTGCGCCCAGGTTTTGGGCACTCGGTCGCCATAACGTAAGCCTTATGTGGTAATGAAGTTATTTTTGGAATTCTAACACGGCGATTGTAAGAGCTGTCACTTTCCTCATCCTCAGATGAGGTGAGGAGAGAAGGATCTTCAGACCAATATGCGGAGTCAGGGAAATATGCCATCTTTATTATTAATACGAAAACTGATGGCAACACGAAACAAAAACAAAATACTTTCAAAACTACAAAATAACAAAACGACGTAAAACGGAACCTGAACATAAACTCACATCACAAACGTAAACTCACGGACAGGAACGTTACATCGAAACACACGAACAGCCAAACAGCTCCAAAAGTGAATACATCGAACACAAACGAAGACATCACAGGAGACAATCACCCACAAACAAACAGTGAGAATGCCCTACCTAAATATGACTCTTGATTAGAGGAAAATGCAAACCACCTGCCTCTAATCAAGAGCCATACCAGGCAAACCGAAACCAACATAGAAACAGATAACATAGACTGCCCACCCAAAACACATGCCCTGACCATAAACACATAAAAACTAACATAAATAGGTCAGGACTGTTACAGTACCCCCCCCCCAAGGTGCGAACGCCGGGCGCACCAGCACAAAGTCCAGGGGAGGGTCCGGGTGGGCAGTTGACCACGGTGGTGGTTCCGGTTCAGGACGCTGTCCCCGCACCACCATAGTCACTCCCCTCTTCTTTCTACCCCTTCTACTGACCACCCTAACACTACCTTCCCCTAAATAAACAGCTAGCACCGGGACAAGGGGCAGCACCGGGACAAGGGGTAGCACCGGGACAAGGGGCAGCACCAGAACAAGGGGCAGCACCAGGATAAGGACCATCACTGGAATAAGGGGCAGCACCGGGACAAGGGGCAGCACCGGGACAAGGGGCAGCACCGGGACAAGGGGCAGCACCGGGACAAGGGGCAGCACCGGGACAAGGGGCAGCACCGGGACAAGGGGCAGCACCGGGACAAGGGGCAACACCGGGACAAGGGGCAGATCCCGGCTGAAGGACTCTGGCAGGTCCTGTTTGGACGGCTCTGGCAGGTCCATGCAGGCTGACGGCTCTCGACGCTCATGGCAGACTGACGGCTCTCGACGCTCATGGCAGGCTGACGGCTCTCGACGCTCATGGCAGGCTGACGGCTCTCGACGCTCATGGCTCTCTGACGGCTCTGGCTGCTCATGGCTCTCTGATGGCTCTGGCTGCTCATGGCTCTCTGACGGCTCTGGCTGCTCATGGCTCTCTGACGGCTCTGGCTGCTCATGGCTCGCTGGCGGCTCTGGCAGATCCTGTCTGGTTGGCGGCTCTGGCAGATCCTGTCTGGTTGGCGGCTCTGGCAGATCCTGTCTAGTTGGCGGCTCTGGCAGATCCTGTCTGGCGGGCGGCTCTAGCGGCTCCTGTCTGGCTGACGGCTCTAGCGGCTCCTGTCTGGCGGATGGCTCTGTAGGCTCATGGCAGACGGGCGGCTTTGCAGGCTCATGGCAGACGGGCGGCTTTGCAGGCTCCTGGCAGACGAATGGCTCAGATGGCGCTGGGGAGACGGATGGCTCAGATGGCGCTGGGGAGACGGATGGCTCAGATGGCGCTGGGGAGACGGATGGCTCAGATGGCGCTGGGGAGACGGATGGCTCTGACCGGATACGGCGCACTGTAGACCTGGTGCGTGGTGCCGGAACTGGAGGCACCATGCTAATGATAAGCACCTTCCTACTAGTGCGTGGAGCAGGGACAGGGCACACTGAACTCTCAAAGCGTACTCTATACCTGGTGCGTGGTACCGGGACTGGTGGCACCGGGCTGGGGACACGCACCTCAGGACTAGTACGGGGAGAAGTGACAGTGTGTACAGGACTTAGGAGACGCACAGGTGGCTTAGTGCGTGGGGCCGGAACTGGAGGCACTGAACTGGATACACGCACTATAGGGAGAGTGCGTGGAGGAGGAACAGGGCTCTGGAAATGCACTGGTAGCCTAGTGCGTAGTGTAGGCACTGTAGGTACTAGGCTGGGGCGGGGAGGTGGCGCCGGAAATACCGGACCGTGCAGGCGTACTGGCTCTCTTGAGCATTGAGCCTGCCCAACCTTACCTGGTTGAATGCTCCCGGTCGCCCACCCAGTACGGGGAGGTGGAATAACCCGCACCGGGCTGTGTAGGCGAACCGGGGAAACCATGCGTAAGGCAGGTGCCATGTATGCCGGCCCGAGGAGACGCACTGGAGACCAGACGCGTTGAGCCGGCCTCATGACACCTGGCTCAATGCCCAATCTAGCCCTACCAGTGCGGGGAGGTGGAATAACCCGCACCGGCCTATGCACACGTACAGGAGACACCGTGCGCTCTACTGCGTAACACGGTGTCTGCCCGTACTCCCGCTCTCCACGGTTAGCCTGGGAAGTGGGCGCAGGTCTCCTACCTGCCCTTGGCCCACTACCCTTTAGCCCCCCCCCAAGAAATTTTTGGGAGTTACTCACGGGCTTTTCGGGCTTCCGTGCAAGACGTGTCCCCTCATAATTCCGGTTACGAGCTTGATTCTCCGGCTTCCATCCACGTCTCCTAGCTGCCTCCTTAAACCACCGCTCCTGGGCTGTGGCTGCCTCACTCTTCTCACGAGAGCAGCGATATTCTCCAGTTTGCGCCCAGGGTCCTCTACCAGACAAGATCTCCTCCCAAGTCCAAAAGTCCTTGTTGCTCCGTCGAGCATTCCCATACCGCTTGGTCACATTTTGTTGGTGGGTGATTCTGTAAGAGCTGTCGCTTTCCTCATCCTCAGATGAGGTGAGGAGAGAAGGATCTTCAGACCAATATGCGGAGTCAGGGAAATATGCCATCTTTATTATTAATACGAAAACTGATGGCAACACGAAACAAAAACAAAATACTTTCAAAACTACAAAATAACAAAACGACGTAAAACGGAACCTGAACATAAACTCACATCACAAACGTAAACTCACGGACAGGAACGTTACATCGAAACACACGAACAGCCAAACAGCTCCAAAAGTGAATACATCGAACACAAACGAAGACATCACAGGAGACAATCACCCACAAACAAACAGTGAGAATGCCCTACCTAAATATGACTCTTGATTAGAGGAAAATGCAAACCACCTGCCTCTAATCAAGAGCCATACCAGGCAAACCGAAACCAACATAGAAACAGATAACATAGACTGCCCACCCAAAACACATGCCCTGACCATAAACACATAAAAACTAACATAAATAGGTCAGGACTGTTACAGCGATTGCATTAAGAACTATTGTATCTATCATTTCCTATACAACATGTATTTTTTAGTTATGTTTATGAATAGCTATTTGGTCAGAATATGTGTGTCAGAAAAAAATTCGGACGTTGTGGGAAAAAGTAGCTACGTTAGCACAATGTATAACCACTGATTTCAGCTCTAAATATGCACATTTTCGAACAAAACATAAGTGTATGTATAACCTGATGTTATAGGACTGTCATCTGATGAAGAATATCAAGGTTAGTCAAAAATTATATATCTTTTACTGGTTTGTTACGATCGCTAACTTTTGCTGCTGGGAGATGGCTTGTGTTTCGGGCTATTGTGGTAAGCTAATATAACGCTATATTGTGTTTTCGCTGTAAAACACTTAAGAAATCGGAAATATTGGCAGGAATCACAAGATGCCTGTCTTTCATTTGCTGTACACTATGTATTTTTCAGAAATGTTTTATGATGAGTATTTAGGTATTTGTCGTTGGTGTCTGTAATTATTATGGCTGCTTTCGGTGCAATTTCTGATTGTAGCTGCAATGTAAACTATGATTTATACCTGAAATATGCACATTTTTCGAACAAAACATAGATTTATTGAATAACATGTTATAAGACTGTCATCTGATGAAGTTGTTTGTTGGTTAGTTTCGTTGGTTCTTGGTTAGTTAGGTTGGCTTTGTGCATGCTACCTGTGCTGTGAAAAATGTCTGTCCTTTTTTGTATTTGGTGGTGAGCTAACATAAATATACGTGCTGTTTTCGCTGTAAAACATTTAAAAAATCGGACATGTTGGCTGGATTCACAAGATGTGTACCTTTCATTTGCTGTATTGGACTTGTTAATGTATGAAAGTTAAATATTTTGAATAAATATATTTTGAATTTCGCGCCCTGCACTTGAAGTGGCTGTTGTCATATTGTGGGCGGCCTCGGGCTTGCAGCCAGAAGAAGTTAGTTTGAAATGTTTCTTTGACCGGTAATATAACTTTGTGAAGTTTTTGTCCGACATAACGCTGACCAGAATTAGCGTTTGGATATGTAAACCAGACGCGCTAACAAAAGAAGGTATTTGGACATTCGAACAAAACAAACATTTATTGTGGACCTGGGATTCCTGGTGTGCTTTCTGATGTAGATCATCAAAGGTAAGGGAATATTTATCATAATTTTTTTTGTTTATGTTGACGCCATCTTTGCGGCTGTGGTGTTTTACTTTTGAGCGCCGTCTCAGATTATAGCGTGGGTTTATTTTTCCCTAAAGTTTTTTTGTAATCTGACACAGCGGTTCCATTAAGGAGAGATATATCTATAATTCCATGTGTATAACTTGTATTATCATCTATATTTAATTGTATTTCTGTTGAAACGATGTGGCTATGCGAAGTCACTTGATGTTTTTGCCACTAGTGAATCTAGTCGCCTCAATGTAAACTCAGATTTTTTTATATAAATATCAAACAAAACATGCATGTATTGTGTAACATGAAGTCCTGTGAGTGTCATCTGATGAAAATAATCGAAGGTTAGTGATTAATTTTATCTCTATTCTGGTTTTTGTGAAGTTATCTTTAGCTGTAAAAAATGGCTGCGATTATTGTGGTTTTGTGGTGACCTAACATAATCGTTTGTAGTGCTTTCGCTGAAAAGCCTATTTGAAATCGGACACTTTGGTGGGATTAACAACAAGATTACCTTTAAAATCATATAAAACACATGAATGTCTGAGGAATTTTAATTATGTGATTTCTGTTTTTTGAATTTGGCGCCCTGCACTTCGACTGGCTGTTGTCATATTGATCCCGTTAACGGGACTTCAGCAGTAAGAAGTTAATAAATCTGCGTATTCCTCCAAAGCTCAGTTGTCCTGAGTCTGGACAACTCTGTCAGGACCTAGGATCAAGAGAGATACTCAAGTGTTTTAGTACTATATCTCTTGACACAATGATGAAAATAATTGTGGCCTCCAAACCTTCAGGCTGCATACTGGACCCTATTCCAACTAAACTATTGAAAGAGCTGCTTCCTGTGCTTGGCCCCTATGGTGAACATAATAAACGGCTCTCTATCCACCGGATATGTACCAAACTCACTAAAAGGGGCAGTAATAAAGCCTCTCTTGAAAAACCCAAACCTTGACCCAGAAAATATAAAAATCATTTGCAGAAGTTTGCAGACGATCATCAAGTTTGCAGACGACACTACAATGGTAGGCTTGATTACCAACAACGACGAGACGGCCTACAGGGAGGAGGTGAGGGCCCTCGGAGTGTGGTGTCAGGAAAATAACCTCACACGTAACGTCAACAAAACAAAGGAGATGATCGTGGACTTCAGGAAACAGCAGAGGGAGCACCCCCCCTATCCACATCGACGGGACAGTAGTGGAGAAGGTGGAAAGTTTTAAGTTCCTCGGCGTACACATCAAGGACAAACTGAATTGGTCCACCCACACAGACAGCGTGGTGAAGAAGGTGCAGCAGCGCCTCTTCAACCTCAGGAGGCTGAAGAATTTCGGCTTCTCACCAAAAGCACTCAAAAAACTTTTACAGATGCAAAATCGAGAGCATCCTGTCGGGCTGTATCACTGCCTGGTACGGCAACTGCTCCGCCCACAACCGTAAGGCTCTCCAGAGGGTAGTGAGGTCTGCACAACGCATCACCGGGGGCAAACTACCTGCCCTCCATGACACCTACACCACCCGATGTCACAGGAAGGCCATAAAGATCATCAAGGACAACAACCACCCGAGCCACTGCCTGTTCACCCCGCTATCATCCAGAAGGCGAGGTCAGTACAGGTGCATCAAAGCAGGGACCGAGAGACTGAAAAACAGCTTCTATCTCAAGGCCATCAGACTGTTAAACAGCCACCACTAACATTGAGTGGCTGCTGCCAACATACTGACTCAACTCCAGCCACTATAATAATGTAAAAATGTATGTAAAAAATGTATCACTAGCAATTTTAAACAATGCCACTTCATATATTACTCTTCTCATATGTATATACTGTACTCTATACCATCTACTGCATCTTGCCATCTTGATGTAATACATGTATCACTAGCCACTTTAAACAATGCCACTTTATATAATGTTTACATACCCTACATTACTCTTCTCATATGTATATACTGTACTCTATACCATCTACTGCATCTTGCCATCTTGATGTAATACATGTATCACTAGCCTCTTTAAACAATGCCACTTTTATATGTTTACATTCCCTACATTACTCATCTCATATGTATACACCTTACTCGATACGATCTACTGCATCTTGCCTATGCCGCTTTATACCATCACTCATTCATGTATTTTTATGTACAGATTCTTTCATTCCTTTACACTGAGTGTAAAAGTTAGTTGTTGTTGTCTTCTCAGGTAAACGTCTGTAGCGTCTGATCGGTTTGACCTACAAACTACAACTTCTTGGAAAGAGGAGACTCTCGCGAACAAGTTGGTGTTCTCCGTTTTGCTCTACGACCCTCACAAGAATCAGGGGACTTGTCTGAAGCCGATACCGTCGACGTAACAATTTCTGCTACTTATGACAACTGTTTTTGACTGTCCCTTTTGTTATTTATGAATGTGTTATTCAATGCGTTTCTATGGGCTATAGTAGTAAAGGCCAAATTCAATATTTTATCAATACATTTGTTATGAAGACCAGCAAAAACTCTGATATCTCCATCAGTAACTACAACATTTTCAGACAAGATAGAATGGCCAAAGGGGGCGGTGTTGCAGTCTACTGCAGAGATAGCCTGCAGAGGTCTGTCCTACTATCCAGGTCTGTACCCAAACTAATTTAACTTACCTAACTTACCAAATTTAACTTACCTTACCTAGAATAACCAGGATACCTGGTTATTCTACTTTTAAAAATCCACCTCTCTAAAAACAAGTCTCTCACCGTTGCCGCCTGCTATAGACCACCCTCTGCCCCCAGCTGTGCTCTGGACATCATATGTGAACTGATTGCCCCCCACCTATCTTCAGAACTCGTGCTGCTAGGTGACCTAAACTGGGACATGCTTAACACCCCAGCCATCCTACAATCTAAGCTTGATGCCCACAATCTCACACAATTATCAATGAACCTACCAGGTACCACCCCAAAGCTGTAAACACGGGCACCCTCACAGATATCATCCTAACCAACTTGCCCTCCAAATACACCTCTGCTGTTTTCAAGATCTCAGCAATCACTGCCTCATTGCCTGCATCCGTAATGGGTCAGCGGTCAAACGAACTCCACTCATCACTGTCAAACGCTCCCTGAAACACCTCAGCGAGCAGGTCTTTCTAATCGACCTGGCCCGGGTATCCTGGAAGCATATTGACCTCATCCCGTCAGTAGAGGATACCTGGTTATTTTTAAATGCCTTCCTCACCATCTTAAATATGCATGCCCCATTCAAGAAATTTAGAACCAGGAGCAGATATAGCCCTATGTTCTCTCCAGACCTGACTGCCCTTAACCAACACAAAAACATCCTATGGAGTTCTGCATTAGCATCGAACAGCCCCCGTGATCTGCAACTTTTCAGGCAAGTTAGAAACCAATATACACAGGCAGTTAGAAAAGCCAGGGCTAGCATTTTCAAGCAGAAATATGCCTCCTGTAACACAAACTCAAAAAGTTCTGGGACACTGTAAAGTCCATGGAGAATAAGAACACCTCCTCCCAGCTGCCCACTGCACTGAGGATAGGAAACACCAATAAATCCACTATAATTTAGAATTTCAAGAAGCATTTTTCTACGGCTGGCCATGCTTTCCACCTGGCTATCCCTACCCCGGTCAACAGCACTACACCCCCCACAGCAACTTGCCCAAGCCTTCCCCATGTCTCCTTCTCCCAAGTCGTCAGCTGATGTTCTGAAAGAGCTGCAAAACCTGGTCCCCTACAAATCGGAGGGCCTGTTTTCCGGGCCTCTGGTAGTCTCTATGGGGGTGCCACAGGATTACAATTTCTGGGCCGACTCTCGTCTCTGTATACATCAAGGATGTCGCTCTTGCTGCTGGTGAGTCTCTGATACATCTCTACGCAGACGACACCATTCTGTATACTTCTGGCCCTTCTTTGGACACTGTGTTAACAACCCTCCAGACGAGCTTCAATGCCATACAACTCTCCTTCCGTGGCATCCAACTGCTCTTAAATATAAGTAAAACTAAATGCATGCTCTTCAACCGATTGCTGCCTGCACCTGCCCGCCCATCCAGCATCACTACTCTGGACGGTTCTGACTTAGAATATCTGGACAACTACAAATACCTAGGTGTCTGGTTAGACTGTAAACTCTCCTTCCAGACTCAGATCAAACATCTTCAATCCAAAGTTAAATCTAGATTTAGCTTCCTATTTCGCAACAAAGCATCCTTCACTCATGCTGCCAAACATACCCTCGTAAAACTGACCATCCTACCAATCCTCGACTTTGGTGATGTCATTTACAAAATAGCCTCCAATACCCTATAAATTGGATGCATTCTATCACAGTGCCATCTGGTTTGACACCAAAGCCCCATATTCTACCCACCCCTGCAACCTGTTTACTCTCATTGGCTGGCCCTCGCTTCATATTCGTCGCCAAACCCACTGTCTCCAGGTCATCTACAAGACCCTGCTAGGTAAAGTCCCCCCTTATCTCAGCTCGTTGCTCACCATAGCAGCACCCACTTGTAGCACGCGCTCCAGCAGGTATATCTCTCTGGTCACCCCCAAAAACCAATTCCTCCTTTGGCTGCCTCTCCTTCCAGTTCTCTGCTGCCAATGACTGGAATGAACTACAAAAATATCTGAAACTGGAAATACTTATCTCCCTCACTAGCTTTCTGGCGGAGCCTTCACCGTGCGCTGCCACTTTAAGAGCGCATGAGCAGTAAGGAAGGAGGAAATAAAAGAGAGCTCGTTCAACTCTTTGGGGAGGAGCTCTTGGGTGGCGCGACAGTTTTGATTGTATGTGCTATGCTGCAGAAGTTTTGTTTGTTTTCAGCGTATGTAGTGTATAACGTATTTGACTCAATCATCGGTGTGATCGCTCTACCGCTTGGTTGTTTTCGTTTGGGACCTTGCCGGTTATGGATTGTATGGATTAGTAGCAACATTGTTGCGAAGCTTTAACCTACAAACTAACAAACCATCGGACAGTCAGACAGTACACCTGCACGCCTGAAGACCACAGCTAAGATCTCTCTTGTTCCCTTTCTCTCTTTCTCTTCCCTCCATCATTCCAGTGCTTTACCCTGCAACAGACTCTATATTTTCCTAATGCACTTCCCAGTGAAGTTCATTGGAGCTGGACTATTATTGCCCTGCCAGAAGTATTTGGGTGGACATTTTAGTTAAAAGGGAGATTTCTTTAAAGTGTGTATTATTATTTGAACTGTGTTGAGGTGGGGTGTACTAAGGACATGTGGCTGAGAAGCTTGTGGACATTTTTAAGGCCTTTGTGTATATGACTCCCCTCATTCATACCTTCTGCACTCCTCCACCGGAAGAGAATACAAATGATTGCAAATCCTCTGATGACTGGGTTCTTTATTGTATGAAGTTGCTGTTTAATTGCTCTGCCATTATTATTATTATTGTATGAGGTATGCTTGGTGAGGTTACCAAGAATTGTGGAAGGACTGTGCTGTGGGTTCTATAGGGTTTGTGTTCTCTTTTCTCTCCGCTGGCTATCTGGTCAACAGGCTACACTCTAGGCAGTCTCTTCTGCTGATGTGTGTATTCTCTCCCCTGGCTATCTGGTCAACAGGCTACACTCTAGGCAGTCTCTTCTGCTGATGTATGTGGGTCTGGTAGTGGTACTCTCTCTGTTCTACTCTTTTCCTTTCGGCATGGTTAATACCTGCCTGGCGCCCGAACAAAATCTTCTTTACCCCTCTCTAATAAATACCGCTACAGCTTTAAGCACCAGATGTCAGAGCAGCTCAGAGATTACTGCACCTGTACATAGCCCATCTATAATTTAGCCCAAACAACTCCTCTTCCCCAACTGTATTTATTTTGCTCCTTTGCACCCCATTATTTCTATTTCTACATTGCACATTCTTCCACATTAAATCTACCATTCCAGTATTTTACTTGATATATTGTATTTACTTCGCCATCATGGCCTTTTTTTGCCTTTACCTCCCTTATCTCACCTCATTTGCTCACATAGTATATAGACTTATTTTTCTACTGTATTATTGACTGTATGTTTGTTTTACTCCATGTGTAACTCTGTTGTATATGTGTCGAACCGCTTTGCTTTATCTTGACCAGGTCGCAATTGTAAATGAGAACTTGTTCTCAACTTGCCTACCTGGTTAAATAAATGTAACGTTCGTATGGAGGAGGACCAAGGCGCAGCGTGAAAAGTATCCATTATAATCGAATACGTTAAACAAACAAACAAAATAACGATAAACGAGAATAACACAAAACGAAACAGTTCTATCTGGTGCAGACACACAAAGACTGAAAATAACCACCCACAAACCCCAACAGAAAACAGGCTACTTAAATATGGTTCCCAATCAGAGACAATGACTAACACCTGCCTCTGATTGAGAACCATATCAGGCCAAACACAGAAACGGGAAAACTAGTCACACAACATAGAATGCCCACTCAGCTCACGTCCTGACCAACACTAAAACAAAGAAAACACAAAAGAACTATGGTCAGAACGTGACAATAAAGGTGAAATAAATATATATTTTTATAGCTAAACGGGTCCTACATTTTTTTAAATCAATTAGCTAAATGACCATCTAAAAAAAAATGAATGTCAGTTTAGAACCCCCCACTCAACGCCTTAGATTCTGAAGAATTAACAGTGTTATTCCCATAGGTAGTTCCTGTGTCAAACGATGTCCTGGCATTAAAAAACAAAGCAGCATTTCTCTTGCGTTTTTCCATTTGTGAATAAGAAATAAGATCTGGGTGGTGGGCTTGGATTTCTGATGTGCCTACAGGAAGCTTTTCTGTCATCTCCTGGGATGCTCTGAATTATTACATTATACCCTGTTCTCCTTCCCAGTCTTTGCTGTTTTTTCGGCCATATTTTGCCCATTTACCTGCCATTCTGACGGTAGAATTGTGTCTAGCCAGTAAGCTAGCGTATCCAATCGGTTCCTCTGTCCTCAACTCTGCACCACTGCGCATAGCTCTCTCTCTCTCTCTCTCTCTCTCTCTCTCCTCTGACTTCAATGTTAGCTAGCTAGCTACATACCCAGAGAGAAAGAACATTGTTCGTTCCTCTCTTCACTTTCTCTGAAACTAACCCTGGCATGTTTTATTTATTTAACCTTTATTTAACCAGGTAGGCTAGTTGAGAACAAGTTCTCATTTACATCTGCGACCTGGTCAAGATAAAGCATAGCAGTGTGAACAGACAACAACACAGAGGTACACACGGAATAAACAAACATACAGTCAATAATACAATAGAAAAAGCATATTTACAATGTGTGCAAATGAGGTAGGATAAGGGAGGTAAGGCAATAAACAGACAGTAGTGGCAAAATAATTACAATATGGCAATTAAACACTGGACTGATAGATGTGCAAGTAGAGATACTAGGGTGCAACGGAGAAAAATAAATAAAATAAATAACAGCATGGGGATGAGGCAGTTGGATGGGCTATTTACAGATGAGCTATGTACAGATGCAGTGATCTGTGAGCTGCTCTGACAGCTGGTGCTTAAAGTTCGTGAGGGAGATGTGAGTCTCCAGCTTCAGTGATTTTTTGCAGTTCGTTCCAGTCATTGGCAGCAGAGAACTGGAAGGAAAGGCGGCCGAAGGAGGAATTGCCTTTGTGGGTGACCAGTGAAATATACTTGCTGCAGCGCGTGCTGCGGGTGGGTGCTGCTATGTTGACCAGTGAGCTGAGATAAGGCAGGGTTTTACCTAGCAAAGACATATAGATGACCTGGAGCCCGTGGGTCTGGCGACGAATATGAAGCAAGGGCCAGCCAATGAGAGCATATTTCAAAAAAGATTTACGGCAAAAGCACAATATTCAATAATCTGAGAACAGCGTTCAGCCACAAAAGGAAGCCATACAGTTACCCGCCAAATTGTGGAGTCAACTAAAGTCATAAATAGCATTATAAATCTTTACTTACCTTTGCTGATCTTTGTCGGAATGCACTCCCAGGACTCCCACTTCCACAAGAAATGTTTGTTTTGTTCGGTAATATCCATCATTTATGTCAAAATAGCTACTTTTGCTAGCGTGTTTGGTAAACAAATGCAAAGTCACGAAGCGCGTTCACTAAAAGCAGACGAAATGTCAAAAAGTTCCGTAGCAGTCACTAGAAACATGTCAAACGATGTATTGAATCAATCTTTAGGATGTTTTTAACAAATCCTCAATCTTCCAACCGAAGAATTCCATTGTCTTCAGAGGTGCGATTGAACAGAGATCCCTCATGTGAACACGCATGGTCCGCTCATGGCAGACCTTACTCATTCCCATCTCCTTCGGCCCTACTTCACAGTATAAGCATCAGACAAGGTTCTAAAGCCTGTTGACATCTAGTGGAAGCCGTAGGAAGTGCAAACTGACCAATATCCCACTGTGTATTCGATAGGCGATGAGTTGAAAACCTATAAACCTCAGATTTTCTCTTCCTGGTTGGATATTTTCTCAGGTTTTTGCCTGCCATATGAGTTCTGTTATACTCACAGACATCATTCAAACAGTTTTAGAAACGACAGAGTGTTTTCTATCCAATACTAATAATAATATGCATATATTAGCAACTGGGACTGAGGAGCAGGCAGTTTACTCTGGGCACCTTTTCATCCAAGCTACTCAATACTGCAACCTGCAGCCATAAGACGTTTTTAACACAGTGTCCGAAGAAGGGCCAGAAGTATCCAGAATGGTGTCGTCTGCGTAGAGGTGGATCGGAGAATCACCAGCAGCAATAGCGACAACATTTATGTATACATAGAAAAGAGTCAGCCCGAGAATTGAACCCTGTGGCACCCCCATAAAGACTGCCAGAGGTCCGGACAACAGGCCCTAAGATTTGACACACTGAACTCTGTCTGATAAGTAGTCGAAGAACCAGGCGAGGCAGTCATTTGAGAAACCAAGGCTGTTGAGTCTGCCGAAAGGAATGTGGTGATTGACAGAGTCGAAAGCCTTGGCCAGGTCGATGAATACGGCTGCACAGTATTGTCTCTTATCGATGGCGGTTGTGATATCGTTTAGGACCTTGAGCGTGGCTGAAGTGCACCCATGATCAGCTCTGAAACCAGATTGAATAGCGGAGAAGGTATGGTGGGATTCAAAATGGTCGGTGATCTGTTTCTTAACTTGGCTTTCGAAGACCTTAGAAAGGCAGGGTAGAATAGAGAAGCCTGGGTCTGTAGAAGTTTGGGTCTAGAGTGTCTCCCCCATTTGAAGAGGGGGATGACCGGGGCAGATGTCCAATATTTGGTGATCTCAGACAAAGAGAGGCGAATCATTTGAGAAACAGAGGGTCCAGATTGTCTAGCCGGCTGATTTGTGGGGGTCCAGATTTTGCTGCTCTTTCAGAACATCAGCTATCTGGATTTGGGTGAAGGAGAAATGGGGGAGGCTTGGGCAAGTTGCTGTTGGGGGTGCAGGGCTGTTGACCGGGGTAAGGGTAGCCAGGTGGAAAGCATGGCCAGCCGTAGAAAAATGCTTATTGAAATTCTCAATTATGGTAGATTTATCGGTGGTGACACTGTTTCCTAGCCTCAGTGCAGTGGGCAGCTGGGAGGAGGTGCTCTTATTCTCATTGGACTTTACAGTGTCCCAGAACTTTTGGGAGTTCGTGCTAAAGGATGCAAACTTCTGTTTGAAAAAGCTAGTCTTTGCTTTCCTAACTGCCTGTGTATGTTGATTCCTAACTTCCCTGAAAAGTTGCATATCGCGGGGGCTATTCACGCAGGATGTTTTTGTGCTGGTCAAGGGAGGTCAGCTCTGGAGTGAACCAAGGGCTATATATGTTCCTGATTTTAAAAAAAATTGAATGGGCATACTTATTTAAGATGGTGAGGAAAATCACTTTTAAAGAACAACAAGGCATCCTCTACTGACGGAATGAGGGCAATATCCTTTCAGGGTACCTGGAAAAGGTCGATTAGAAAGGCCTGCTCGCTGAAGTGTTTTAGGGAGCGTTTGACAGTGATGAGGGGTGGTTGTTTGACCTCAGACCCATTACGGACGCAGGCAATGAGGAAGTGATCGCTAAGATCCTGGTTGAAGACAGCAGAGGTGTATTTGGAGGGCAGGTTGGTTAGGATGATATCTATTAGGGTACCTGTGTTTACGGATTTGGGGTTGTACCTGGTAGGTTCATTGATCATTTGTGTGAGACTGAGGGCATCAAGTTAAGATTGAACGATTGCCGGGGTGTTAAAGTAGAAGCTCAAATTGTTTGGGCACAGACCTGGATAGTAAGACAGGTCTGTGCCCTGGCATGGTGTCACCAAAGAGCTACAGTATGTGTCTGCACTGTGGGATACAGGGAGAAAGGATCGCTCACTGGCTGTGCACTGCTGTCTTTTAGGGAGTTCATGTAATTTACCTGTGCACAATCAAGAGTGGAAAGAGAGGCAAGCATTGCTACCTATTACATAGTGCTGCTACCTGTTAGACTACCTTCAAGCACGGCTACCTTGTCAATAGAGGGTGCTGTTAGCACTTTGTAATAATTTCGTTTCCAAATTAAACTGCCTCGTACTCAATTCTTGCTCGTACAATATGCATATTATTATTACTATTGGATAGAAAACACTCTCTAGTTTCTAAAACCGTTTGAATTATATCTGTGAGTGAAACAGAACTGGACTTCTTTCCTATGTGGATGTGAGAATGCCAAATTTTGCAAGCTGCTCTGAGATCTGTTTATAAATCTGCCTGTCTTCTACTGGTTGAGATGCACTGCATACACCTTCCCCTGGATGTTAACGAATAGGGAGACTTGAAATGGAGTCTCTACGTAGATCTGAAAGGTTATAAATCGCTTGGCAAGGAAGTGTCTGGTCTTTTCCCTCTTCTCTCTGACGCACTGAGGACCTTGGCATATTGTACTAGAACCTTCGGTTATAGCTCTTAGAAATTTCCGGCTGTGTTTTTATTCGATATAGGCTTTAAAGACATCATAATGTGGTTATTTTAAACCAAATTATATCAGTTTGTCAGTATTTTGCGATTTTCTGGTATTTATTTTCGTGGCGTTCTAGGGAGTTGGGTATCTCTGCCTCAAATGCTAATGTTTACTGCTAATTGCAACGTTGAAGAGGACGTTCTACAACCGAGCAACGATTCTTTTGGACAAAGGACACCTTTCCCAAGATTCTGATGGGAGTTCATCAAAAAGTAAGAACTATTTATGCTGATAATTCGTTCTGTTGAAAAATGTCAAATGCATAAGCCGCCATTAATTTCAGTGCAGCCTCGCTTTAACGCACGCTGTATGTTGAAGTAACGTTAATTTTAAAAATGTAACACAGCGATTGCATTAAGAACTAATTTGTCTTTCATTTGCTGTCCAACTTGTATTTTTTTAGTCAAGTTTCGGATTAGTTTTCGATTAGAATAGGTGCCTCTCCAAAGATTTCTCTCGACATTTTCTGGGCAGCTTTGCTACTTTTCTCATTGTATAACCACGATTTGTGCCGCTAAATATGCACATTTTCGAACAAACTCTATATGCATTGTGTAATATGATGTTATAGGACTGTCATCTGAAGAATTCTGAGAAGGTTAGTGAAAAAATTTATATATTTTGGTGGTTTATACGTTATCGCTATTTTTGGCTTGAATCAATGCTGTTGTGATGTTTGCTATTGTGGTAAGCTAATATAATGCTATATTGTGTTTTCGCTGTAAAACATTTAGAAAAAATATTGTCTGGATTCACCAGATCTGTGTCTTTCATTTGCTGTACGCTGTGTATTTTTAAGAAATGTTTTATGATGAGTAATTAGGTAATACACGATGGTCTCTGTAGTTATTCTAGTTGCTTTGGTGAGAGTTGTGATGGTGGCTGCAATGGTAAACTATGATTTATACCTGAAATATGCACATTTTTCTAACAAAACATATGCTATACAATAAATATGTTATCAGACTGTCATCTGATGAAGTTGTTTCTTGGTTAGTGGCAATTTATATCTTTATTTGGTCGAATTTGTGATAGCTACTGATGCAGTAAGAAAATGGTGGAGTAAAAAAAGTGGTGTCTTTTGCTAACGTGGTTAGCTAATAGATTTACATATTGTGTCTTCCCTGTAAAACATTTAAAAAATCAGAAATGATGGCTGGATTCACAAGATGTGTATCTTTCATCTGGTGTCTTGGACTTGTGATTTAATGATATTTAGATGCTAGGACACCTACACCACCCGATGTCACAGGAAGGCCATAAAGATCATCAAGGACAACAACCACCCAAGCCACTGCCTGTTCACCCCGCTATCATCCAGAAGGCGAGGTCAGTACAGGTGCATCAAAGCAGGGACCGAGAGACTGAAAAACAGCTTCTATCTCAAGGCCATCAGACTGTTAAACAGCCACCACTAACATTTAGCGGCCGCTGCCAACATACTGACTCAACTCCAGCCACTTTAAAAATGGGAATTGATGGAAATTATGTAAAAATGTACCACTAGCCACTTTAAACAATGCCACTTAATATAATGTTTACATACCCTACATTACCCATCTCATATGTATATACTGTACTCTATATCATCTACTGCATCTTGCCATCTTTATGTAATACATGTACCACTAGCCACTTTAAACAATGCCACTTAATATAATATTTGCATACCCTACAGTACTCATCTCATATGTATATACTGTACTCTATACCATCTACTGCATCTTGCCTATGCCGTTCTGTACCACCACTCATTCATATATCTTTATGTACATATTCTTTATCCCTTTACACTTGCGTGTATAAGGTAGTAGTTGTGGAATTGTTAGGTTAGATTACTTGTTGGTTATTACTGCATTGTCGGAACTAGAAGCACAAGCATTTCGCTACACTCGCATTAACATCTGCTAACCATGTGTATGTGACTAATAAAATTTGATTTGATTTGCTACTCTTTACTTGTGACGCTATGCTAGGCTATGCTAGTCAGCTTTTTTAACTGATGGGGGTGCTCCCGGATCCGGGTTTGTGAGGAAGTAGAGGTTAATAAATAGCACTGAGAATTTAGAACATGCTTAATATGTAGCCATGAGAATTTAGAACATGCTTAATATTTAGCACTGATAATTTATAACATGCTTAATATGTAGCCATGAGAATTTAGAACATGCTTAATAAATAGCACTTGAGAATGTAGAACATGCTTAATATGTAGCACTGTGAATTTAGAACATGCTTAATAAATAGCACTGAGAATTTACAACATGCTTAATATGTAGCACTGAGGATTTATAACAAGCTTAATAAATAGCACTGAGAATTTAGAACATGCTTAATAAATAGCACTGAGAATTTAGAATGCAAAATGACCTCCAACAGGCCACAAATGTGCATGTGTCTGCTCAAATGGTCAGAAACAGACTCCATGAGGGTGGTATGAGGGCCTGGCGTCCACAGGTGGGGGTTGTGGTTACAGCCCAGCACCGTGCAGGACGTTTGGCATTTGCCAGAGAACACCAAGATTGGCAAATTTGCCACTGGCGCCCTGTGCTCTTCACAGATGAAAGCAGGTTCACACTGAGCACATGAGCACACTTGACAGACGTGACAGAATCTGGAGACGACGTGGAGAACGTTCTGCTGCCTGCAACATCCTCCAGCATGACCGGTTTGGCGGTGGGTCAGTCATGGTGTGGGGTGGCATTTCTTTGTGGGGCCGCACAGCCCTCCATGTGCTCGCCAGAGGTAGCCTGACTGCCATTAGGTACCGAGATGAGATCCTCAGACCCCTTGTGAGACCATATGCTGACACATGCACCATTGTGGCCTGCTGGAGGTCATTTTGCAGGGCTCTGGCAGTGCACCTCCTTGCACAAAGGCGGAAGTAGCGGTCCTGCTGCTGGGTTGTTGCCCTCCTACGGCCTCCTCCACGTCTCTTGATGTACTGGCCTGTCTCCTGGTAGCGCCTCCATGCTCTGGACACTACGCTGACAGACACAGCAAACCTTTTTGCCACAGCTCGCATTGATGTGCCATCCTGGATGAACTGCACTACCTGAGCCACTTGTGTGGGTTGTAGACTCCGTCTCATGCTACCACTAGAGTGAGAGCACCGCCAGCATTAAAAAGTGACCAAAATATCAGCCAGGAAGCATAGGAACTGAGAAGTGGTCTGTGGTCACCACCTGCAGAACCATTCATTTATTGGGGGTGTCTTGCTAATTGCTTATAATTTCCACCTTTTGTCTATTCCATTTGCACAACAGCATGTGAAATTTATTGTCAATCAGTGTTGCTTCCTAAGTGGACAGTTTAATTTCATTGAAGTGTGATTGACTTGGAGTTACATTGTGTTGTTTAAGTGTTCCCTTTTATTTTTTTGAGCAGTGTATATCCACCCCTCAGAATCCCCATATTACCCAAAGGAGATCTTCCCCACCTTTGAGCAAGACACATGCCATTTCCAGGCCCAGGGAAATGTGCTTATCTGTGGGGACACAAATGCGCACACAAACCACTACCTGACTAATGATTACTTTTTTAAAGGCCATACTGTTTCTAAATGTCTTATCCTGTCTGGCTCTGGCGTTCCGCTAGCGGAACTCCTCCCACATTCCACTGAAAAGGCAGAGCGCGAAATTCAAAAGATATTTTTTTGAAATATTTAACTTTCACACATTAACAAGTCCAATACAGCAAATGAAAGATACACATCTTGTGAATCCAGTCAACATGTCCGATTTTTAAAATGTTTTACAGCGAAAACACCACATATATTTATGTTAGCTCACCACCAAATACAAAAAAGGACAGACATTTTTCACAGCACAGGTAGCATGCACAAAGCCAACCTAACTAACCAAGAACCAACCAAACTAACCAACAAACAACTTCATCAGATGACAGTCTTATAACATGTTATACAATAAATCTGTTTTGTTCGTAAAATGTGCATATTTGAGGTATAAATCAGTTTTACATTGTAGCTACAATCACAGCTACCATCAGAAATAGAACCGAAGCAGCCAGAGTAATTACAGACACCAACGTCAAATACCTAAATACTCATCATAAAACATTTCTGAAAAATCGATGGTGTACAGCAAATTTAAAGACAAACATCTTGTGAATCCAGCCAATATTTCAGATTTTAAGTGTTTTACAGCGAAAACACAATATAGCATTATATTAGCTTACTACAATAGACTACCGCATTCATTCAAGGCACGTTAGCGATAGCAATAGGCACGTTAGCGATAGCGAATAACCCAGCAATAGATATATAATTTTTGACTAACCTTGATAAGCTTCATCAGATGACAGTCCTATAACATCAGGTTATACATACACTTATGTTTTGTTCGAAAATGTGCATATTTAGAGCTGAAATCAGTGGTTATACATTGTGCTAACGTAGCATCTTTTTCCCACAACGTCCGGATATTTTTCTGACACTTTTTGACACACATATTCTGACCAAATAACTATTCATAAACATAACTAAAAAATACATGTTGTATAGGAAATGATAGATACACTAGTTCTTAATGCAATCGCCGTGTTAGAATTATAAAAATAACTTCATTACGACATCCAGCTTAGGTATAGCGAGAGAGTACCCAAAATCTGGGCGCAAACGACTAGTACAACATGTTCGACAGATACATGAAATAACATCATAAAATGGGTCCTACTTTTTGATGATGTTTCATCAGAATGTTGTACAAGGGGTCCTTTGTCGGGAACAATCGTTGTTTGGATTTAGAACGGCCTTTTTCCCTCTCGATTTAGCAAGCACACTTGCCAAGTGGCACGAATCTCTCCATGTCAACAAACTTAGAACGGAACACGGCAAAACTCCCGAAAAAATGTCAATCTGATTAAACTATATTGAAAAAATATACTTTACGATGATTTTGTCACATGTATCAAATAAAATCAAAGCCGGAGATATTAGTCGTCCATAACGACAGCTTATCAGAAGGCAAATCCAGGTCCCTTGACGCGCTCTCCAGAAAACAGGAAACTGGTGACACGTCATGCCGAGAGCTTTTATTCGACACCAGATCAAGTTACACACTCCATTTCTTCTCTCACTGCCTGTCGACATCTAGTGGAAGACGTATGAAGTGCATCTAAACTAATAAATATCAAGGACTTTAATAGGCAGGCCCTAGAACAGTGCATCGATTTCAGATTTTCCACTTCCTGCCAGGAAGTTTGCTGCAAAAGGAGTTCTGTTTTACTCACAGATATGATTCAAATGGTTTTAGAAACTAGAGTGTTTTCTATCCAATAGTAATAATAATATGCATATTGTACGAGCAAGAATTGAGTACGAGGCCGTTTAAATTGGGCACGATTTTCCCCCAAAGTGAAAACAGCGCCCTCTGTCCTCAACAGGTTATTCTCAAACAAAGAAACATTGTTCTAAATTCTCAGTGCTCTTCATTAACACAATGTGATATCTAACAATTTTAAGGGGATCAGTTCGGATTTGTACCAAATGATCAATGTTCCACATGCTAAATAATAGTGATTTCATGTTGCAAGAAGAAAGAATAGCACAGTCAGAAATACAACTATTAACTATTAAGTTGTTAAGACTGTGCTGTATATTATATATATATACACTACCGTTCAAAAGTTTGGGGTCACTTAGACATCTCCTTGTTTCAGAAAGAAAATACATTTTTTCCCCATTAAAATAACAAAATTTATCAGAAATACAGTGTAGACATTGTTCATGTTGTAAATGACGATTCTAGCTGGAAACGGCAGATTTTTTTTATGGAATATCTACGTAGGCATACAAAGGCCCATTATCAGAAACCATCCCTCCTGTGTTCCAATGGCACGTTGTGTCAGCTAATCCAAGTTTATCATTTTAAAATGCTAAGTGATCATTATAAAACCCCTTTGCAATTATGTTAGCACAGCTGAAAACTGTTGTTCTGATTTAAAGAAGCAATAAAACTGGCCTTCTTTAGACTAGTTGAGTATCTGGAGCATCAGCATTTGTGGGTTTTATTACAGGCTCAAAATGTCCAGAAACAAAGAACTTTCTTCTGAAACTCGTCTGTCTATTCTTGTTCTGAGAAATTAAGGCTGTGAGAAATTGCCAAGAAACTGAAGATCTGGTACAATGCTGTGTACTACTCCCTTCACTACTCCCTTCACAGAACAGCGCAAACTGTCTCTAACCTGAATAGAAAGAGGAGTTGGAGGCCCCGGTGCACAACTAAGCAAGAGGACAAGTACATAGAGTGTCTAGTTTGAGAAACAGATGCCTCACAAGTCCTCAACTGGTACCCGCAAAACACCAGTCTCAACATCAACAGTGAATAGGCGAATCTGGGATGCTGGCCTTCTAGGCAGAGTTCCTCTGTCTAGTGTCTGTGTCCTTTTGCCCATCTTAATCTTTTGTTTTTATTGGCCAGTCTGAGGTATGGCTTTTTCTTTGCAACTCTGCATAGAAGCCCACCATATTCCTATTAATTGAACAAGTAAACTGTTTGTACTAAACGCGCACACACCTATTGTACTGTCTAGTGGAGTTTAGCGTAGAAATTTTGAAGGAGCTGTTTAATCTCACTCAATTATATTAAAGGGATGACAGTCTTTGCGGGGCAGTAGTGGAGATGGTGATGTGGGAGTTGGGGGAACCACTCAGAGGCCCTCTCTGTTATTCTGTTGACCAGGCTGTGTAGAAGGAGGGGTGGCTTTAACCACCTCAAGCGCTGTGGTAAGGCTCTCTCCCAGCTACTGGAAAGAGTTCTTCAGCTGGGACCTGCACTGGTTGATCTGGTCCTGTAGAAGCTCTGTTTCTGGGCTGGAGGTGATGTAGCTGAGGGGCTGCTCCTTGAGCTCAGTAACCCATACCTCTAACTTTAAAACTTCTCTGCACTACGGATCCCTTTAGCGGGATCATTTTCCTAAACAACCTCTGAATTGCAGGGCGCAAAATATTACAAAAAATATTTATAATCATGCAATCACAAGTGAAATATACCAAAACACAGCTTAGCTTGTTGTTAATCCACCTATCGTGTCAGATTTTGAAAATATGCTTTTCAGCAAAAGCAATCCAAGCTTTGTGAGTGTATCAATCAATGCTACAACAGCTATCCCCAAATTAGCATGGTCACGAAAGTCAGAAAAGCAATAAAATGAATCGCTTACCTTTGATAATCTTCGGATGTTTGCACTCACGAGACTCCCAGTTACACAACAAATGTTATTTTTGTTCGATAAAAATTACTATTATAACAAAAAAACGCAATTTGGGTTGCGCGTCATGTTCAGAAAACCAAAGCCTCGTTCCGTTCGACGAAAATTCCAAAAAGTATCCGTAATGTTTGCAGAAACATGTCAAATGTTTTTTATAATCAATCCTCAGGTTGTTTTTAACAAACGTAATCGATATAATTTCAACCGGACCGTAACCTATTCAATAAAAGAGAAAGAAAATGGAGAGCTACCCCTCTCGCGCGCAGGAACTAATCAGAGGACACCTGACTAGTTTTGAAAAATCTCGCTCATTTCTCAAAATAAAAGCCTGAAACTATGTCTAAAGCCTGGTCACAGCCTGAGGAAGCCATTGGAAAATGAATCTGGTTGATACCCTTTTAAATGGAAGAAAAACGGGCCAGGAAACACAGATAAAAAAAATAATCACTTCCGGGTTAGATTTCCTCAGGTTTTCGCCTGCAGAATCAGTTTTGTTATACTCACAGACAATATTTTGACAGTTTTGGAAACTTTGGAGTGTTTTCTATCCTAATCTGTAAATTATATGCATATTCTACGACCTGGACCTGAGAAATAGTCAGTTTACCTTGAACGTTATTTAAAATTCCGGATTCTGTGCTGATCTTCAGTTGTACAATTTGGTTACCTATACATTTATTGCTAATTTAAATGTGTTAATCTCACTTTTAACAACCAGAAAGCTATAAAATGTCAGGAGCTGTTCTTCTGCATGACTCTCTCTCTCTCTACCCATCTCACTAATCCATTTAGCCACAATTATTAAAATAATTTATAGTACAGTATGATGTAATATCTGTCTGAATGGATCCATCAGATGTTGTTGAAGAATAGATACTGTATCTCCTGTACTACACATTACCTTCAATAACATCACCCTCACAGGCTTCCTCCAATTACCCTCAATTACCTGGTTCCCAAGTTATCCTCCAATAACAAGTTCCAATTAACCAAATCCTGCCCCTCCCTCCTTACAAGCACCCCCTGGTGGCTGTGTGCTTGTTTTTTAGCCGGGGGCTCATTTCTCCCTATATCAGCAGCTCCCCTTCTCTCCTCTTCCTCTCCCTCTTTCACTCTCACACTGCAGGAGATGCCAGACTGACAGACACTCATCCTCTCTGTCTGTCTGTCTGTCTCACCAGGATAAGATTTACTGTTGCTAGGTAGGGAGGAGGTGAACAAGGTTTTGTGTGTCAATCGCTGTTTTCTCACGTCTGGTTACAGGTGTCTGTGGTGTATGGTGTATATCTTCATTGAAAGCACTTTTTGTTATTATCATTCTGTCTACAGAGTGTTCTGTCTGCAAGGTCTTGGTTTGGTCTCTCTCCAACAGGTGACTGAACTCTCCCAGTCTTCGGCCTTGTCTCTCTCCAGGTGATGAGCCTCTGGGGCTGGCTGTGGCTGCTCTACTGTCTCCATGTCCCTGGGTCTGTCTGGGGTCTGGATGGAGGTGGAGAGGGGGCTTGTCGGCTGATAGCTAAGCAGGTCTCCGGCAGTGTTTATCGGGCAGGAGATGTGGTCATTGGGGGCCTGTTCCCCATCCATGTGGAAGCCCCTCTGCCAGAGCAGGAGTTCAGGAGCATTAAGGGAAATTCTACCTGTACAATGTATGCAGCTTGTGTGATAACAGCTTTTTGTCATTGTGTTTTCACTTGAATGTAATGTGTATTAAGTTACCTCCTATTTCTCTGTTTTATCCTTTCGTCCGTCTGTCAGTTTCAAACAGCGTGCTTACCGTTGGCTCCAGACTATGATTTTTGCTGTGGAGGAGATTAACCGTGACCCAGCCCTCCTGCCTAACCTCACCCTGGGGTTCCTGGCTTCTGACACATGTCGGTCAGAGGGCACCACCCTGGGGGCAGCCCTAGCCATGGTGACCGGCAAGGAGGCCTCCGTGGTGGGCACAGAGTGTGGCACAACCCCTGAGGTTCCCGTTATCATCGGGGATGCCCGCTCCTCAGCTTCCATGGTGGTGGCACAGACCCTCGGGCCGTTTGATTTACCCATGGTGAGGCAGGGGTTGGATTACAGGTTGGGATGGGATGATTCCTCTTTTCACATTACATTTCAATCTCTTTCTAGATTTCTCTCTCTCTCTAAAATGTACTTTCATTCTCCCTCTGCTCTCTGCCTTTAACAAATTATAATTATCCTTGACTCTCTCTCTCTCTCTCTCTGTTCTCTCCCAGGTGAGTTACTTAGCCACCTGTACGTGTTTGAGTGACAACTTGAGGTACCCCTCGTTCTTCCGGACTGTACCCAGCGATGCCTTCCAGGCTCGGGGCATGGCCAAGCTGCTGCGTCTGCTGAGATGGGTGTGGGTCGGGCTGGTGTCAGAGGATGATGACTATGGCAAGTTTGGGGTTCAGCTGCTTCTCCAAGAGCTCCAGGGATCTGGGGTGTGTGTCGCCTACTCTGAGGTCCTCCCCAAGGTACGACCTCACTCTGATGATCTGACAATATACTCTCTCTTTTGCTCTATCTTTCTCTCTCTCTTTCACTCTGACTTCCCCTCTCTTCTAATCTAACAGAAACTCTCTCTCTGATTTTCTCTGACTCTCT
Source organism: Salvelinus fontinalis (assembly GCF_029448725.1). NCBI lineage: Eukaryota > Metazoa > Chordata > Actinopteri > Salmoniformes > Salmonidae > Salvelinus > Salvelinus fontinalis. The sequence goes on from NC_074688.1 coordinate 39,982,062, forward strand.
TCCCTTTCTCTCACTGATGGTCATCCCCAAGGTTCCGTCTAAGAGACAGATCAGGCACATTGCGGACACCATCAGAGGATCTACTGCCAGAGTGGTGGTGGCATTTGTAGGATTCACGGGTCATTCAGGGGTGAGTAGTTACTGGTCAGAGTATTGTTAATGATTTGTAACACAGCTGTAGCAGTGTCCTTGTGTCTTACCATGTCTTGATGCCCTTTTATAGACATAATCATTTCCTAATTGATAATCATGCATTTCAGCTTGACTATCTTGATTTCTTTAACGGTTTCATTCCCCAGGCCCTGATGGAAGAGGTTGTCCGCCAGAACATTACAGATAAGCAGTGGATTGCCTCAGAGGCCTGGGTCACGTACTCTACTATCGCCGCCCCGAAGAACCTGCCCTCTCTTGCCGGGACCATTGGATTTGCCCTGAAGAAAGCTGATATTCCCGGCCTGGGGACTTTCCTCACACGCCTCCATCCAGACGGGGACTACCTGAAGTCCGACCCATTCCTGAGGGAATTGTGGGAAGAGATGTTTGGGTGTTCTCTGGGGCTTGACCTCAGCATGACGCTGTCGTCCAGGCGACAGTGTACTGGGTCAGAGGTCATACGTGAGGGAGACTTTACACCTAAATCTCATTTTTTTTTGTCCTGATTCCCAATGTTATCTCAGTAAAATGAAGTGTCAATCCTAGGTGAGGGGGAGAGCCAGTATGCTGACGTGTCTCAGCTGAGAGCCAGCTATAATGTGTACAAGGCTGTGTACGCCATCGCCTACGCCATACAGGATATGGTGGCCTGTCGACCAGGGGACGGAGTCTTTAATGGTGGACAGTGCCCTGATATCAGGAAGCTTCAGCCCAGCCAGGTGAGAATAACATGTTGATCTGTTTTCAAGTTAACAACACTAATGTTTCCAGTCAGGATACAGTGAAGACACTTTGTAAGGTTTGAGTTCTAAAGAACAAAATCCACAACTGGTTCTAACTCTTAATCCTGTTCCAATGCCCTTTTCTCTTTGAGATTGTTCATTATCTGAGGGGAGTGAACTTCAGTACTCCTGTGGGGGAATCTTTCCACCTCGACATGAATGGTGATCCGCCTGCCTCTTATGACATCATCAACTGGCATGTGACCCCCGAGGGGACAGCAGAGTTTGTCCAGGTTGGACATTTTCTGTCCTCTGAGGGATCGGACGACCAGTTCCACATCGACATGGATAAAGTGGTGTGGGGTGGGGGCAGCGGAGATGAGGTGAGAACTGTTCAGTTTAGTGTGTGTGTGTGTGTGTGTGTGTGTGTGTGTGAGATTTATTGAGTTAATCACCCTGAGGAAGACATACAGAAAGAGAAAGACATAAAGAAGACCAAATAAATAACAGGGGAATGTTATCTCAGACAGAAAGTCAACATGACACTGAACGGTGTCTTTTTTTAACTAGGCAAGTTAGTTAAGAACATATTCTCATTTACAATGACAGCCTTCCCCAGCCAAACCCGGAAGACACTCTGAATCACAGCCAAATGTGATACAGATTGGATTCGAACCAGGGACTGTAGTGACACCACTTGCACTGATATGCAGTGCCTTAGAATGCTGAGCCACTCAGGGGGAACATGATACTGAATGTGAGATATTTGTGTGGTCATATTCCTGACATAGTCCCCAGAGGGGCCCAGCGAGCCTGTCTGTGTAATAATGATGATAATAGCAATGATGATGATGATGATGACATCGTCCTCTCCGCTTTCTGGTAGGTCCCTGTGTCTGTATGCAGTGCTGACTGTCCCCCTGGTACCAGGCATGCGGTACAGAAGGGGAAGCCTGTTTGCTGCTTTGACTGTCTGTCCTGCGCTGAGGGAGAGATCAGCAACACAACAGGTAGTCTATCTAGGGATCTGATTCCAATTCATATTTTTCCTCAATCCTGATTGGTCCTGATTTGGACTCCTCATTTTCTTCCTTCTCTATCAGGGTCAGTTGAGTGTATTAGGTGTCCAGAGCGGTTCTGGTCCAACCCTGATCGTACGGTCTGCATCCCCCAGCTGGTGGACTTCCTCTCCTACAGCGACACCATGGGCGTCATCCTGTCTGTCATCTCAGTTTCCGGGGCAACACTGACAGCCGGTGCCCTGGCCACCTTCCTCTACCACCGTCACACGGCACTGGTGAGTTGAATCATATGATCATTTTATAGAGGTACAGAGATGAGATTGTGTCAAATAAGGTTTGAATTTCAGACATCATTTTGTCTAAATTATAATTTTCTGTCTTGTTCTAGGTGAAAGCCAACAACTCTGAGCTCAGCTTCCTGCTCCTGCTGTCACTCAAGCTCTGCTTTCTGTGTGCGCTGGTTTTCATTGGCCAGCCGAAGCCTTGGACGTGCATGCTGAGACACACCCTCTTTGGTATAAGCTTTGTGTTCTGCATCTCCTGTCTGCTCAGCAGGACTGTGGTGGTGCTGGTGGCCTTCAGGGCCACTCTGCCTGGAGAGAACCTGATGAGATACTTCAGCCCCACCCAGCAGAGGATGGGTATCTCACTCTGCACACTCATCCAGGTGAACATCTAGTTTTTACTATGTTCTATTGGAATGTAATTGTTTCCTTCATTGACCAAATTATTTGTTATTATGGTAACTGTGCTTGCGTTTTCCTTCCACCTCCGTTCCCTTCTACAGGTGCTGATCTGTGTACTGTGGCTGGCCTTAGCTCCACCCCGACCGGCTGAGAGGGGGGACAGAGAGGGTCGGGGCCCGAGGGTCGTCCTGGAGTGTGAGGTGGGCTCTGTGGTTGGCTTCTCTCTGGTGCTCGGCTACATCGGCCTGCTGGCCTCCCTCTGTCTCCTCTTAGCCTTCCTGGCCAGGAAACTACCAGACAACTTCAACGAGGCCAAGTTCATCACCTTCAGCATGCTGATATTCTGTGCCGTGTGGATCTCCTTCATCCCTGCCTACGTCAGCTCTCCTGGGAAGTACACAGTAGCTGTAGAGATCTTTGCCATCCTGGCCTCCAGCTTTGGACTGCTATTCTGTCTGTTTGCTCCAAAGTGTTACATCATCCTTCTGAGACCAGAGAGAAACACCAAGAAACACATGATGTCCAAATAGAAGCCACCAAGAAACACATGATGTCCAATTAGAAACCACCAAGAAACACATGATGTCCAATTAGAAACCACCAAGAAACACATGATGTCCAATTAGAAACCACCAAGAAACACATGATGTCCAATTAGAAACCAATGGGAAACACATGATGTCCAATTAGAAACCACCAAGAAACACATGATGTCCAATTAGAAACCACCAAGAAACACATGATGTCCAATTAGAAACCACCAAGAAACACATGATGTCCAATTAGAAACCACCAAGAAACACATGATGTCCAATTAGAAACCACCAAGAAACACATGATGTCCAATTAGAAACCACCAAGAAACACATGATGTCCAATTAGAAACCACCAAGAAACACATGATGTCCAATTAGAAACCACCAAGAAACACATGATGTCCAATTAAAAACCACCAAGAAACACATGATGTCCAATTAGAAACCACCAAGAAACACATGATGTCCAATTAAAAACCACCAAGAAACACATGATGTCCAATTAGAAACCAATGGGAAACATATGATGTCCAATTAGAAACCAATGGGAAACACATGATGTCCAATTAAAAACCACCAAGAAACACATGATGTCCAATTAGAAACCACCAAGAAACACATGATGGACAAATATTAACTTAAACATAGTCATATCGTGATTTAGGGCTCGTTGATATTCATTTCAAAAGGGGAATGATTATTCTGTTTGGAAACATTAATTTCCTGCTATACCTTCACTATATTACTTTGTTAATATTAGTATGTGTTCTTATAATGTGTCAGAATGAAACACGTCTATATGAACAATACCAATAAAGATTACGTAGTGTCTACTCATGCTGGAAGAGTTAGTATTGAGTCTGTCTGACAGAACTTACAGACTCCCTACACATGATTCCTTCATCACCCAGTGTGTGTGTGTGTGTGTGTGTGTGTATGAGTGTGTTTGTCCCTCTCTGTATACCAAAATGAAAACAGAAACATTTTACTGTCTGCTTACCCACTGTGGGAACCTCTCCACTCCCCATCACTCCCTCTTTATACCCAAGAAGACTCAAGGCTGTAATCGCTGCCAAAGGTGCTTCAACAAAATACTGAGTAAAAGGTCTGAATACTTTTGTAAATGTGATATTTCAGTTTTTTTATTTTGTATAAATTTACATACATTTCAAAACTATTTTTGCTTTGTCATTATGGGGTATTGTGTGTAGATTGATGATGGAAATAAACGATTTAGTCATTTTTAGAATAAAGCTGGAACCTAACAAAATGTGGAAAAAGTCAAGGGGTCTGAGTACTTTCCGAATGCACTGTATGTTCTCATATTTGGAGAGTTGCTGGATGGCATTGGAAACCCATGTATTTGTGACAGCAGATATTCAGTCTTTTGTGGAACAACATGAACTGCTTTGGAGGCACACAGTTGCAGGGAACGACAAACACATTTAATGTAGACCTTATTCGGATTGTGCTCTTGAAGTTTTGTCAGGAAGGAACTGTTTTTGCCGTACGTGTGCAAGCCATCTGTGGCTAGACTGATGCAGTTTATTGTCATCAAGAAACTTGAACAAGGCATTGGCAAAGGTCAGTGAATCAGCAGCTGGAATAATTATTATTCCTCCAAATGTGCTTATGATTTGAAAGAGTTTATTGCTGTGGTGTTTTATCGCAATACCCAGCTGCTTCTCAGTCGTGACATCAGTAATCAATGAGTAAGACTCCCGATGTTCTTTATTGGTTCCTCATGCACTGCAGGCCCTGTAACTGCATTTATGAGTGCTGTGCATTTTCTTTCTGTGAATATTGATTCCTTTCTTTGCAATGTCTTCAACAAAACATCCCAGGTGATCTACAGTTGCAATGCTGGATTGGCATTGGATGCTTGTCCATCACCTCCTCCAGTGTCACACTTCCACTTCTGCGGTGAAAGTTGGCAGAGCTAGAGCGGTGTTTGTCAGACCATGAGACATCCCGAAAATCGGTCTTCTCAGGTAAACGTCTGTAGCGTCCATTCTGTTTGACCTAAAAAACTGTAACTTCTTGGAAAGAGGTGTCTCTCACGAACACGTTGGTGTTCTCCGTTTTGCTCTACCACCCCCCACAAGTATCAGGAGACTCATCTGAAGCCGGTACCGTCGACTTGCCAACTTCTGCTTCTTATAAAAAAAAAAATGTTGAATGTCCCTTTTGTTATTAATGCATGTTTTATTCAATGCATTTCTATGGGCAATAGTAGTAAAGGCCAAAATCAATATTTTATCAATACATTTGTTATATATATTTTTTTATACCTAAAGGGGTCCTACATTTCTTTAAATCATATAGCTAAATGACCCATAGTATGACTATATTTTTTTAAAGATAATGTCAGTTTAGAACCCCCCCACTCAACGCCTTAGATTCTGAAGAATTAACAGTGTTATTCCCATATGTAGTTCCTGTGTCAAACGATGTCCTGGCATTAGAAAATGAAGCAGCATTTCTCTTGTGTTTCTCCATTTGTGAATGAGAAATAAGATCTGGGTGGTGGGCTTGGATTTCTGATGTGCCTACAGGAAGCTTTTCTGTCATCTCCTGGGATGCTCTGAATTCATTACATTATACCCTGTTCTCTTTCCCAGTCTTTGCTGTATTTTCGGCCATATTTTGCACATTTACCTGGTATTCTGACGGTAGAATTGTGTCTAGCCAGTAAGCTAGCATATCCTATCGGTTCCTCTGGCCTCAACTCTGCTCCACAGCACATCACTCTCTCTCTCTCTCCTCTTACTTCAACTTTCTGGCAAATGTTAGTTAGCTAGCTACATACCCAGAGAGAAAGCACATTGTTCGTTCCTCTCTTCATGTTCTTTTTTATTTATTTTATTTATTTAACCTTTATTTAACCAGGTAGGCAAATTGAGAACACGTTCTCATTTACAATTGCGACCTGGCCAAGATAAAGCAAAGCAGTTCGACACATACAACAACACATAGTTACACATGGAGTAAAAACAAACATATAGTCAATAATACAGTGAAAAAGATAAAAAAATAAGTCTATATACAATGTGAGCAAGTGAGGTGAGATAAGGGAGGTGAAGGCAAACAGATATATGTATAAATAAATAAAAATATAAAAAGGCCATGGAGGCGAAGTGAGTACAACACAGCAAGTAAAAAAAAAAAAACTAAAAAAAAAAAAAAACACTGGAATGGTTGGTTTGCATTGGAAGAAAGTGCAAAGTAGAGACAGAAATAATGGGGTGCAAAGGAGCAAAATAAATTAATAAATAAATACAGTAGGTAAAGAGGTAGTTGTTTGGGCTAAATTGTAGATGGGTTATGTACAGGTGCAGTAATCTATGAGCTGCTCTGACAGCTGGTGCTTAAAGCTAGTGAGGGAGATAGGTGTTTCCAGTTTCAGAGATTTTTGTAGTTCGTTCCAGTCATTGGCAGCAGAGAACTGGAAGGAGAGGCGTCCAAAGGAAGAATTGGTTTTGGGGGTGATTAGAGAGATATACCTGCTGGAGCGCGTGCTACGGGTAGGTGCTGCTATGGTGACCAGCGAGCTGAGATAAGGGGGGACTTTACCTAGCAGGGTCTTGTAGATGACCTGGAACCAATGGGTTTGGCGACGAGTATGAAGCGAGGGCCAGCCAACGAGAGTGTACAGGTCGCAGTGGTGGGTAGTATATGGGGCTTTGGTGACAAAACGGATGGCACTGTGATAGACTGCATCCAATTTATTGAGTAGGGTTTTGGAGGCTATTTTGTAAATGACATCACCGAAGTCGAGGATTGGTAGGATGGTCAGTTTTACAAGGGTATGTTTGGCAGCATGAGTAAAGGATGCTTTGTTGCGGAATAGGAAGCCAATTCTAGATTTGACTTTGGATTGGAGATGTTTGATGTGGGTCTGGAAGGAGAGTTTACAGTCTAACCAGACACCTAGGTATTTGTAGTTGTCCACATATTCTAAGTCAGAGCCGTCCAAAGTAGTGATGTTGGACAGGCGGGCAGGAGCAGGCAGCGATCGGTTGAAGAGCATGCATTTGGTTTTACTTGTATTTAAGAGCAGTTGGAGGCCACGGAAGGAGAGTTGTATGGCATTGAAGCTCGCCTGGAGGGTTGTTAACACAGTGTCAAAAGAAGGGCCAGAAGTATACAGAATAGTGTCGTCTGCGTAGAGGTGGATCAGAGAATCACCAGCAGCAAGAGCGACATCATTGATGTAAACAGAGAAGAGAGTCGGTCCAAGAATTGAACCCTGTGGCACCCCCATAGAGACTGCCAGAGGCCCGGACAACAGACCCTCCGATTTGACACACTGAACTCTATCAGAGAAGTAGTTGGTGAACCAGGCGAGGCAATCATTAGAGAATCATTAGAGTTCTCTGAAACTGTTGGATGATAATTTCTCAGTTTCTCTCCCTTGCTGTGTTGGCTGTAGTGATTGGTAGGACTGGGAGTGTTTAGGAAACATTTGAGGGAGGAGTATGTAGCTAGCTAGTGTTGGTTGTTGAATCTCACGTCACTTGTCACGACGTGCTGGTCTCCTCGCACTGTCATGACTCATCTGCCTGCATCAGCTGCAGCGCTCTCTGTCTCAGCAGTACACACACACGCCACTCTGTACCATCCCAATGACTGTATATGAAACTCCCTTCACACCACTCAACTTGGAAGTAGCCCACAAACCTCGACCAATATATTGTCAACCGTGACATAATGTTCAAAAGTAGCCCAATTTAGCAGTAAAACTGAGTACATGGCAACCCTGGCATGTTTAAAAAATAAAAATATTATTTCACCTTTATCTTGGCCAAGTCGCAGTTGTAAATGAGAACTTGTTCTCAACTAGTCTACCTGGTTAAAAAAAGCACAGCAGTGCTACTGTCACGATCGTCTTGATATGAGAGATAGGACCAAGGCGCAGCATGATATGAATACACGTAACACGAAACACTTATACAAACTAACAAAACAACAAATGACCGTGAAGCTACAAACGCAAGTGCACACACAAACTACTTACGTTCAACATAGACATAGACAATTACCCACAAAAAGCTAAAGCCTATGGCTGCCTTAAATATGGCTCCCAATCAGAGACAACAATAACCAGCTGTCTCTGATTGAGAACCAATTCAGGCAACCATAGACTCTCCTAGACACCTACACTGAACACTAACCCATCTACTCTATTTAACCCCCTAAACCATACAACACCCTAGACAATACAAAAACACACAAACTTCCTCATGTCACACCCTGACCTACATAAAATAATAATGAAAACAAAGATAACTAAGGCCAGGGTGTGACAGCTACACAAACAACAACACAGAGTTACACACCGAATAAACAAACATAGGTCAATAATACAACAGAAAAAGTCTATATACAATGTGTGCAAATGAGGTAGGAATAGGGAGGTAAGGCAATAAATAGGCAGTAGTGGCGAAATAATTACAATATGGAAATTAAACATTGAAGTGATAGATGTGCAGAAGATTAGTGTGCAAGTAGAGATACTAGGGTGCAAAGGAGCAAAAAATAAATAATAGTATGAGGATGGGGTAGTTGGATTGGCATTTTACAGATGAGCTATGTACAGATGCAGTGATCTGTGAGCTGCTCTGACAGCTGGTGCTTAACCTCTTTGGGCTGCAGGGGCAGTATTGAGTAGCCCGGATAAAAGGTGCCCATTTCAAACGGGCCTCGTACTCAATTCTTGCTCGTACAATATGCATATTATTATTACTATTGGATAGAAAACACTCTCTAGTTTCTAAAACCGTTTGAATTATATCTGTGAGTAAAACAGAACTCATTTTGCAGCAAACTTCCTGACAGGAAGTGGAAAATCTGAAATCGATGCTCTGTTCTAGGGCCTGCCTATTAACGTCCTTGATATTTATTAGTATAGATGCACTTCATACGTCTTCCACTAGATGTCGACAGGCAGTGAGAGAAGAAATGGAGTGAACAACTTGATCTGGGGTCGAACAAAAGCTCTTTGTATGACGTGTCACCAGTTTCCTGTTTTCTGGAGAGCGCGTGAAGGGACCTGGTTTTGCATTCTGTACAGCTGTCGTTATGGATGACTAATATCTCCGGCTTTGATTTTATTTGATACATGTGATAATATCATCGTAAAGTATGTTTTTTCAATATAGTTTTATTAGATTATTGAAATTTTTTCGTGACGTTAGGCGTGTTGCGTTGTGTGCCTTTGTTCAGGCAGGAGAGCTTCGAGCCACTTTGCTAGCTTTCCGTGCTAATTGACTGGAGAAGAGGACATTCTAAATCCAAACAACGATTGTTCCCGACAAAGGACCCCTTGTACAACATTCTGATGAAAGATCGTCAAAAGTAGGACCCATTTTATGATGTTATTTCATATATCTGTTGGACATGTGAAATAGTCGTTTGCGACCAGATTTTGGGTACTCTCTCGCTATACCTAAGCTGGATGTCGTAATGAAGTTATTTTTAGAATTCTAACACGGCGATTGCATTACGAACTAGTGTATCTATCATTCCCTATACAACATGTATTTTTTAGTAACGTTTATGTATAGTTATTTGGTCAGAATAGTTTGAGTGTCATAAAAATATCCGCAAATTCTGGGAAAAAGGTGCTACGTTAGCACAATGTATAACCACTGATTTCAGCTCTAAATATGCACATTTTCGTACAAAGCACAAGTGTATGTATAACCTGATGTTATAGGACTGTCATCTGATGAAGCTTATCAAGGTTAGTCAAAAATTATATATCTTTTGCTGGTTTGTTACAATCGCTAACTTTTGCTGCTGGTAAATGGCTTGTGTTTCTGGCTATTGTGGTAAGCTAATATAATGCTATATTGTGTTTTTGCTGTAAAACAATTAATAAATTGAACTGTGAATTTAGAACATGCTTAATAAATAGCACTGAGAATGTTGAATTAGCTTAAAACTTCTACTTTGTACTTATCCCGGATCCGGGAGCACCGTCATCAGTAAAAAAGCTGACTAGCACAGCCTAGCATAGCGCCACAAGTAAATACTAGAATCTAAATATCATGAAATCACAAGTCCAAGACACCAGATGAAAGATACACATCTTGTGAATCCAGCCATCATTTCCGATTTTTAAAATGTTTTACAGGGAAAACACTATGTATTTCTATTAGCTAACCACGATAGCAAAAGACCCAACTGCATTTTTTCACATTTTTTTTACTGCATAGGTAGCTATCACAAATTCGACCTAATAAAGATATATATAGTCACTAACCAAGAAACAACTTCATCAGATGACAGTCTTATAACAGATTTATTGTATAGCATATGTTTTGTTTGAAAAATGTGCATATTTCAGGTATAAATCATAGTTTTACATTGCAGCCACCATCACAAGTCTCTCCAAAGCAGCTAGAATAACTACAGAAACCAACGTGAAATACCTAAATACTCATCCTAAAACATTTATGAAAAAACACGGTGTACAGCAAATGAAAGACAAACATCTTGTGAATCCAGCCAATATTTCAGATTTTTTAAGTGTTTTACAGCGAAAACACAATATAGCATTATGTTAGCTTACTACAATAGCCTACCACACAACCGCATTCGTTCAAGGCACGTTAGTGATAGCGAATAAACCAGCAAAAGATATTAATTTTTTCACTAACCTTCTCAAACTTCATCAGATGACAGTCCTATTACATCATATTACACAATACATATATGGTTTGTTCGAAAATGTGCATATTTAGCGGTACAATTCGTGGTTGAACAATGTGAATACTAGCCAAACTGCATACACTAGTTCTTAATGCAACCGCTCAGATTTTTTTTAAATAACCTTAGTACGACATACAGCTTACGTTATAGCGAGACAGCGCCCGAAATCTGTGCGGAATATAGTCTAAACATTTTCGACAGAAATACGAAATAATATCATAAATGGTTCCTACTATTTGATGAGCTTCCATCAGAATCTTGTACAAGGTGTCCTTTTTTCCAGAATAATCGTTGTTCGGTTGTAGAATGTCGTCTTCATCTGTCGATTTAGCTAACAAAGCTGGCCATGCGGCAGGGAAGTGTCCAACTCACCAGAACGCATAAGAAAGAAAATACCGAAAATCGTAATAAACTGATATAAGTCGATTTAATATAACTAGTTTATGATGTTTTTAACACATATATCAAATAAAATCAGAGCCGGAGATATCTAACGTCGATAACGAAAGCTTTTCAGAACGCAATTCAGGTGACTCTTTCGCGCCATTGTGAAGAAAGGAAAGAGTGAACGCGTCCAACAGGTCTTGTTCGGCCTCAGATAGAGCTATACACCCCATTCCAATTCTCACTGCCTACTGACATCTAGGGGAAGGCGTATGCAGTGCAAGTAGACACATAGATTCCATGCAAATTAATAAACTGACCCTGGAACAGAGCCCTCGATTTCAGATTTCTCACTTCCTGACAGGAAGATTGCTGCAAAATGAGTTCTGTTTTACTCACAGATATAATTCAAACGGTTTTAGAAACTAGAGAGTGTTTTCTATCCAATAGTAATAATAATATGCATATTGTACGAGCAAGAATTGAGTACGAGGCAGTTTAATTTGGGAACGATTTTTTACAAAGTGGAAATAGCGCCCCCCCTATTGAGAAAAGGTTTAATAAATAGCACTGAGAATTTAGAATAATGTTTCTTTGGTTGAGATTAAGACATTTAGAAACAGTTTGGCCTGTAATGAAGCTGTCCCCTCTTGTAGTAATTAGACAGGTAGTGTTCCTGTGTGCGCATTTGTGTCCCCATAGATGAGCACATTTCCCTGGGCTTGGAAATGGCACGTCTTGCCACGACTTCCGCCGAAGTCGGCTCCTCCCCTTGTTTGGGCGGCGTTCGGCGATCGTCGTCACAGGCTTTCTAGCCATCGCCGCACCGTTTTTCTTATTCCCATTTGTTTTGTCTTGTTCCATGCACACCTGGTTTTCATTATCTAATCACACTGACTGTATTTAGTCCTCTGTTCCCCTCCATGGCTTTGTGTGAAATTGTTTTGATGTTATGTGTGTATTGTTACGCGCCAGACTTTTGTTTATGTTCCGTGTTTTGGGCACGTTATATGTACTTACTTGCTTTCGTTTGGACTGGAATAAAAAGTGCGCCTGTTAACTACACTCTGCTCTCCTGCACCTGACTTCGCCTCCAGTACACACCCGTAACACGTCTCTTGCTCAAGGGTGGTGAAGATCTCCTCTGAGTAATATGGGGATTCTGAGGGGTGGATATATATTGTGCAAAGGAACACATATTTTTCTGTCAGTACAAGTTCTTTTTTCAGTTTTAACCAAATGCGAAATTTAAACATTTTGAGGGGATCAATTAGATTTTGTAGTTCGGATATGTACCAAATAATCAATCCTCCAGAGTCTCTGCCTCTATTGACAGGGCTGTGTTTCTGTGATGGCCCAATTACCTATCTGTATCCTGTGGGACAGTGAGTGACAATGTCAGCCTTACACCATGTCTCCTGCAGAATGATGACATCAACATCTTTTAGATTCTTGTTGAACTCCAGTGCTAAACTCTTCAGTCCAAAGGTTGATGAGTTTAGGCCCTGAATGTTCCACATGCTAACTAATAGTGATTTCATGTTGCAAAAAGAAAGAATTGCACATTCAGAAATACAACTACTAACTTTTAAGTTGTTAAGAGTGAGATAAATATGTTAAAAGCAAAAAAATATATATTATATATATATATACACACTACCGTTCAAAAGTTTGGGGTCACATAGACATTTCCTTGTTTTTGAAAGAATAGCAATTTTTTTGTCCATTGAAACAACATAAAATTGATCAAAAATACAGTGTAGACATTGATCATGTTGTAAATGACTATTGTAGCTAGAAACGGCAGATATTTAATGGAATATCTACGTAGGCGTACAAAGGCCCATTACAGAACTCTTTTGCAATTATGTTAGCACAGCTGAAAACTGTTGATTTGATTAAAGAAGCAAAAATACTGGCCTTCTTTAGACTAGTTGAGTATCTGGGGAATCAGCATTTGTGGGTTCGATTACAGGCTCAAAATGTCCAGAAACAAAGAACTTTCTTCTGAAACTCGTCTGTCTATTCTTGTTCTGAGAAATTAAGGCTATGTGAGAAATTGCCAAAACACTGAAGATCTGGTACAATGCTGTGTACTACTCCCTTCACTACTCCCTTCACAGAACAGCGCAAACTGTCTCTAACCTGAATAGAAAGAGGAGTGGGAGGCCCCGGTGCAAAACTAAGCAAGAGGACAAGTACATTAGAGTGTCTAGTTTGAGAAACAGATGCCTCACAAGTCCTCAACTGGTACCCGCAAACACCAGTCTCAACATCAACAGTGAAGAGGCGAATCCGGGATAGTGGCCTTCTAGGCAGAGTTCCTCTGTCCAGTATTTTGGTTCTTCTGCCCATCTTAATCTTTTATTTTTATTGGCAAGTCTGAGATATGGATTTTTCTTTGCAACTCTGCCTAGAAAGCCAGCATATTCCTATTAATTGAACGTTTAAACGTTTAGTACAATAGGTGTGTTTGTGTGTGCTTGTGTCCGTGTGTGTGTGCGTGTTTAGTGCAGTCTAGTGCAGTTTAGTGTAGAAGTATTGAAGGAGCTGTTTAATCTCACTCAATGAGATTAAAGGGATGAAAGTCTTTGCGAGGCAGTAGAGTGGAGATGGTGATGTGGGAGTTGAGGAACCACTCAGAGGCCCTCTCTGTTACTCTGTTGACCAGGCTGCCTACTCTCTCCTGCTCCTCTCTCTGCTACTCTGTTGACCAGGCTGCCTACTCTCTCCTGCTCCTCTCTCTGCTACTCTGTTGACCAGGCTGTCTACTCTCTCCTGCTCCTCTCTCTGCTACTCTGTTGACCAGGCTGCCTACTCTCATCCTGCTCCTCTCTCTGCTACTCTGTTGACCAGGCTGCCTACTCTCTCCTGCTCCTCTCGCAGTTTGTTGGTGCCGGTGTGAATAATAATGTGGACTGGTGTGTCAAAGTCAGGCTGGGACAGGATGTGGAGTGAATCCTGCGTTTTTGGGCACCCTATTTTGGACACCTTGTGGTCGGGGAAGAGTTTATCCTCTTGGATGAATTTCCCATTTGGGTCAATGAGGATGGCCACCTCAGTGGATTTACCAGAGTAGTTGGTTTACAGTCTGGGGCTGGAGTACACAGGGCCTGTGTAGAAGGATGGGTGGCTTTAACCACCTCAAGCGCTGTGGTAAGGCTCTCTCTCAGCTCCTGGACAGAGTTCTTCAGCTGGGTCCTGCACTGGTTGATCTGGTCCTGTAGAAGCTCTGTGTCTGGGCTGGAGGTGGTGTAGCTGAGGGGCTGCTCCTTGAGCTCAGTAACCCGTACCTCTAACTCTAACAGAGAGAGCCTGTATCTCAACAGGCTAATGGTGGTCTTGGCTCTGGTGGTTGTAGGCAGGCAGGGGGGAGGAAATACCTGTTGTGTGGGTGTAGGTCAGGGCCAGGGCTCCTGCTGTTGCGATGCCTAAGGAGAGATGTCGGGGGGCTGTCCTTGTCTTTTTGGATTTTGCGATCTTCCTTAGGGTGGGGAAGTCCTGCACAAAAGAGCTGAGTGCAGCGTCACTGCCCTGGACCATGACAGTACTGGTCTTTAAGCCCTGGACCATGACAGTACTGGTCTTTAAACCCTGGACCATGACAGTACTGGTATTTATGTCCTGGACCATGACAGTACTGGTCTTTATGCCCTGGACCATGACAGTACTGGTCTTTATGTCCTGGACCATGACAGTACTGGTCTTTAAACCCTGGACCATGACATTACTGGTCTTTAAGCCCTGGACCATGACAGTAATGGTCTTTAAACCCTGGACCATGACAGTACTGGTCTTTAAGCCCTGGACCATGACAGTACTGGTCTTTAAACCCTGGACCATGACAGTACTGGTCTTTAACCCCTGGACCATGACAGTACTGGTCTTTATACCCTGGACCATGACAGTACTGGTCTTTAAACCCTGGACCATGACAGTACTGGTCTTTAAACCCTGGACCATGACAGTACTGGTCTTTATGCCCTGGACCATGACAGTACTGGTCTTTAAGCCCTGGACCATGACAGTACTAGTCTTTAACCCCTGGACCATGACAGTACTGGTCTTTAACCCCTGGACCATGACAGTACTGGTCTTTAAGCCCTGGACCATGACAGTACTGGTCTTTAAGCCCTGGACCATGACAGTACTGGTCTTTAAACCCTGGACCATGACAGTACTGGTCTTTAAGCCCTGGACCATGACAGTACTGGTCTTTAAACCCTGGACCATGACAGTACTGGTCTTTAAACCCTGGACCATGACAGTACTGGTCTTTAAGCCCTGGACCATGACAGTACTGGTCTTTAAACCCTGGACCATGACAGTACTGGTCTTTAAACCCTGGACCATGACAGTACTGGTCTTTATGCCCTGGACCATGACAGTACTGGTCTTTAAACCCTGGACCATGACAGTACTGGTCTTTAAACCCTGGACCATGACAGTACTGGTCTTTATGTCCTGGACCATGACAGTACTGGTCTTTAAACCCTGGACCATGACAGTACTGGTCTTTAAACCCTGGACCATGACAGTACTGGTCTTTATGTCCTGGACCATGACAGTACTGGTCTTTAAGCCCTGGACCATGACAGTGCCGTTCTGGTACATGTTTACCACCAGAAACATATTTCCTGGTCCTTCTCGCTGTCCTCAAAAATGTGGATTTGCCTTCCCTTGCAGATGCCGTTCTTGGTCGTATAGCTGAAATGCCTGGTTACAGCTGTATGCCAGGCAGTAGTGTGGTCTGTGTAAATTAACAGGTTTGTAACAATCCTGTTGTGTCAGCAATCGGCAAAGAAAGTATCCGGATTCTCCCTCAGAATTCTGTGTTTAAAATTGATTCTTCCCTTCTCTGATTTGATTTCTGCTGGAAATTCAAAAAAAGTCTCAGTCTCTCCTGCTGCTGGTGTTGCTATGGTTACCACCAGTAAACAGTTGGAGTTAGATGGTAAGCTAGCTGACAAATTTGAACTTGGCTAGCTAGCACGATTAATAAGATTGGTCTTTTAACTCAATCTCTGTCAGTCTTTTCCTCATGTGTTGATCTTCAGTTGTACAATTTGGTTACCTATACATTTATTGCTAATTTAAATGTGTTAATCTCACTTTTAACAACCAGAAAGTTATAAAATGTCAGGAGATGTTCCTTCTGCATGACTCTCTCTCTCACTCACTCTCTGTTACTCTCTCTCTCACTCTCTACCCATCTCCTTAATCCATTTAGCCACAATTAAAAAAACAATCTGTCTGTCTCTGCCTCTCTCTCTCTCTCTCTCTCTCTCTCTCTCTCTCTCTCTCTCTCTCTCTCTCTCTCTCTCTCTCTCTCTCTCTCTCTCTCTACCCATTTCGCCAATCCATTTAGACACAATTAATAAAATAATTTATAGTACAGTATGATGTAATATCTGTCTGAATGGGTCCATCAGATGTTGTTGAAGAACAGATACTGTATCTCCTGTACTACACATTACCTTCAATAACATCACCCTCACAGGCTTCCTCCAATTACCCTCAATTACCTGCTCCCCAAGTTATCCTCCAATAACAAGTCCCCAATTAACCCCCTCCTGCCCCTCCCTCCCTTCAAGCACCCCCTGGTGGCCGTATGCTTGTTTTTTAGCCGGGGGCTCATTTCTCCCTATATCAGCAGCTCCCCTTCTCTCCTCTTCCTCTCCCTCTTTCACTCTCACACTGCAGGAGATGCCAGACTGACAGACACTCATCTCTCTCTGTCTGTCTGTCTCACCAGGATAAGGTTTACTGTTGCCAGGTAGGGCAGAGGTAAAACAAGGTTTTGTGTGTCAATCGCTGTTTTTTCACGTCTGGTTACAGGTGTCTGTGTTGTATGGTGTATCTCTTCATTGAATTTAAAAAAAATTATCATTCTGTCTACAGAGTGCTCTGTCTGCAAGGTCTTTGTTTGGTCAGGTGACAGAACTCTCCCAGTCTTCGGCCTTGTCTCTCTCCAGGTGATGAGCCTCTGGGGCTGGCTGTGGCTGCTCTACTGTCTCCATGTCCCTGGGTCTGTCTGGGGTCTGGATGGAGGTGGAGAGGGAGCTTGTCGGCTGATAGCTAAGCAGGTCTCCGGCAGTGTTTATCAGGCAGGAGATGTGGTCATTGGGGGCCTGTTCCCCATCCACGTGGAAGCCCCTCTGCCAGAGCAGGAGTTCAGGAGCATTAAGGGAAATTCTACCTGTACAATGTATGCAGCTTGTGTGAATACAGCTTTTTGTCATTGTGTTTTCACTTGAATGTAATGTGTATTAAGTTACCTCCTATTTCTCCGATTCTTCCTTTCTTCTGTCTGTCAGTTTCAAACAGCGTGCTTACCGTTGGCTCCAGACTATGATTTTTGCTGTGGAGGAGATTAACCGTGACCCAGCCCTCCTGCCTAACCTCACCCTGGGGTTCCTGGCTTCTGACACATGTCGGTCAGAGGGCACCACCCTGGGGGCAGCCCTAGCCATGGTGACTGGCAAGGAGGCCTCCGTGGTGGGCACAGAGTGTGGCACAACCCCGGAGGTTCCCGTCATCATCGGGGATGCCCACTCCTCAGCCTCCATGGTGGTGGCACAGACCCTCGGGCCATTTGATTTACCCATGGTGAGGCAGGGGTGGGACTACAGGTTGGGATGAGATGATGCCTCTTTTCACATTACATTTCAATCTCTATTTAGATTTCTCTCTCTCTAAAATTTACTTTCATTCTCCCTCTGCTCTCTGTCTCTTACAAATTATAATTATCCTTGACTCTCGCTCTCTCTCTCTGTCTCACTGTCTCTCTCACTCTCTGTCTCTCTTTCTTTCTCTCTCTCTCACTCTGTTCTCTCCCAGGTGAGTTACTTAGCCACCTGTGCGTGTTTGAGTGACAACTTGAGGTACCCCTCGTTCTTCCGGACTGTACCCAGCGATGCCTTCCAGGCTCGGGGCATGGCCAAGCTGCTGCGTCTGCTGAGATGGGTGTGGGTGGGACTGGTGTCAGAGGATGATGACTATGGCAAGTTTGGGGTTCAGCTGCTTCTCCAAGAGCTCCAGGGATCTGGCGTGTGTGTCGCCTACTCTGAGGTCCTCCCCAAGGTACGACCGCACTCTGATGATCTGACAATATACTCTCTCTTTTGCTCTATCTTTCTCTCTCTTTCACTCTGACTCTCTCTTCTAATCTAACATAAATGCTATCTCTGATATTCTCTAACTATATTCCCTTTCTCTCACTGATGGTCATCCCCAAGTTACCGTCTAAGAGAAAGATCAGGCACATTGCGGACACCATCAGAGGATCTACTGCCAGAGTGGTGGTGGCATTTGTAGGATTCACGGGTCATGCAGAGGTGAGCAGTTACAGGTCAGAGTATTGTTAATGATTTGTAACACAGCTGTAGCAGTGTCCTTGTGTCTTACCATGTCTTGATGCCCTTTATAGACATAATAATTTCCTAATTGATAATCATGCATTTCAGCTTGACCATCTTGATCTTTTTAACGATTCTCCAGGCCCTGATGGAAGAGGTTGTCCGCCAGAACATTACAGATAAGCAGTGGATTGCCTCAGAGGCCTGGGTCACGTACTCTACTATCGCCGCCCCGAAAAACTTGCCCTCTTTTGCCGGGACCATTGGATTTGCCCTGAAGAAAGCTGACATTCCCGGCCTGGGGCCTTTCCTCACACGCCTCCATCCAGACGGGGACTACCAGAAGTCCGACCCCTTCCTGAGGGATTTGTGGGAGGAGTTGTTTGCGTGTTCTCTGGGGCTTGACCTTAGCATGACGCTGTCGTCCAGGCGACAGTGTACTGGGTCAGAGGTCATACGTGAGGGAGACTTTACACCTAAATCGCTGTTATTTGTCCTGATTCCCAATGTTATCTCAGTAAAATGAAGTGTCAATCCTAGGTGAGGGGGAGAGCCAGTATGCTGACGTGTCTCAGCTGAGAGCCAGCTATAATGTGTACAAGGCTGTGTACGCCATCGCCTACGCCATACAGGATATGGTGGCCTGTCGACCAGGGGACGGAGTCTTTAATGGTGGACAGTGCCCTGATATCAGGAAGCTTCAGCCCAGCCAGGTGAGAATAACATGTTGATCTGTTTTCAAGTTAACAACACTAATGTTTCCAGTCAGGATACAGTGAAGACACTTTGTAAGGTTTGAGTTCTAAAGAACAAAATCCACAACTGGTTCTAACTCTTAATCCTGTTCCAATGCCCTTTTCTCTTTGAGATTGTTCATTATCTGAGGGGAGTGAACTTCAGTACTCCTGTGGGGGAATCTTTCCACTTCGACATGAATGGTGATCCGCCTGCCTCTTATGACATCATCAACTGGCATGTGACCCCCGAGGGGACAGCAGAGTTTGTCCAGGTCGGACATTTTCTGTCCTCTGAGGGATCGGACGACCAGTTCCACATCGACATGGATAAAGTGGTGTGGGGTGGGGGCAGCAGAGATGAGGTGAGAACTGTTCAGTTTAGTGTGTGTGTGTGTGTGTGTGTGTGTGTGTGTGTGTGTGTGTGTGTGTGTGTGTGTGTGATTTATTGAGTTTATCACCCTGAAGCTGACATACAGAAAAGAGAAAGACATAAAGAAGACCGAATATATAACAGGGGAATGTTATCTCAGACAGAAAGTCAACACGACGCTGAACGGTGTCTTTTTTTAACTAGGCAAGTCAGTTAAGAACATATTCTCATTTACAATGACGGCCTACCCCAGCCAAACCCGGAAGAGACTCTGAATCACTGCTGAATGTGAAACAGCCTGGATTCGAACCAGGGACAGTAGTTTCACCTCTTGCACTCATATGCAGTGTCTAGACTGCAGAGCAACTCTGGAGTTAAATTACACTGAATGTGAGATATTTGTGTGGTCATATTCCTGACATAGCCCCCAGAGGAGCCCAGCGAGCCTGTCTGTGTAATAATGATGATAATAGCAATGATGATGATGATGACGTCCTCTCCCCTCTCTGGTAGGTCCCTGTGTCTGAATGCAGTGCTGACTGTCCCCCTGGTACCAGGCCTGCGGTACAGAAGGGGAAGCCTGAGTGCTGCTTTGACTGTCTGTCCTGCGCTGAGGGAGAGATCAGCAACACAACAGGTAGTCTATCTAGGGATCTGATTCCAATTCATATTTTTCCTCAACCCTGATTGGTCCTGATTTGGACTC
The DNA here is from genome assembly GCF_029448725.1 of Salvelinus fontinalis. Taxonomy (NCBI): domain Eukaryota; kingdom Metazoa; phylum Chordata; class Actinopteri; order Salmoniformes; family Salmonidae; genus Salvelinus; species Salvelinus fontinalis. The sequence goes on from NC_074688.1 coordinate 40,002,452, forward strand.
CTCATTCTTCTTCCTTCTCTATCAGGGTCAGTTGAGTGTATTAGGTGTCCAGAGCGGTTCTGGTCCAACCCTGATCGTACGGCCTGCATCCCCCAGCTGGTGGACTTCCTCTCCTACAGCGACACCATGGGCGTCATCCTGTCTGTCATCTCAGTTTCCGGGGCAACACTGACAGCCGGTGCCCTGGCCACCTTCCTCTACCACCGTCACACGGCCCTGGTGAGTTGAATCATATGATCATATATAGAGGTTCTGGACAGAGATGAGATTGTGTCATATAAGGATGTGATTTGTGACATCCCTCATTCTAATTCATCTTTCTCTGTCGCTTTACAGGTGAAAGCCAATAACTCTGAGCTCAGCTTCCTGCTCCTGCTGTCGCTCAAGCTCTGCTTCCTGTGTGCGCTGGTTTTCATTGGCCAGCCAAAGCCATGGACGTGCATGCTGAGACACACCCTGTTTGGTATAAGCTTTGTGTTCTGCATTTCCTGTCTGCTCAGCAGGACGGTGGTGGTGCTGGTGGCCTTCAGGGCCACTCTGCCTGGAGAGAACCTGATGAGATACTTCAGCCCCACCCAGCAGAGGATGGGTATCTCACTCTGCACACTCATCCAGGTGAACATCTAGTTTTTACCCTATTCTATTGGAATGTAATTGTTTCCTTCATTGACCAAATTATTTGATATTATGGTAACTGTGCTTGCGTTTTCCTTCTACCTCCATTCCCTTCTACAGGTGCTGATCTGTGTGCTGTGGCTGGCCCTAGCTCCACCCCGACCTGCTGAGAGGAGGGGCAGAGAGGGTCGGGGGCCGAGGGTCGTCCTGGAGTGTGAGGTGGGCTCTGTGGTTGGCTTCTCTCTGGTGCTCGGCTACATTGGCCTGCTGGCCTCCCTCTGTCTCCTCTTAGCCTTCCTGGCCAGGAAACTCCCAGACAACTTCAACGAGGCCAAGTACATCACCTTCAGCATGCTGATCTTCTGTGCCGTGTGGATCTCCTTCATCCCTGCCTACGTCAGCTCTCCTGGGAAGTACACAGTAGCTGTAGAGATCTTTGCCATCCTGGCCTCCAGCTTTGGGCTGCTATTCTGTCTGTTTGCTCCAAAGTGTTACATCATCCTCCTGAAGCCAGAGAGAAACACCAAGAAACACATGATGTCCAAATAGAAACCACCAAGAAACACATGATGTCCAATTAGAAACCACCAAGAAACACATGATGTCCAATTAGAAACCACTAAGAAACACATGATGTCCAATTAGAAACCACTAAGAAACACATGATGTCCAATTAGAAACCACCAAGAAACACATGATGTCCAAATAGATACCACCAAGAAACACATGATGTCCAATTAGAAACCACCAAGAAACACATGATGTCCAATTAGAAACCACCAAGAAACACATGATGTCCAATTAGAAACCACCAAGAAACACATGATGTCCAATTAGAAACCACCAAGAAACACATGATGTCCAATTAGAAACCACCAAGAAACACATGATGTCCAATGAGAAACCACTAACACATGATGTCCAATTAGAAACCACCAAGAAACACATGATGTCCAATTAGAAACCACCAAGAAACACATGATGTCCAATTAGAAACCACCAAGAAACACATGATGTCCAATTAGAAACCAATGAGAAACATATGATGGACAAATATTAACCTACTCATATCGTGATTTAGGGCTCGTTGATATTCATTTCAACAGGGGAATGATTATTCTGTTTGTTAACATTAATTTCCTGCTTTACCTTCACTATATCACTTTGCTAATATTAGTATGTGTTCTTATAATGTGTCAGAATGAAACACGTCTATATGAACAATACCAATAAAGATTACGTAGTGTCTACTCATGCTGGAAGAGTTAGTATTGAGTCTGTCTGACAGAACTTACAGACTCCCTACACATGATTCCTTCATCACCCAGTGTGTGTGTGTGTGTGTGTGTGTGTGTGTGTGTGTGTGTGTGTGTGTGTGTGTGTGTGTGTGTGTGTGTGTGCGTATGAGTGTGTGTGTCCCTCTCTGTATACCAAAATGAAAACAGAAACATTCCACTGTCTGCTTACCCACTGTGGGAACCTCTCTACTCCCCATCACTCCCTCTTTATACCCAAGAAGACTCAAGGCTGTGATCGCTGCCAATGGTGATTCAACACAATACTGAGTAAAGGGTCTGAATACTTATGTAAATGTGATATTTCAGTTTCTTTATTTTGTATACATTTACATACGGGGGGGAAAAAAATACTTTTTTGTCTTTGAGCTTCCAGTCATGAAATCTATGCAGCCTACTCAATCACTTTTTATAGCTACTGTTTACAGGCCTCCTGGGCCATATACAGTGTTCCTCACTGAGTTCCCTGAATTCTTATCGGACCTTGTAGTCATAGCAGATAATATTCCAATTTTTGGTGATTTTAATATTCACATGGAAAAGTCCACAGACCCACTCCAAAAGGCTTTCGGAGCCATCATCGACTCAGTGGGTTTTGTCCAACATGTCTCTGGACCTACGCACTGTCACAGTCATACTCTGGACCTAGTTTTATCCCATGGAATAAATGTTGTAGATCTTAATGTTTTTCCTCATAATCCTGGACTATCGAACCACCATTTTATTACGTTTGCATTCGCCACAAATAATCTGCTCAGACCCCAACCAAGGAGCATCAAAAGTCGTGCTATAAATTCTCAGACAACCCAAACATTCCTTGATGCCCTTCCAGACTCACTCTGCCTACCCAAGGACGTCAGAAGACAAAAATCAGTTAACCACCTAACTGTGGAACTCAATTTAAATTCTTTGGGCTGCAAGCCGGAGGCCGGCCACAATATGACAACAGCCACTTCAAGTGCAGGGCGCGAAATTCAAAATATATTTTTTAGAAATATTTAACGTTCATACATTAACAAGTCCAATACAGCAAATGAAAGGTACACATCTTGTGAATCCAGCCAACATATCCGATTTTTAAAATGTTTTACAGCGAAAACAGCACGTATATTTATGTTAGCTCACCACCAAATACAAAAAAGGACAGACATTTTTCACAGCACAGGTAGCATGCACAAAGCCAACCTAACTAACCAAGAACCAACCAAACTAACCAACAAACAACTTCATCAGATGACAGTCTTATAACATGTTATTCAATAAATGTATGTTTTGTTCGAAAAATGTGCATATTTCAGGTATAAATCATAGTTTACATTGCAGCTACAATCAGAAATTGCACCGAAAGCAGCCAGAATAATTACAGACACCAACGTCAAATACCTAAATACTCATCATAAAACATTTCTGAAAAATACATAGTGTACAGCAAATGAAAGACAAGCATCTTGTGAATCCAGCCAATATTTCCGATTTCTTAAGTGTTTTACAGCGAAAACACAATATAGCGTTATATTAGCTTACCACAATAGCCAGAAACACAAGCCATTCCCCAGTAGCAAAAGTTAGCGATCGTTACAAACCAGCAAAAGATATATCATTTTTGACTAACCTTGATAAGCTTCATCAGATGACAGTCCTATAACATCAGGTTATACATACACTTATGTTTTGTTCGAAAATGTGCAAATTTAGAGCTGAAATCAGTGGTTATACATTGTGCTAACGTAGCATCTTTTTCCCACAACGTCCTGATATTTTTCTGACACTTTTTCTGACACACATATTCTGACCAAATAGCTATTCATAAACATAACTAAAAAATACATGTTGTATAGGAAATGATAGATACACTAGTTCTTAATGCAATTGCCGTGTTAGAATTCTAAAAATAACTTCATTACGATATGCAGTTTACGTTATGGCGAGAGAGTACCCAAAACCTGGCCGCAAACGACTAGTTCACATGTAAGACAGATATATGAAATAATATCATAAAATGGGTCCTACTTCTGTTGATCTTCCATCAGAATATTGTACAAGGGGTCCTTTGTCCAGAACAATCGTTGTTTGGTTTTAGAACGGCCTTTTTCCCTCTCGATTTAGCAAGCACACTTGCCAAGTGGCGCGAATCTCTCCATCGTCAACAAACTCAGAGAACGGAACCCGGCAAAACTCCCGATTTTTTTTTTTTTCATCTGATTAACCTTTCAGGAGCCTCTACCCCGGGTCCGGGAGCACCCCCCCCCCCCCCCCCCCCCCACACACACTGATTAGCATCGCTAGCATAGCGTCACAATTAAATAGTAGCATCTAAATATCATTAAATCACAAGTCCAAGACACCTAATGAAAGATACAGATCTTGTGAATAAAGCCACCATTTCAGATTTTTAAAATGTTTTACAGGGAAGACAAAATATGTAAATCTATTAGCTAAACACGTTAGCAAAAATCACCATTTTTCTTTGTCCACCATTTTCTCTCAACACCAGTAGCTATCACCAATTCGGCTAAACTAAGATATTGATAGCCACTAACCAAGAAAAAACCTCATCAGATGACAGTCTGATAACATATTTATGGTATAGGATAGGTTTTGTTAGAAAAATGTGCATATTTCAGGTATAAATCATAGTTTGCCATTGCAGCCACCATCACAAATCTCACCAAAGCCACTAGAATTACTACAGAGAGCAACTTGTATTACCAATTTAATCATCATAAAACATTTCTTAAAAATACACAGCACATAGCAATGGAAAGACACAGATCTTGTGAATTCAGACAACATTTCAGATTTTCTAAGTGTTTTACGGCGAAAACACAATAAATCGTTATATTAGCATACCACATATGCAAACGTTACCCGAGCACTATTTCAAGCCAAAGAGAGCGATATCGTTATCATCGCCAAAATATATTATTTTTTTCACTAACCTTCTCAGAATTCTTCAGATGACACTCCTGTAACATCATATTACAACATACATATAGAGTTTGTTCGAAAATGTGCATATTTAGCCACCAAAATCATGGTTAGACAATGACAAAAGTAGCCCAGCTGGTAAGAAAATGTCGTGCACCATATTAGACAGTGATCTAGTCTTATACATAAATACTCATAAACTTGACTAAAAAATATAGGGTGGACAGCGATTGATAGACAATTTAACCTGTTGGGGATGGGGGCGCTGTTTAGACTATTTATGCTAATTTGGCTAATTTTTTAAACGGCTTCCCACAAAATCCTTGATCGTACAATATGCATATTATTATTATTATTGGATAGAAAACAGTCTATAGTTTCTATAGGAGTTGAAATTTTGTCTCTAAGTGGAACAGAGCCCATTCTACAGCAATTTCCCTGACATGGAGTCAGATTTGAGAAATGTTGGCCACTCTTCTGAAGTCAGTTAAAGGGGCACTGTCGTTGCTATGACTATACGGACACTTCTTACGTCTTCCCCTGGATGCCTTTACGTGATGACGATTCCAACGGGGTCGATTGCGCGTTCACAGGCCCTACAAATGAAAAAACTCTGAAGCTAGTCATTCTTTGGGAGCTGCGTCATGAGCCTAGAGGACACCGGCGCGCACCTGTTCCAAGCGTTAGTTTAGCCTGTTATATTTCTCCGGTCATCTTTTCACTCGTTATAGGAGTTAAAAACATCATAAGGTAGTTAATTTAAAGCGTTTTATAGCAATTTATATCCGTTTAGTGCGATTTTGGGACATTTATTTTTGCAACGATGTGAAAAGTTGGGCACGCTTTTCAGTTCATCCCGAACGCAGTTGACATTTCCACATGGCAAGAGGACAGCTTTCCACCAAAAGACGATTTCTCCCAAGAAAGGATCCTTTGCCCAAGATACTGATGGAAGAACAGCTCAAGGTAGGACATTTTTATTATGATAAATCGTGTTTCTGTCGAAACATTTTAGTGGCTTAGGACGCCATGTTTTTTGACGTAGCTTCGCTTGGCGCAAACTGTATTGAAAAGTAAGGATAAATTAAAAAATGTAATAACGCAATTGTATTAAGAATTAAATTGTCTATCAATCCCTGTCCACCCTGTATTTTTTAGTCACGTTTATGAGTATTTATGTATAAGAGTAGATCACTGTCTAAGTGGCGCAAGGACATTTTCTTTACCAGCTTGTCTACATTTCACATTGTCTAACCATGATTTTGGTGGCTAAATATAAACATTTTCGATCAAACTGTATATGCATGTTGTAATGTGATGTTACAGGAGTGTCATCGGAAGAATTCTGAGAAGGTTAGTGAAAAAATTAATATATTTTGGCGATGTTGACTTTTATCCCTCACTTTGGCTAGAATCAATGCTGGGCTGCTAATTGCTATGTGCTAAGCTAATATAACGATTTATTGTGTTTTCGCTGTAAGACACTTAGAAAATCTGAAATATTGTCTGTATTCACAGGATCTGTGTCTTTCGATTCGTGTATGCTGTGTATTTTTACGAAATGTTTGATGATTAGTAGTTAGGTAAACACGTTGCTCATTGTAATTATTCTAGTCCATTTGTGATGGTGGGTGCAATTGTAAACTATGAAGTCTACCTGAAATATGCACTTTTTTCTAACAAAACCTATCCCATACCATAAATATGTTATCAGACTGTCATCTAATGAGTTTTTTTGTTGGTTAGGGGCTATAAATATCTTAGTTTAGCCGAATTGGTGATGGCTACTGGTGTTGGTGGACAAATAAAAGATGGTGGATTATGCTAATGTGTTTTTAGGTAATAGATGTACATCTTTACATATTGTGTCTTCCCTGTAAAACATTTTAAAAATCGGAAATGTTGACTGGATTCACAAGATCTGTGTCTTTCATTAGCTGTATTGGACTTTAATGTGTGAAAGTTAAATATTTAAAAAAAATATTTTTTTTGAATTTCGCGGCACTGGTTTTTCAGTGGGGGGGGGGGGGGGGTGTGCCGCTAGCGCCACGCTGATCCTAGACAGGTTAATTCTTAATACAATCGCGGAATTACATTTTTTAAATGATCCTTACTTTTCAATACAGGTTGCGCCAAGCAAAGCTACATCTAACAAAATGGCGGAACGTGCGTTTTACATTTTTCTACAGAACAACGATTTATCATCTTAAATATTTCTTACTATGAGGCGGTCTTCCATCAGATTCTTGGGCAATGTATCCTTTCTTGGGTCTAATCTTCTTTTGGTCGAAAGATGCCCTCTGTCCGTCGAAATGCCCACTAACGTACGACCGGGACCCCGAAACGTGCCCGGAGCTTCAAAGTGTATTACAAAGCAATGCCTCAAAATCGCACTAAAAGGATATAAATTGCTATAAAACGGTTTAAATTAACTACCTTATGATGTTTCTAACACCTATAACGAGTAAAAACATGACCGACGCTATATTACTGGCTAAACCAAGGCTTGGAAAAAGGCCAGTCAGATATCCTTCTTGCGTTGAGCGCAGAGTCCGAAAGAACGCTACTTCCGGTATTTTGTCATTTATAGAGCCCATGATTGCGCAATCGACTCCATTCAAATTTTCACCACTTACTGACATCTAGAGGAAGGCGTGGGCAGTGTTTGTATCTCATAGGATTTACAGAGACTTTTAAAACTGATCTGGAACCAGAGGCCAAGATGTCTAAATCTCACACACTGGGAGGAAAAGTGCTGTAGAATGAGTTCTGTTTCACTCAGAGACATAATTCAAACGGCTATAGAAACTAGAGAGTGTTTTCTATCCATTAATAACAATAATATGCATATTGTACGAGCAGGAATTGAGTACTAGGCAGTTTAATCTGTAGAGAAAATTATGCTAATGCGAAACAGCACCCCCTATAGTTGCAAGAAGTTAAACTATATTGAAAAAACATACTTTACGATGATTTTGTCACATGTATCAAATAAAATCAAAGCCGGAGATATTAGTCGTCCATAACGACAGCTTATCAGAAGGCAAATCCAGGTCCCTTGACGCGCTCTCCAGAAAACAGGAAACTGGTGACACGTCATATAAAGAGCATTTATTCGAGCCCAGATCAAGTTACACACTCCATTTCTTCTCTCACTGCTTGTCGACATCTAGTGGAAGACGTATGAAGTGCATCTAAACAAATAAATATCAAGGACTTTAATAGGCAGGCCCTAGAAGAGAGCATCGATTTCAGATTTTCCACTTGTTAGGAAGTTTGCTGCAAAAGGAGTTCTGTTTTACTCACAGATATAATTCAAACGGTTTTAGAAACTAGAGAGTGTTTTCAATCCAATAGTAATAATAATATGCATATTGTATGAGCAAGAATTGAGTACGAGGCCGTTTGAAATGGGCACCTTTAATCCGGCTACTCAATACTGCCCCTGCAGCCCAAACAGGTTAATCAGGGCAAGGTGACCGGAAACATGACCGAATACAAACAGTGTAGCTATTCCCTCCACAAGGCAATCAAACAAGCTAGGAGTCCGTATAGAAACAAAGTAGTCGCAATTAAACGGCTCAGACACAAAAGGTATGAAGCAGGGTCTACAGTCAATCACGGATTACAAATAGAAAACCAGCCCCGTCGCGGACCAGGATGTCTTGCTCCCAGACAGACTAAACAACTTCTTTGCTCGCTTTGAGGACAATACAGTGCCACCGACAGAGCCCGCTACAAAAACCTCTCCTTCACTGCAGCCGACGTGAGTAAAACATTTAAATGTGTTAACCCTCGCAAGTCTGCAGGCCCAGACGGCATCCCTAGCCGCGTCCTCAGAGCATGCGCAGACCAGCTGCCTGGTGTATTTACGGACAAATTCAATCAAACCATATCCCAGTCTGCTGTTCCCACATGCTTCAAAAGGGCCACCAAAGTTTCTGTTCCCAAGAAACCTATGGTAACTATGACTACCGCCCCGTAGCACTCACTTCCGTCATCATGAAGTCCTTTGAGAGACTAGTCAAGGACCATATCACCTCCACCCTACCTGACACCCTAGACCCACTCCAATTTGCTTACCGCCCCAATATATCCACAGACGAATCAATCGCAACCACACTGCACACTGTCCTAACCCATCTGGACAAGAGGATTACCCATGTGAGAATGCTGTTCATCGACTACAGCTCAGCATTTAACACCATAGTACCCTCCAAACTCGTCATCAAGCTCAAGACCCTGGGTCTCAACCCTGCCCTATTCAACTGGGTACTGGACTTCCTGACGGGCCGACCACCAGGTGGTGAGGGTAGATAACAACATCTCCACCTCAACAGGGGCCCCACAAGGGTGCGTTCTGAGCCCTCTTCTCTACTCCCTGTTCACCCACGACTGCGTGGCCATGCACGCCTCCAACTCAATCATCAAGTTTGCAGACGACACTACAGTGGTAGGCTTGATTACCAACAACAACGAGATGGCCTACAGGGAGGAGGTGAGGGCCCTCGGAGTGTGGTGTCAGGAAAATAACCTCACACTTAACGTCAACAAAGCAAAGGAGATGATCGTGGATTTCAGGAAACAGCAGAGGGAGCACCCCCCTATCCACATCGACAGGATAGTAGTGGACAGTGTAGTAAGTTTTAAGTTCCTCGGCGTACACATCACGGACAAACTGAATTGATCCACCCACACAGACAGCGTGGTGAAGAAGGCGCAGCATCGCCTCTTCAACCTCAGGAGGCTGAAGAAATTCGGCTTGTCACCAAAAGCACTCACAAACTTTTACAGATGCAAAATCGAGAGCATCCTGTCGGGCTGTATCACCGGCTGGTACGGCAACTGCTCCGCCCACAACTGTAAGGCTCTCCAGAGGGTAGTGAGGTCTTTACAACGCATCCCCGGGGCAAACTACCTGCCCTCCAGGACACCTACACCACCCGATGTCACAGGAAGGAAAAGGAGATCATCAAGGACAACAACCTGCCACTTCCTGTTTACCCCGCTATCATCCAGATGGCGAGGTCAGTACAGGTGCATCAAAGCAGGGACCGAGAGACTGAACAACAGCTTCTATCTCAAGGCCATCAGACTGTTGCCCCACAAACTGCGGACCCAGCTTCCGGCAGAGCAGGCGGAGGGGCAGGTTTCGGGTCGAGAGCCAGACCCTGTCCCCTGGTGCGAACACCGGGGCCTCACTGCGGCGACGGTCCGCGCCAAGTTTCTGGCGCCTTATGGCGCGCTGAAGGTGAACGTGGGCTGCCTCCCAGGTTTCCTCAGCGCGCCGAAACCAATTGTCCACCGCAGGAGCCTCGGTCTGGCTCTGATGCCAAGGAGCCAGAACCGGCTGATACCCTAATACACATTGAAAAGGGGTGAGGTTAGTGGAGGAGTGACGTAGCGAGTTCTGGGCCATCTCTGCCCAGGGCACGAACTTCGCCCACTCCCCCGGCCGGTCCTGGCAATAGGACCACAAAAACCTGCCCACATCCTGGTTAACTCTCTCCACCCACCCATTACTCTCGGGGTGAAAACCTGAGGTAAGACTAACCGAGATCCCCAGACGTTCCATGAACGCCTTCCAGACCCTTGATGTGAACTGGGGATCCCGATCAGACACTATATCCTCAGGCACCCCATAGTGCCGGAAAACGTGTGTAAACAGGGCCTCTGCAGTTTGTAAGGCCGTAGGGAGAACGGGCAAAGGGAGGAGACGACAGGACTTCGAAAACCGATCCACAACGGCCAGGATCGTGGTGTAACCCTGTGAAGGTGGAAGATCAGTCAAAAAATCCACCGACAGGTGCGACCACGGCCGTTGAGGAACGGGTAAAGGTTGAAGCTTACCTCTGGGCAGGTGTCTAGGAACCTTGCACACCGAGCAGGAGGAAACATAAATCCTCACGTCCTTGGCTAAAGTGGGCCACCAGTACCTCCCATCAAGACAGCGCATCGTCCGACCTATGCCAGGATAACCAGAGGAGGGTGACGTGTGAGCCCAATAGATCAATCGGTCGCGGACAGCAGACGGAACGCACAGACGACCAGCTGGACACTCAGGAGGAGAGGGCTCTGCACGTGACGCCCGCTCAATGTCCGCGTCCAGCTCCCACACTACTGGCGCCACCAAACACGAAGCTGTGAGAATGGGAGTGGGATCCATGGACCGCTCCTCTGTGTCATACAGCCGAGACAATGCGTCTGCCTTGACGTTCTGGGAGCCTGGTCTGTAAGTAAGGGTAAACACAAAACGAGTGAAAAACATGGCCCACCTTGCCTGGCGAGGATTCAGTCTCTTCGCCTGCCAGATGTACTCCAGATTGCGGTGGTCAGTCCAGATGAGAAAAGGGTGTTAAGCCCCCTCAAGCCAATGCTTCCACGCCTTCAAGGCTTGTACGACAGCTAACAGCTCCCGGTCCCCCACATCATAGTTTCGCTCCGCCGAGCTGAGCTTCTTCGAAAAGAAAGCACAGGGACGAAGCTTCAGTGGCACACCCGAACGCTGAGAGAGCACTGCTCCTATCCCAGCTTCGGATGCGTCCACCTCCACTATGAATGGCAAAGAGGGATGCGGATGAGCCAACACAGGCACCGAGGTAAACAGAGTCTTCAGGTGTCCAAAAGCCCTGTTCGCCTCAGCCGACCACTGCAAGCGCACTGGGCCCCCCTTTAGCAGTGAGGTAATGGGAGCAGCCACCTGACCAAAACCCCGGATAAACCTCCGGTAGTAATTGGCAAACCCTAAAAAACGCTGCACCTCCTTTACCGTGGTTGGAGTCGGCCAATTACGCACGGCTGTAATGCGGTCGCTCTCCATTTCCACTCCTGAAGTGGAAATCCGATGCCCTAGGAAGGAGATGGATTGTTGGAAGAACAAGCATTTCTCAGCCTTGACATATAGATCATGCTCCAACAGGCAACCAAGCACCCTGCGCACCAGGGACACATGCTCGGCGCGTGTAGTGGAGTATATCAGAATATCATCGATATACACCACTACACCCTGCCCGTGCAGGTCCCTGAAGATCTCATCTACAAATGATTGGAAGACTGATGGGGCATTCATCAGCCCATATGGCATTCCAAGGTACTCATAATGACCTGAGGTGGTGCTAAATGCCGTCTTCCACTCATCACCCTTCCGAATACGCACCAGATTGTACGCACTCCTGATATCCAATTTTGTGAAGAAGCGTGCCCCGTGCATTGACTCGATAACTGTATTTATCAGAGGTAACGGGTAACTATATTTCACCTTGATTTTATTGAGACATCGATAATCAATGCACGGGCGTAAACCGCCATCCTTCTTCTTCACAAAAAAGAAACTCGAAGAGGCTGGTGAAATGGATGGCTGAATGAACCCCTGACGCAGGGATTCAGAGATATATGTATCCATAGCCACCGTCTCCGCTTGCAACAGGGGATACACGTGACTCCTAGGATATGCAGCGTCTACCAGGAGATCTATCGCACAATCCCCCCGTCGATGGGGTGGTAATTGAGTCGCCTTCTATTTACAGAAGGCGAGAGCCAAATCAGCATATTCGGGGGGAATGCGCACGGTGGAGACCTGGTCTGGACTTTCCACCGTAGTAGCACCAACGGAAACCCCTAAACACCTACCTGAGCACTCTCGCGACCACCCTGTGAGAGCCCTCTGTGGCCAAGAAACAGTTGGGTTATGACAAGTTAACCAGGGTAGGCCTAGTACCACAGAATACGCAGGAGAATCAATAAGGAAAAGACTAATCTTCTCCTTGTGACCCTCCTGCGTTATCATACACAAAGGTGTGGTGACCTCCCTGATAAAACCTGAACCTAATGGTCGACTATCTAAGGCATGAATAGGGAAAGGCATATCCACAGAAACAATAGGGATCCCTAAACTATGAGCTAAATCTTTATTAATGAAATTCCCAGCTGCGCCTGAATCTACTAGCGCCTTATACTGGGAATGCAGGGGAAAATCCGGAAAAGTGACAGAGACAGACATTAGTGCGACAGAGGGCTCTGGATGAGAATGGTGCCTACTCACCTGGGGTGATGCCAGAGTGCCCTGCCTGCCTTCTCTATTCCCAGAGGAACCAACCCGGCACCGACCAGCAGTGTGATCTCTGCGACCATAGATGGTGCTCGAGCGGGAACCCCCTCCGGTCTCCCTGCGCACCATCCCTCCCAATTCCATAGGTTCGGGAGAGAGGGTACGGGAGGATGGAACAACCAGACCCCGATCTAGACGTCCACGAGTAGCCAGCATGTTGTCCAGCCGAATGGACATGTCCACCAGCTGGTCGAAGTTGAGGGTGGTGTCTCTACAGGCCAGCTCCCGACGGATGTCCTCGCGTAGACTACAGCGGTAATGGTCGATCAGGGCCCTGTCGCTCCATCCAGCGCCGGCAGCCAAGGTTCTAAACTCCAAAGCAAACTCCTCTAAACTCTGTGCACTCCTCGTCTCCTGCCTCAGATGATAGAGGCGCTCACCCGCCACTTTGCCTTCGGATGGGTGGTCGAATACCATCCGGAAATGGCGGATGAACTCCTCAAAATGGTCCAACGCTGCATCCTCCTCTCTACACACAGCACTGGCCCACTCCCGGGCTTTCCCGGTGAGGCATGAGACGAGGGCGCAACTCTACTCACGGTCCGATGGTACTGGGGAGACCGTGGCCAGATACAACTTCAGTTTAAGGAGGAAACCCTGGCAGCCGGCAGTATCTCCGTTGTATCCAGTGGGTAGGGGTAAATGGATTTTGATCAGTTCAGGAGGGGAGAAAGTGTTCAAGAAATACCCTGGTTGTGGGAGTGGAGGCGCTGGAGAAACTCCCTGTCTCTCCCAGCGGTCCATATTCTGGACAATGCGATCCATGACGGTGCTCAAACATTTAATCTCCTCCGTTTGTTCCCGGACGTGCTCCTCCACCTCCATGAGCGTAGTGTCCTCTCCTGCTGACTTCATATTATCGGTCAGAGATTCTGTCAGAGTCGTGTGTATAGGTGGCAGCGAAGTCAGGCGCAGGAGAGTCGTGTAAAATTGAGTCTTTTAACCTGTCTGGGACTAGAGTGCCGCTAGCGGCACCCCCCCCCACCCCCACTGAAAAGGCAGAGCCGCGAAATTCATTTTTATTTTTTATTTTTTAATATTTAACTTTCACACATTAAAGTCCAATACAGCTAATGAAAGACACAGATCTTGTGAATCCAGCCAACATGTCCGATTTTTAAAATGTTTTACAGGGAAGACACAATATGTAAAGATGTAAATCTATTAGCTAAAAACACATTAGCATAATCCACCATTTTTCTTTGTCCACCAACAACAGTAGCTATCACTAATTCGGCTAAACTAAGATATTTATAGCCCCTAACAAAGAAAAAAACTCATCAGATGACAGTCTGATAACATATTTATGGTATGGGATAGGTTTTGTTAGAAAAAAGTGCATATTTCAGGTAGATGGCATAGGTTACAATTGCACCCACCGTCACAAATGGACTAGAATAACTACATAGAGCAACGTGTTTACCTACTTACTAATCATCAAACATTTCGTAAAAATACACAGCATACACTAATCGAAAGACACAGATCCTGTGAATACAGACAATATTTCAGATTTTCTAAGTGTCTTACAGCGAAAACACAATAAATCGTTATATTAGCATAGCACATGTGCAAACATTACCCCAGCATTGATTCTAGCCAAAGAGAGCCATAACGTAAACATCGCCAAAATATATTATTTTTTTCACTAACCTTCTCAGAATTCTTCAGATGACACCCCTGTAACATCACATTACAACATACATATACAGTTTGTTCGAAAATGTGCATATTTAGCCACCAAAATCATGGTTACACAATGACAAAAGTAGCCCAGCTGGTGAGAAAATGTCCGTGCGCCATATTAGACAGTGATCTACTCGTATACATAAATACTCATAAACGTGACTAAAAAATATAGGGTGGACAGCGATTGATAGAATTTAAAGAATTTAATTCTTAATACAATCGCGGAATTACATTTTTTAAATTATCCTTACTTTTCAATACAGTTTGCGCCAAGCGAAGCTACGTCAAAAAACATGGCGTCCTAAGCCACTAACATTTTTCGACAGAAACACGATTTATCATAATAAAAATTTCCTACTTTGAGCTGTTCTTCCATCAGTATCTTGGGCAAAGGATCCTTTCTTGGGTCTAATCGTCTTTTGGTGGAAAGCTGTCCTCTTGCCATGTGGAAATGCCAACTGCGTTCGGGATGAACTGGAAGCGTGCCCAGCGATTCACAGCGTTTCAGAAATAAATGTCCCAAAATCGCACTAAACGGATATAAATTGCTATAAAACGCTTTAACTCCTATAACGAGTAAAAACATGACCAGAGAAATATAACAGGCTAAACTAACGCTTGGAAAAATAGCAGGTCGATGTCCTCCACGCGCATGACGCAGCTGGAAAGGAACTCCTACCTACAGGGTTTTTTAATTTATAGTGCCTGTGAACGCGCAATCGACCCCATTCAAATCGTCATCACGTAAAGGCATCCAGGGGAAGACGGAAGCAGTGTCCGTATACTCATAGGAATAACAGTGGGCTTAAAACTGACTCCAGAACAGTGGCCAAAATTTCTGAAATCTGACTCCATGTCAGGGAAATTGCTGTAGAATGGGTTCTGTTCCACTTAGAGACAACATTTCAACTCCTATAGAAACTATAGACTGTTTTCTATCCAATAATAATAATAATATGCATATTGTACGATCAAGAATTTTGTAGGAAGCCGTTTCAAAAATTACACGATTAGCATAAATAGTGACAACAGCGCCCCCAGCCTTAACAGGTTAACACAGTACCCAAAGAAGACCCAGAAGTGTACAGAATGGTGTCGTCTGCGTAGAGGTGGATCAGAGACTCACCAGTAGCAAGAGCGACATCATTGATGTATACAGAGAAGAGAGTCGGCCCAAAAATGTAATCCTGTGGCACCCCCATAGAGACTGCCAGAGGCCCGGAAAACAGGCCCTCCGATTTGACACACTGAAATCTGTCTGAGAAGTAGTTGGTGAACCAGAAAATTTAAGAAACCAAGGCTATCGAGTCTGCTGATGAGGATGTGGTGATTGACAGAGTCGAAAGCCTTGGCCAGGTCAATGAATACGGCTGCACAGTATTGTTTCTTATCGATGGCGGTTAAGATATCGTTTAGGACCTTGAGCGTGGCTGAGGTGCACCTATAACCAGCTCTGAAACCAGATTGCATAGCGGAGAAGGTGCGGTGGGATTCGAAATGGTCGGTAATCTGTTTGTTGACTTGGCATTCGAAGACCTTAGAAAAGCAGGGTAGAATAGATATAAGTCTGTAGCATGTTGGGTCTAGAGTGTCTCCCCCTTTGAAGTTGGGGATGACCGTAGCAGATTTCCAATCTGTGGGGATCTCAGACGATACGAAAGAGAGGTTGAACAGGCTAGTAATAGGGATTGCAAATATTTCGGCAGATCATGTTAGAAAGAAAGGGTCCAGATTGTATAGCCCGCCTGATTTGTAGGGTCCAGATTTTTCAGTTATTTCAGAACCTCAGCTATCTGGATTTGGGTGAAGGAGAAATGGGGGAGGCTTGGGCAAGTGTCTGTGGGGGGTGCAGGGCTGTTGACCGGGGTAAGGATAGCCAAATGGAAAGCATGGCCAGCCGTAGAAAAATGCTTATTGAAATTCTCAATTATAGTGGATTTATCGGTGTTTCCTATCCTCAGTGCAGTGGGCAGCTGGGAGGAGGTGTTCTTATTCTCCATGGACTTTACAGTGTCCCAAAACCTTTTTGAGTTTGTGTTCCAGGAGGCAAATTTCTGCTTGAAAAAGCTAGTCCTGGCTTTTCTAACTGCCTGTGTATATTGGTTTCTAACTTGCCTGAAAAGTTGCATATCACATGCTAATGCTAATGCAGAACACCATAGGATGTTTTTGTGTTGGTTAAGCACCAGCTGTCAAAGCAGCTCACAGATCACTGCACCTGTACATAGCTCATCTGTAAATAGCTCATCCAACTACCTCATCCCTATACTGTTATGTATTTAATGTATTTTTTCTCCATTGCACCTTAGTATCTCTACTTGCACACGCATCTTCTGCACATCTATCAGTCCAGTGTTTAATTGCCATATTGTAATTATTTTGCCACTACTGTCTGTTTATTGCTGTCACGATCGTCTTGATATGAGTGGGAGGACCAAGGCGCAGCATGATATGAATACATCTTCTTTTTATTTATACGAATACTGAACACGAAACACTTATTCAAACTAACAAAACAACAAACGACCGTGAAACTACAAACGCAAGTGCACACACAAACTACTTACGTTCGACATAGACTAGAAATGTGCAATGACCCACAACAGCTAAAGCCTATGGCGGCCTTAAATATGGCTCCCAATCAGAGACAACAGAAACCAGCTGTCTCTAATTGGGAACCCATTCAGGCAACCATAGACTTTCCTAGACAACTACACACAACA
This sequence comes from Salvelinus fontinalis, assembly GCF_029448725.1. Lineage (NCBI taxonomy): Eukaryota > Metazoa > Chordata > Actinopteri > Salmoniformes > Salmonidae > Salvelinus > Salvelinus fontinalis. The sequence goes on from NC_074688.1 coordinate 40,019,809, forward strand.
CTAAACCATCTATACTCCTTAACCCTCTAAACCATACAACCCCCTAGACAATACAAAAACACATACTTCACCATGTCACACCCTGACCTAACTAAAATAATAATGAACACAAAGATAACTAAGGCCAGGGTGTGACATAACCCCCCCCTTAAGGTGCGAACTCCGGGCGCACCAGCATAAAGTCTAGGGGAGGGTCTGGGTGGGCGTCTGTCCACGGTGGCGGCTCTGGCACTGGTCGTGGTCCCCACCCCACCATAGTCACTACCCGCTTTCTTAACCCCACTGGAATAAGGGGCAGCACCGGACTAAGTGGCAGCACCGGACTAAGTGGCAGCACCGGACTAAGGGGCAGCACCGTACTAAGGGGCAGCACCAGGATAAGGGGCAGCACCAGGATAAGGGGCAGCACCGTACTTTTTTTATTTATTTATTTTTATTTTTTTTAAATCTTTATTTTAACAGGGAAAACAGACAGAGACCTGGATCTCTTTTACGGCTGTGCCCTGTGTAAACATGTTGACATGTACAGTTTTAGACATACAGACAAGAACATTTCAAAACATACACAATTCAACAGAAACAATCACAGACAACATCATATTGATCCTCCATAAACATTTTAAAATGGGCAAGGGACACCAGAGTGTCTAACTTAAGTTGGATCTGCAGTTTGTTCCATAAATAAGGTGCAAAGGAACTGAAGGCAGTCCTACCCAACTCTGTGGAGACCGCAGGAGTCTCTAATGTAATCCACATCTTTGATCTGGTTTTAAAATTAGTACATCTTGTGGAAATTAATGATGATATATATGGAGGTAGTTTTAAAAGAAGTGCATTATAAATAAACAAGAGAGCATGTTGCTCTCGCCTCACAGATAGAGAGACCCAACCCACATGTTGATATAGGATACAGTGATGAGTTCTGTAACTATCACCCGTGATAAACCTGAGTGCACAATGGTAAATAGCATCCAGTGGTTTTAATGTGTTTGCCGATGCATGCATATAGATAATATCACCATAATCTAAAACGGACATAAAAGTAGCCTGCACAATTTTTTCCCTATTTACAGAGGACAGACAATCTCTGTTTCTGTAAAGGAATCCTATCTTGAATTTGAGCTTTTTTCCCAATTCAGTAACATGTTTTTTAAAAGAAAGGCTATCATCTAACCATACCCCTAAGTATTTATATGCAGAGACCTTATTGATTTGAGTACCATCCAAGCTAGTGATTACAAACGTGTTTCTAACTGAGAGTTTAGACCTAGAAAAAAACATGACATTTGTTTTCTTAGCGTTTAAAACAAGGTTAAGCTGTAAAAGAGACCCCTGTAGTATCCTAAAATCAGACTCCAACTGCATTAAAGCTTGGTCCGCTGTTGGAGCAATAGAGTACATCACTGTGTCATCTGAAGGGCAGATCCTGGCTGGCTGGCTCTGGCGGATCCTGGCTGGCTGGCGGATCCTGGCTGGCTGGCTCTGGCGGATCCTGGCTGGATGGCTCTGGCGGATCCTGGCTGGACGCTCTGGCGGATCCTGGCTGGACGGCTCTGGCGGATCCTAGCTGGACTGCTCTGACGGATCCTGACTGGACAGCTCTGGCGGATCCTGGCTGGACGGCTCATGGCTGGCTGACGGATCTGGCTGCTAATGGCTGGCTGACGGATCTGGCTGCTCATGGCTGGCTGACGGATCTGTCTGCTCATGGCTGGCTGACGGATCTGTCTGCTCATGGCTGGCTGACGGATCTGGCTGCTCATGGCTGGCTGACGGATCTGGCTGCTCATGGCTGGCTGACGGATCTGGCTGCTCATTGCTGGCTGACGGATCTGGCTGCTCATGGCTGGCTGACGGATCTGGCTGCTCATGGCTGGCTGACGGATCTGGCGGATCCTGTCTGGTTGGCGGCTCTGGCGGATCCTGTCTGGTTGGCGGCTAAGGCGGATCCTGTCTGGTTGGCGGCTCTGGCGGATCCTGTCTGGTTGGCGGCTCTGGCAGATCCTGTCTGGTTAGCGGCTCTGGCAGATCCTGTCTGGTTGGCGGCTCTGGCAGATCCTGACTGACGAATGGCTCTAGCGGCTCCTGACTGACTAACGGCTCTGACGGCTCGGGACAGACGGGCGGCTCTATTGGCTCGGGACAGACGGATGGCTCAGACGGCACTGGGCAGACGGATGGCTCAGATGGCGCTGGGGAGACGGATGGCTCAGATGGCACTGGGCAGACGGATGGCTCAGATGGCACTGGGCAGACGGATGGCTCTGGCCGGATGAGGCACACTGTAGGCCTGGTGCGTGGTGCCGGAACTGGAGGCACCGGGCTAAGGACACGCACCTTCAGGCTAGTGCGGGGAGAAGGAACAGGGCATACTGGACCCTGGGGACGCACATTAGGCCTAGTGCGTGGCGCCGGAAATACCGGACCGTGCAGGAGTACTGGTTCCCTTGAACACCGAGCCTGCCCAACCTTACCTGGTTGAATGCTCCCCGTCGCCCGACCAGTGCGAGGAGGTGGAATAACCCGCACCGGGCTATGTAGGCGAACCGGGGACACCATGCGTAAGGCTGGTGCCATGTAAGGCTGGTGCCATGACATCCGGCTCAATGCCCAATCTAGCCCTACCAGTGTGGGGAGGTGGAATAACCCAAGACTGAGAGGTAGCTCAGGACTGAGAGGTAGCTCAAGACTGAGAGGTAGCTCAAGACTGAGAGGTAGCTCAAGACTGAGAGGTAGCTCAGGACTGAGAGGTAGCGCAGGACTGAGAGGTAGCTCAGGACTGAGAGGTCTCTCAGGACTGAGAGGTAGCTCAGGACTGAGAGGTAGCTCCGGACTGAAGGACAGCTCCGTACTAAGGACAGCTCCGGACTGAATGGCAGCCTCGGACTGAATGGCAGCCCCGGGCTGAATGGCAGCCCCGGACTGAATTGCAGCCCCGGACTGAATGGCAGCTCCGGACTGAATGGCAGCTCCGGACTGAATGGCAGCTCCGGACTGAATGGCAGCTCCGGACTGGAGGGCAGCTCATGACTGAAGGGCAGCTCATGACTGGAGGGCAGCTCATGACTGGAGGACAGCTCATGACTGAAGGGCAGCTCATGACTGAAGGGCAGCTCATGAGTGGCGGCCAGCTCATGACTGGCGGGCAGCTCATGACTGGCGGGCAGCTCATGACTGGCGGGCGGCTCTGGCGGCTCCTGACTGGCGGGCGGCTATGGCGGCTCCTGACTGGCGTGCGGCTCTCGCGGCTCCTGACTGGCGTGCGGCTCTGGCGGCTCCTGACTGGCGGACGGCTCTGGCGGCTCCTGACTGACGGACGGCTCTAGCGGCTCAGGACAGACGGGCGGCTCAGATGGCGCTGGACAGACGGGCGGCTCAGATGGCGCTGGGCAGACGGGCAGCTCAGATGGCGCTGGGCAGATGGGCAGCTCAGATGGCGCTGGGCAGACGGGCAGCTCATATGGCGCTGGGCAGACGGGCAGCGCAGGCGGCGCTGGGCAGATGGCAGACTCTGACCTGCTGAGGCGCACAGTAGGCCTGGTGCGTGATGCCGGAACTGGTGGTACCGGGCTGAGGACACGCACCTCAAGGCTAGTGCGGGGAGCAGCAACAGGGCGTACAGGGTTCTGGAGACGCACAGGAGGCTTGGTGCGTGGTGCCGGAACTGGTGGTACCGGGCTGGAGACACGCACCTCAGGGCGAGTGCATGGAGGAGGAACAGGGCTCTGGAGACGCACAGGAAGCCTGGTGCGTGGTGTTGGCACTGGTGGTACTGGGCTGGGGCGAGGAGGTGGCACCGGATATACCGGACCGTGAAGGCGTACTGGAGCTCTTGAGCACCGAGCCTGCCCAACCTTACCTGGTTGAATGCTCCCCGTAGCCAGGCCAGTGCGGGGAGATGGAATAACCCGCACTGGGCTGTGCTGGCGAACCGGGGACACCATGCGTAAGGCTGGTGCCATGTACACTGGCCCAAGGAGATGTACTGGAGACCAGATGCGTTGAGCCGGCTTCATGGCACCTGGCTCGATGCCCGCTCTAGCCCGGCCGATACGAGGAGCTGGGATGTACCGCACCGGGCTATACACACGTACAGGAGACACCGTGGGCTCTTCCGCATAACACGGTGTCCGCCCGTACTCTCGCTCTCCACGGTAAGCACGGGAAGTTGGCGCAGGTCTCCTACCTGACTTCGCCACACTCCCCTTTAGCTGCCTCTCTGGATTCCAGCCACGCTTCCGTGCTGCCTCCTCATACCACCGCCTTTCGGCTTTAGCTGCCTCCAGCTCTTCACGAGAGAGGCGATATTCTCCAGCTTTAGCCCAGGGTCCCTTACCGTCCAGAATTTCCTCCCATGTCCAGGAGTCCTGTGTACTAGGCCGCTGCTGCTGCTGTCACTTACCACGCTGCTTGGTTCTTTTTTGGTGGGTGGTTCTGTAGCAGCAGCCTTCCTCCTCTTCGTCTGAAGAGGAGGTGTAGCAGGGAAAAGCAATTTTTTTGTCCATTGAAACAACTTAAAATTGATCAGAAATACAGTGTAGACATTGATCATGTTGTAAATGACTATTGTAGCTGGAAACGGCAGATTTTTTATGGAATATCTACGTAGGCATTCAAAGGTCCATTATCAGCAACCATCACACCATCACTCCTGTGTTCCAATGGCACGTTGTGTTAGCTAATCCAAGTCATTTTAAAATGCTAATTGATCATTAGAAAACCCTAATTGATCATTAGAAAAATTATGTTGCAATTATGTTAGCACAGCTGAAAATTGTTGTTCTGATTAAAGAAGCAAAAATACTGGCCTTTAGACTAGTTGAGTATCTGGGGAATCAGCATTTGTGAGTTCAATTATAGGCTCAAAATTTTCAGAAACAAAGAACTTTCATCTGAAACTCGTCTGTCTATTCTTGTTCTGAGAAATTAAGGCTATGTGAGAAATTGCCAAAACACTGAAGATCTGGTACAATGCTGTGTACTACTTCCTTCACTACTCCCTTCACAGAACAGTGCAAACTGGCTCTAACCTGAATAGAAAGAGTAGTGGGAGGCCCCGGTGCAAAACTGAGCAAGAGGACAAGTACATTAGAGTGTCTAGTTTGAGAAACAGATGC